>NC_057861.1:155587179-155905361 GCF_019393635.1 Dromiciops gliroides
GAATAGTCTCCTTCCCTTGTTTTGACTACTGACCACCCTGACTTCTTTAAGTGCCAACTGAAATATCATCTTTTACTAGAAACCTTTCCCAATGCCTTTGAATCCTAGTGCCTTCCCTGTTAATTATTTCCTGTTATTCCAGTATATAGCTTGTTTCTACATAATTGTTTGTATATTGTCTCACCCATTAGATTGTAAACTCCTTGAGGACAGAGACTGTCATTTGCCTCTTATTGTTTGCCCAACTCTTGGAACAGTGTTTGACGTAATAGTAGTTGCCTAATAAATCATGATTGATTGATTTATTAAGTGACTGTTAAAATCCTTTCACTACACTTACAGGTCTCCTTGAGAATTTGATAAATTAATTGTATTGGAAGTAGAGAATTATTATACACCATAGTATTGTCCATAAAAAATTAATAATATTTTAATGGATGTCACAATTATAAATATACATAATCTCTAAGATACATCAAATGAAAATATTTCAAAATCTTGTGCAAAAGTTTTAGCAGAAAAAATACAGATCACATGAGAATAGGACAAGAGGCATATTATCCCCATCATTTTGTCTGCTACTAGAGTTATTACAAAGATGTTTTCAGGTAGTCTAAAGAAAATTATTTCTAATTCTATCCATCTAAAGAAATTACATCCAAATACATTTATTCAATTACAATAAGCAGTTATTTAATCTACCTATGCAATGGTTCACAGAACTTGTACCTGGAGTTTGGAAGACTTGAGTCAAATTACTGCCTCAGATAATTAGTAACTCTATGATTTTGGACAAGACACTTAACCTTTTTGTGCCCCAGTTTCCTCAAGTGTAAAATGAAGGGGTTAAATTGATGACCTCTAAGTTCTCTTCCAGTTCAAAATCTATGATGTTATCATTAGCAGGATATTGACCAGGCTCAAGACTATTTCTAGCTAAACTCAATCAAAAATGATGAGTAAAGGTTCATCATCATCATCGCTACCACCACCACCTTCATCCCAGTTGTCCATATACCACCTCAGAGTTTGCAAAGCACTTTACATACATTATCTCATTTAAATATTGCAACAGTCCTGTGGAGTTGGTACGGAAAGTAAAATCACACCATTTTATACAGAAGGAAACACAGAGATAGAAAGGTTGTGTCTTTCTAATCATTTTCCCATTAGTAGGTGTCAGAGGTGGCATTCGAAAGGAGCTTTTTGTGACTCTGAGTCCAATGTAATCCAGTGAAAATAATGCTGAATATAAATGTTCCCTCAATATATCAAGTAATCAATATTTATTTGGCATTTACTGTATACTCATCATAGTGCTAGGTGTTTTTCAAAGATAAATTTGAAGGAAAAGATGTTTATTCTCTGCCTTTGAATACTCCCAACTTATTGGAAACTTATGATTTACAACATGAGTCAATTAGGTCATAGAGAAGAATTTTAGAATTAGAAGAAATCTTATAGATTATCTATAACAACTCTTTCATTTTATAAATGATGAAAAGTAGGTGCAAAAACTTTAAGTAATTTGTCCAAGATTATATAGGCAGTATTTAAGGATATATATATATACACACACATATATATACATATATGTACATATATATGTGTGTATGTATAATATAAATTAAATATATGTATATACTATACATTATATGTAATTTCTTAATACATTTTACACAAATACATATATAGAAAAACACAGCTATAAATTAAATATTGGGGTGTATATTAGCATATATAAATTATATGAGTCAGTATTCTGAAAATGTAGGAGTCAGTAAGTAGAGATGCTGTTGGATAGAATGGAGGCATCTTTAGAAAACTTTTGACTTGACCATTCATTGGAATGAATTCTGATTCCTAAGTCAGGAGAATAATCTTAACTGCATGTTCATATTTCCTTGCCTATTCCTAAGTCAAATATACAGAATGACATCTAGATAAATAAAGGATTAGGAGGATTATAATTAGTCACCTATGGCTTTAGGATGATTCCTGAACACCTACAAGCAAATCTGGGACTGCAAATATGAGTTATTTAATTAAATCTAGGGATCCAAAATGAGCAAATCTAGCCTTTGTTTTAAGTATGTTCTGAAGGGAAATCACCATCCTTGACTGACACCATTATAACCAGTACCACACATTCTCCTCATTTCTTAGAGATTAAGGGACTGACTAGGGCACATTGGAAATTCAAGACACATATACAGCCCTTAGCAATAGGAATAAAAAATGGAGACCTAGAGAAAAGATATAGGTAGTACAATATTGTCCTTTAAAGTCCCATAGCCAGATAAATTCCAAATTAGGCAATAAACTGTACACAATTAATTATTTGGCTATATGCACTAAGGCCTACATTTGGGGACTTAATTAATGTAAGCCAGTTCCAAGAATGGGGTAGAGCTCTTTGGACCTGACAGATTCCTAACTGTTACTGCCAGCTTAGATGTGTCCTCATAGGGAAGTAAGGGACCCCTGGAAAGTTGCACTCATTGATTCTTCTTGTCTTCCTCCTGTTATCTTTTTAAATATTTTCTAATTTTTTTTTGCAGGGGGGAGGGTGTTATTTTTTTAACCTTCCTATTTGATTCAATCTTATCTAAATTTGGCCCTATATTAGTGTTCAGCTATCTCAGAACAAAAATGTAGAACAGTTCCTGTCTGGAAAAGAAATTTAAAAATACTATGGGGGGAATTAAAACACTAGTGCCATTAGTGACTATCCTGATTATCTGGGAGCAGAACTGGGATTAGAAGATTGGATTGATGAGTTCTATCCATTGTCCGGATGGGCAAATAAATTCACCTTGGGAATATACTGTTATTGCCTATAGTCCCACATGGAACTGATAAAATAGGAAACCACTTGTCACTGAGAAGAAATTAAAATAGTCAAATAAGGCACTGAGGGAACTTCAATACGAGTTTCTTAAGAAATATGGGGCTACTTTTGTCTGGGCCAGGTAGATTTTAAAAATCAATACTTCTAATTATCATTCCATAGTACAATGTGTATGAATTTAGATATTTACTTATCCCTTGTAAAGAAGTCCTGGAAAATGAATTCTTATGAACTGGATTATATAAAGATAGTGGTTATTCTACATGGTCTTATGTCACTATGAATTTATTAAAAATTTGGTTTGTTTTTTGCACATACCATTGGAACTGACATTTTATAAAAAATATTTCATTTTACATTTATTTTAATAAAGAATGGGATGAAATACATTTCTTTTATACAAGATAGTTTAAAGATTTTCCTGTTCTTCTTAATATAATAATCAAATTTCCCCAAAATCAACACCTTCAATTTGATGTGTAAGAAGATCCTGAATCATTTTGATGTAAGCAAAAAGGTCATTCTCTTAAGTCATTTACCTTGGGGGAAATCAAAATCTCTTGAGGAAATTCTTTAAGTGAACTTGTGATATTGAACATTTCCTCTGCTGAAAAATTCTCCATAGTAAAAGCATTTTCTCAAAATGAAAACAGTCTCCCCTTTATCAGATAAAAATAAAATCAACTTCAGTATGGTGGACAGAAATCTGGGTGGGCAGATGGTAAATGGAGCTTAACCTGATAATAGTACAATAGAGGAAGAAAATAAAAAATTACTTCTTCCTAAAGTCTTTGGTCACTATTTTTTTATGGGGTTAGTTGTTACCAGATTTTTAAAAATACATGTGGGCATATGGCAAATAGTCCAAAAGTCCAATTTTTACAACCTGGCTGTAAAATCTAGAAAATGTTGCTCTAAGCAATTTTAGCCAATAATATTAAGTCTGTTGGTCATTTTGCCAAGATTATAAATTTACCTATTTTCTGACTTGCCATAGACTCACTGGGTCCAAATATAATGCATCTACAAGTGCTGACTTGTCAAAAGGTAGTGAGTTCTTTCTCACAGAAAGTTAGGCATCATGAAAATTCCTTCCCTTCACAAATTAATATGTGATTTTCATCATCTATCATCCAGTCATATTTTTTTTTGTTTTTCATTTTTAGATGTCACTATATTCTGTTCTTGTCGATAACAACTGCCTTTCCTCTCTACAAATCCAGCCTGGCCCCAGGAATCCACTAATTCATGCCTTGGAAAATTGGCAGGACTACATGTGGACATTTACCCTGCCACATCTCCCACTCCACAGCATCCACCAGTGTAGGAACAAACACTATGATGATCCCACTCCCTACCCTAGGGAAGATAATGTACTCAACATTGGACTGAGTCCTGGGGGAGAACTGACTTGGCTGAGAGTAACTCAGGCATGCTTTTTTATCCCCTCTTTAATTATCCTGGCCTCAAGATTTCACCGACCAGGTCTTGGACATCTGTCCTGCTGTTTCACCCTGCTAAATACCAGTCATCACTCCACAAATTCATCCATGTCAGTCTCATCCATGGCATGTTCCTTCCCTACTCTTCTTTCCTTTTTTTTTGAAGCTCTGAAGTTTTCAATTAGCTTCCATTATTCCCCCAATAGCCTTCTATTCTGCCTTATGTAACCTCTCCCTGGAAATCACTTTGCATTCATTTTATATCATTTTTATTTATAATATACACATATATACATAAAAATCACTTTGCATTCATTTTATATCATTTATTATATATATATATATATATATACACACACACACACACATACATGTAGTTCTTCTCTGAAACTCCCCACCCTCATACAATAGAATGTAAGACCTTGACAGAATTTCATATTTTCTGTGTATTCCCAGCATGTAGCACATTACATGACACAAAATATGTGTTTAATAAATGCTCATTGAATGACATTATTTTTGTTCATAATTGAGTTTTTTAAAGTTAAATGTTATGTTAGTACATAAGAAAAATATGGGATGTCCTAATTAGGGTCATATTTATAATTTCTATATTATTTCTCTGGGAAATAGTTGGTTGGGAAGAATTCAATGTAGTCTTCCTGCAGAAGATGCCTAAGGAAAGGGACAGAGTAAAAAGAAATGTTGTAGAAATGGCTAATAGAGGGTATCAGCGGTAAGCAGTGGAAAAATCACAACAAAATTAAAAGATAAACTATTAAACTATTAGGCATCAAATTGGATGTTAAATGAGGTGTTGTGCATATTACTTATTACAAAAAGGTACTATAAAGACTAAGGAAATTAACAAGACAGAAATAATTCTATATAGTGAATTTTGTATACTACCCCAGGTGAAGTGATGCAAAGCAAATTCAAGTGAAAAAATTGAATCCAAGATAAATATATAACAAGTACATTATGGAGAAAGGCTAAACATCAAGAAATAGGAAAATGAATCTTTACCAAGAGATTCATCAAATAGTTTGAAAAAACATGCCTGAATAGGAAAATAAAATGAACTTGATTTAATAGGCCTCAATTAGTATTAAAACAATGGAGAGAAATCAATTTGCTTCTAGTTTATTCAATGCTAAAATTCCAGTGAAATAACCCTTTCACGTTTTACTACCACCAACAAATCCAAGGTGAATTATGGAATGTGGGTCATTTTCTAGGCATCATTTTTCAATGGTGATTAACTTATTTTTGCCTCATCTGCATGCACAAACTCAATGTGAAACATTTTCACATTTCTTTCTAAAGGCTCATATCAGGGTTGTTGTTGTTTTTTTTTTTTTTTGATGGATTGCCTGTCTCAAACTCCATACTTTCAGGTGCATGTCATTTAATGGAGCAGAAGCAAGGTACAATCAGTATGAAAGGGTGCTTCTATAATCAACAAGGTCGAAGGATGATTAAATTACATTACAGTCACTTCAGAATTTTTATTCTTAATTTCTGTGTGTGCTAAGTCCTGAAATATGAACATGTGAAGAGACTTGTAAAATAAATAACCTCTTAATTTAACATTAATTCTGCAAAAAAGGGCAAAAGATAGGCTATTTAAGTGTTCTGACTAAAAGCCCCAACCTGTGAATGGTTGTTCAAACTATCTTTTGATTATCATTTGATCCATGAAGGAGAAATCAGGATACATCCCAACCACTGATTATGTCAGCAAGTTGGTGTTATTATAAAGCATCCCCCCTGCTCTGAGTCCCCCCTTCACATTGTGATGGAAAAATTGCTGAGAAAGCAGAGTGTGTAGGTAGAGTCAACACACCACTTAGAGCATGGGACCAAAGTGAGTGTGAGAAGCACAGAATATTTGAATTGAGGCTAGATAGGACACACTAAAGTGCTTAGAATAGGAAAAATAAGTAAGAGCAAATCAAAGTCATTTCTGAGCACCAGTGAAAGAAATTTAAGATAGTCGTTGTCCAAAGTGTGCTTCAACTCCTTGCTATGGCTCTCGGAATAGTAGAAGAAACAGTAGAAAACGTATGGGGGGCACCTAGGTGGCACAATGGATAAAGCAATGGGGGCAGCTTGGTGGTGAAGTGGATAAAGCACTGGCCCTGGATTCAGGAGGACCTGAGTCCAAATCCGGCCTCAGACACTTGACACTTACTAGCTGTGTGACCCTGGGCAAGTCACTTAACCCTCATTGCCCTGCAAAAAAAAAAAGAAAAGAAAAGAAAAGAAAATGTATGCAGGTCCATTGGTGTCTGTGACTTTAAGCTGAAATAGTACTTTAGCAACAAGTTGAAGTGATGCAATCTTAATATTATGGAGGACAATGATAATGATAATCCCCAGAGTCCAAGGTGAGGTGAAATTAAGAGACTTGACACCTGAGGTGGAAAAGTCCTCACTATCTCCAAAGGGTGAGGGAAACATCTGCTCATAAGTCACTGTATCTTGAAAAATGTCTGAACCCAGAACAAAGACAGTGCTGCAGATAGGAACTTATGATCTGGATTTAGCAAAGACTATGCAATCCTACATGTTCTTCAGTCTCAACAAAATCCTCTAGTGAAATAAATTGCTTTTCATTGTTACTGGTACAAATAGGCCTGTGTTGGTTTTTAAATGTATTTTCTCACATTTCTTTTGAAAAAGAATGCAATAGCAAATATTTATTATAACCAAGATAGTTTTAGGATTTCCTATTTTCCTTTTCAATAAAACTATATTTCTCAGTAGGATGTATGAGAAGTTTTCTAATCATTTTGAAGCCATTGGGAGTGGAGACTGTCATTCCATGTAGTCATTTGCCCCCAGGGAAACAAATCCACTAAGGAATTTTGGTGAGTATTTGGGTGTGAATAATAGCTGACATTTAAATATTACTTACTATGTGCCAGGCACTATTTTAAGAGCTTTACATTTATTATCTCATTTTATCTTCATAGCAACCCTGGGAGGTAGATGCTCTTCTTATCCACATTTTACAGATGAAGCAACTGAGGAAAACAGAGGTTAAATGACTTATGCAAAAGTCACATAACTAGTATGTGTTTACAGCTGGATTCCAACTCTGGTTTTCCTGACTGGGGACTCCATGGTTTATCCGCTGTGCCAACCAGCATGTATATGTGAGAGTGGATGCAATCCGGTTTCCTAATGCATTGGATAACTTACTTTTAGAAAAACTATTAGCCTTTTTTTTCAAAAGAAGAAATGCACAAAGGGAAAAAAAAAGATGAACATGATCCATGTAGACAAAGAAAAATACAAAGTCAAAAAGTATTTATTAAATGCTTAATACAAACATAAATCTGATGGCCTTTTATATAGGTACCATAGCTGAGGAGATAGAGATTTGCCTTTAGAGTCAGGAAGACCTTGCCTCGGCCTCTACTTCAATAATCTCACTAGCCCTGTGACCTTGGGTAAGTCACTTGACTTCTCATTGTACCTCAGGAAATTCTTTAAGGCATTAGGAGTTTCCTCATTGGAAGCTCCTTATACTAAAATCACAGGTCCAGTAACAGAAACACAAAGAAAGAAAGATAATAATACTTAACATTCATATAGTTTTCTAGAGTTTACAATGGACTTCACTCATAACAATCCCATGAAATAATATTATGTTTATTGTTGTTGTTTTCCTTTTCAGAGACAGCTGGCCTTGAAGTCAAGAATTGGATTCCTTTTATATGTGTGGACAAGTTGCTTAGCCTCTCAGTTCTCTAAGAAACTCTCTATGATTATAAGTTTCAGAGAAGGCGACAACCTGCATTAGCAAAGGGAATCCCCTCACCTGGGAGTCCCTTTTAGCAATGAAATTACAGATCCATGAAATCCCTATCTGCATCCAAGAAATAAGACTCAGAGATGTTGAGTGACTTGACCCATAACTATGCAACTTATAAATGACTGAGACTGGGCCTAGATGATGATTATAATGATGATGAGAAACAACTAGTACTTGTTAAATGCCTACTCCATGCCAGGCACTGTGCTAAGTGCTTTACAAATATCCTGTTTGATTTTCACAACAATTCTAGGAGGTAACATACATTATTATCCCATTTTACAGATGAGGAAACTGAGACAGAAGATTAAGTGGCTTACCCAGTTTCACACAAGTTTTAAATGTCTAAATTCAGATTTAAACTGAGATATTCCTGACTCCAGGCCTAGAGATCTATCCAATGAACCCCATAGGTGGCTAAGTGCCTAAATGGAAGACTTTTACATCAAATCTTCTCTCTTTCTTTTTACTCTAATATACTGAAGTTACAAAAATTTGGGAATCAAGGTCTTTAGTAGAACCATAGTTGGAAAAAGACAGTTGCTTCATTTTTCATAAGCCAAAGAAACATAGTCCCCCAAACTTTAGAGATCCCAAAATGGAGAAGAAAAGCAATAGTAAGCTTGCTTTAATTTAAGGTACTGTCTTACTTTTTTAGGCAACTCCTTTTTACCTATCAAGGAGGAAAAGTAAATCAAACTCCTTTAGGCCTTTTTGTCAAATGATTAAACCAAAAACATTCATCCTTAGGAAGAATGGCAATAGTTACTTTACTTTCATTTTTGAATTAATGGGGTTGAAAGAGAGAAAAGGAGAAAGAAGATTGTTATGAAATTTGGGATTGAGAATATGTAAAACAATGGCTGGGAATGTGTTTAGGAGGGTTTGTGGGGGGGATGTTATGGTTGTTGGTGGTGACTTTTTTGTTTTTTTACATTTGTGTATTCATTTTTACACTGTTATGCATTCCATTTGGTTGTGTGTTCCCAAAATACTAAGCAAAAAATGTGACAATTATAAGCCTCAAAGAACTCCTTAGCACCCTAGTATTCATTAATATTTAGCCAGTTTGAGTAGAAAACACCTTTCCACTAATCCTAAACCAAAAAATATCATCTGTGTAATTAATCTAAAATAAAGGTACCATCTCGAGTTGCTTCTCTTTAAAATTTCCTATTAAAATAAGAATCTGAATCTCCAATGAATAGCATCATCTCAACAGCTTTGCATTATGACACATAGATCTTTCGCTGTGTATCATTTCCTCCATAAATCATGCCACTTTGGTGATAGAAAACAAACACTCTCAAAGGTAATAGAAAAATTCAACTTTGAGCTCTCTTCTAAAAGACATAAAGCATATAAAATGCATTTAATTCTCTAAAGCAATCACAATTTTTATCTATAAAATATGAAAGCAAAATTGCAAAAAAAGAAGGCAGTTTCTGTATCTTACTGGATGAATTCTCCACTAGCGTCTTTGTTTCTTTTTCTAGCAATTACACTGTAAGCAGCAGTTAGTGCTGAGAAAGCATCTCTGAAAAGCCTTACACGTTGAAGTACATCAGGAAGAATCATTTCTACTGCTTCCTTTTTAGGTTTTCAGCTGCTTCGGGCCAATACATTTTTTAAATCACATCCTTTCTATTCATCCACTGGGATATTGATCCTTCTATGTCCAGAAGGTGGATAATTATATGCATCTCAAGTGTTATCACTTTAGTATACAGCCCTTACTTTATTATACCAGGGCTTTGGGAACGCATTCTACCTGTATCACTTAGAAGAATGAAGTTTGGTATCTGATTTTCTTTAGGAAAAGAAATAAAGGAGAAGCAAAAAACTCAGAATATGATTTTGTATGTTTTCATGCTCTAAACAAAACCCTTCATTCATGAATAATTCACTTCATGCCAACAAGCTTTTGTCAAACACTAACTCTAATAGGATAATAATATACATGTAGGACTTTGCAAACTTTGAAATGCTATGTAATAGTTACCACCACTATTGTTTTTATTATTCCATAAGGCTTGCTGCTGGATTCTGTATATACAATTTTTAATACAATATTGTTACTATGTATAATAAAAACCAGAGAATGAAAAGGTATAGTGTCTGTAGAAAAGAAAAATTGACTATCTTTCTGTTTATAGAAAGGGAGTTATCTTTTTAAAACTTTCCATCATTCTCACTAGGCCCTTCTTCAATATTTCAATAAACTTGTAGTCTCTATGATGTTGCTATTCCCTCCATCAATGCGAATCATACTCCTTCTATGCCTTCTGAATAGCAATAATGTTAACCATATATCACTTTTTAGGAAACAATGTGGTCCCCAAAAAGCAATATCTAAAATATTGTGTTAGGGGATGCGAAAGCTGAGCACTTTGTTTTGTTTTTGTCACTCATTTGCTATGTTACTTTGAGTAAATCATTTCTCTTATTCTGGGTTTAATTTTGTGCTTACATAGAATAACACTAGGATTATATGATGATTCTAAAACTATCATATTTAGCTTTTAATCATGAAAACACTATTAGAATTACATTCCTTAGTACTTCTATATTGACCAATTTTAAAATGACAAGACTCATTCAATTTTAAGAAATGCCCATTTCCATTATCAAGGTAATATTAAGGTGTCAATGTTCATAAAATAAAGAAGGAGAAAGCATTTCACCGAAAATATGTCTAACATGCAATATGACAGATTTATAAAATTGTTCAACTTTAAGAATTATATGACAAAAAGGTTAAAGTAGAAGAGTATTATCTCTCACACATATCTAGGAGGATGAGCAGTAGTTAAATGAGCCCTTTAAAATTCTCTTTCCTCTTCAATTACCCTTGAGGAAATCTTGACTCTTGAATTTCTACTACCATAAAAATTAAGTCATTACCTTTTGCATATAATGTTACTAGGTAAATTTGTTATAGTGGTAGAGAGGATAGCATTAGAAAGATCAGAATTAGATTCATACCCCAAATATTTATTAATTTTATGATTTTTAGCAAGTCACTTTTTATCCCCCTCAGTTTCAGTTTCTTCATCTGTAAATTGGGATAATAATTGTATCTATATTTCAGGTTATAGGAACAAACAAGATAATACGTATAAACTGCTTTTAAAAGTATGAAGGACTATATAAAATTAAACTATTATAGTTTGTTTCCTTAGAGAAGTCAAATTGTCATGAGTAATAAAATAATTCAATATTTTAGTTTTTATTACTAATTTTCAGTTATCTAGACTTTGATTATTTAGTTCATGAAATAATTCAGCTGCTGAACCTGCTCTTGTAGTAGGGTGAAATTGCTTGAAAAGAAGTGGGAAGAAATAATCAACAAATCAACCAGTCACAAGCCCTAAACTACTTGAGAGAACATTGATGAAATTTTGAAAATCTTGAGAATACTAAATATAATGACCAATTGTGGTCCAGAGGACCAATGCATGTTTATTACATTTATCCTTAGAGAGATGTAATGCACTAAACATGTAGAATAGATTTTTTTTTTACCTGATGAATGTAGTAATGTTTTTTACTTGAATATGTGTATTTGTATCATTTATTTTTTCTTTTCTTTTCTTTTTAAAATGGGGGCAGAAAAGGTAGAAAAGAGAGAAAATAGATTTCTGATAATTGAAATAAAATTAACTTAATTTTAAAATAGTCATTACTGGGGCAGCTAGGTGGCACAGTGGATAGAGCACCGGCCCTGGAGTCAGGAGGACCTGAGTTCAAATCCGGACTCAGACACTTAACACTTACTAGCTATGTGACCCTAGACAAGTCACAACCCCAATTGCCTCACCAAAAAAAATAGTCATTACTAAATACATGTATATATTTAATTATCTGTTTATTTATTTATTTGTTTGTTTGTTTCAAAGAACACTGGAGTAGGAATTGGGAGGTCATAGGCCTAGTCTCCGTCCTGCCACTTATTTGCTGTTTGAACTTGGATAAGTTATTTCACTTTTCTGGGTTTCAGTCAACTCTTCACAAACTGACATTTGTATAGTATTTTAAGGTTTACATAATGTTTTATCCTACACATTTTACAGGTAAAGAAATTAACTCTTCATGAGGTGAAGTCACTTGTCAATGATCACACAAATAATAATTTCTAGATCTAGTATCTCAGCACAGTGTCTTTTCTAATATAGGACACTGAATTTAGAAAAGGAAGTATTACATGAAATGATCTCTAGATTCTCTTTTTCAGAAGGCAGTAGAGGCTCTAATCTTCTACAATTCTAAATGTGATTATTAAAATTGTAATGATTTTTTAAAAATTGAATTGATTTAATTGCTGTCTTTAGGATAATATAAAATAAAACTATATAAATAATAAGTATAACAATAATAACATTTATATAGATATTTTAAGCTTCCAAAGTACTTTAAATATATTCTCTTATTAAATATTAAAGTTAGAAGGAATGTTACTATCCACCTAAAATCTTCTTAAAAATTACTTCCTGAGACAGACCATTATATTTGCAGATAGCTCCAAATATTCAGGAGCTCTTCCTAATAACTGATGACAATCTCAACCTTTGATTCTAGAGGGTACTTCAGGACCTAGTAAAACAAACCTATTATTGCTAAGCATTTCCATTACATGAAGACAATAATTATTTCTCTCTTGCCTCTACCTCCCCAAAACTATCATCCCCAGTTCCTTCACTAGATTCCAAGGTGGTATAGTTTTAAGTCCCATATTATCCTGGCCTCCCTGCTCTGAAAGGCATACTATTCATCTTTCTTAAAACAACACCCTGAATTTATTATGACTGAATACAATGAAGTTATGTCCTTTTTTTCCTCTGGACATTATACTTTTTAATTGCTCTATAATCCTGGTTTAAAATTAGGAGTTGTCTTAATCAAGAATTATACTGGACTCATCATTTATTAAATTTGAAAGGATAGTGTCATCCGGTATCAATATCCAATGTTGCTAGCTATGCGAAGATCCTAAAATAGCACCTCAACTGGACCACTGGAAGACAAAACAACTTTATGGAAAACACATACTACTGACTGTCTCCTAATGGTGCAACACTGACAAATCAGCTAAGAACATTAGCACAGAAAGAACTTTAAAAAACCCACCTGAGCACTTAAGACAGAAAGCATCTTACACGTTTGTGGTAAAAGGAATAGATCAGGACATCACAAATAAATTAGCAACTCTCCCCACCAACATCAGCAACATTGATGAAATTCCAGAAGGCACAAGTAACAAAAACAAGGTGTCAATGTGTTAAGGTAAAATGGAAAGAAATGTCTAAACCAATGAAGGAGTTCTCTTTGATGGAATTAGAAAACAGCTACTGGATGGTCAAAGATAGCCTATGACCCTGGTGGCCTTTAAAAAGGAGGATATGTTCTCTAGGAAATCCTAGCCAAGTCTGAGAAGGGTGACCTCTGGAAGCAATGCAAAAAGACACCTATGAAGGAAGAATCTAGTTCTTGAGAAAGGAATACTTTTTTGCCTTGCCGCTTTTGCCTCTACCAGAGTGGAGGTAGTGAAGAGAGAATTTTTTTCCTCCCGCCTGACCCCATCAGCCATGGCATGTTGCATTGGTCCTACTGGTCCAGGACATAACATGCATCCCTGTCATTCAATATAAGAGACCAGAGGAATTTTGAGTAAAAAGAAAATTAATCCTCTGATACTCTGGAGTAAAACATTGGAGAGATGGGTCAGGGAACCTTGCTAAATTTCCTGAGCCCATGAGAGATGTTGCATAATGGCACACCAATAAAAAAGCAGCTAGTTGGCACAGTTGATAAAGTACCTAGCCTGGAGTTAGGAAGACCTGAGTTTGCCTTAATCCACTGGAGAAAGAAATGGAAAACTACTCCAGTATCTTTTCCAAGAAAACTCATATGGACAATATGGTCCATGGGATCACAGTTAGACATGGCTCAACAGCCACAATAATAACACCAATAAAAAGGGAATGGTGGACTGGAAATGCCAGCTGCATGAGTTGAACACATTCACTATTGTGTGTCTTAATACCAGTGAATTCAATGCATGTGCCCACTCTTCCCAGTGATTCAATGCATTTGTGAAAGAATACACCAATTTAAAGTTAACAATAATAATACCATTTATATATTATCTCATTCAGTTGTCACAATTCATTCCCATTTTACATGTGAGGAAACTGAAGCAAAAAGAGGTTTAAGTGACTGCCTAAGGTCACACTGCTAGTTAAGTCTCTGAGGCCAGATTTGAACTGAGGTTTTCCTGACTCCAGGCTCAGTGCTTTCTCCACTGCACCATGTAACTCTCTGTTTATGTTTTATAGCTACTGTTTTTGCTTTGTCACTTTAGTAAACCATTTTGCTTTGCACTAATTTTTTCTACTCGCCGACTATTCAAGGTCAATTTACCGGTTGGTACTCATGAACTATAGTTTTCATAGTTTGGGTTCATATTGCCTTGTGCCTGAGATAGTTGCCACCGGATATAAAACCTTCCAGTGTAAAGTGTTTGTTGGTTTTGGGTTTTTTTTTTTTTTTTGGTGGGATCGGGGTAAGAGTGGGGGCGATGGTGGGGGTGTGTGGACTAACTCTTTAAGGAATACTTACTTATGAATTAATTTACAAATGCCTGAACTGTAATCTTTCTTTCTCTTTTTGTTGAAGGCAACCCAAGAAGGAATAAAATTAATCCATTTCTTAGTTGTGGCTGATGTACTACTGAGTCAATGAAAACCCCCAGGCCTTTAAAATATTAAACCTCTGTTGATTCATGTTTCTCTAATCCTATTCTACAGTTTATTTTTATTTTTATGAAGAAGGACTTTTTCCTATCATCTTTTTAACTGTAGACTTGTTGCAGTGATTCCATATAGGAATGAATTCTATAAGACCACAAATTCTGAAGAATCAAAATCATAGGTGACCCAAAGGAAAAGAACAAAATATCTTGCAAATCTTATCTTTGGACATAAGGAGGCATTTAAGAAATCACATAAATACTAAATCCACAGAATGTAAGATCAGAAAAGAAAGTAGACTGGGCATTATCATAATCGCAGCAGGATTTATATAGCACATTATGGTTTGCAAAGTGCTTTGTGTGTATTTCCACATTCAATCTCAGTTGTAAGGGAAAGATAGGACACAGTCACAGTGATGCCAATAGAAAGGGCATCTACAAAACATTTAAAAATAGCAGTAGAAACTTCAGAAGAGAAGCAAGGAGGTTTTGTTTCTATCATGTTAATTTTAATTTATTCCTTAAAAATAATAATACACTAAGCAAAAAGTTCCAATTTGAATATAGACTCATTTTTCAGTACTTTGCATATTAAAATGATCAAATTTGTTGGTTTGTTAAATTTGTAATAAAGAAGAAAATTAAATCAGTACAAAATTTAGAACAATTGTAGAAATATATAATCATCTACTCATTACTTGTTCACAAGTAAAATATCATAGCCTTTATCAAATTCTTCACTAACATATAAGAATAAAGGAAGGAGATAATAATTTATACAGTGCCTACTATGTGCAACGCCCTGTGCTGAATGTTTTTACAAATATTATTTCATTTGTTGTTGTTGTTGTTGTTGTTGTTGTTTTGGGGCAATGAGGGTTAAGTGACTTGCCCAGGGTCACATAGCTAGTAAGTGTCAAGTGTCTGAGGCTGGATCTGAACTCAGGTCCTCCCGAATCCAGGGCCAGCACTCTACCCACTGTGCCACCTAGCTGCCCCCTATTTCATTTATTTGATCCTTACACCAACTTTGTGCTATTATTATTCCCATTTTACAGACTAAGAAACTGAGTGAAACAGGCTAAATGGCTTGCCCAGGGTCATATAGCTAGTAAGTGTTTGAGGCCAAATTTGAGCTGAAGTCTTCCTGACTCCAGTTCCAGCACTCTTCCCACTGCAACATAGGCTGCTAATTGGTTAACTATGTCACTAAATTTTCCCTTATCTGCCAACCAGCTAATTCTTCAACAAAAGGAGTTGAGCTTAGTCTGGGACAATTCATGTTAGAATTTACTTATCAATACTTCTGTCTCTATATACTTCCGTACTATTGCTTTAATAACATTCTAGAATTTTATCAAGAATCATCACCAAACTCTGAAACCTATGATGATGAATTTCTCTACTTATTCTTTTTTGAAATATCAGGTTGTTACCTATCTCCAACCTTGTGACATCTTTCCCAATTTTCACAATCACTTCCTGAGAAATCAAGCAATGGTCCAGTAATCACATCTATAAGTTCTTCCAGGATCCTGGTATGTTACTTATCTAAGTTAGGTGATATAAACTCATTTAGAGCAAGGGGGTACTCGAAAACCACTTCCTTAATTATCTAGGGTTTCAATTTCCTGTTAACCATTTTCTTTTCTCCATTCCAATCTGAAAATCATTCTTTCTGATAGAGAAAATGGAAACAAAATTTGAAGTAAGTAGTTCCACTTTCTTTCTGTCATCTTTTACCTTCATCCCATTCATTCTAAGCTATGGATCTATCTTTTTATTTATTAATTTATTTTTGGTGCCTTCAACATACTTTTAAAGGGAAAAAAACACCTCCTTCCTTCCATTAGTAGTTTTCTCCAACCTCAGCTTATTCCAGATTTCTTTATCCCTCCTGACATTCGTACCAGGCATTCCCACTCTTTCCTACTAATCATCACTTTGCTGTCCTTGCTTCCATCTTTTGTAATTGTCCTTTAAAAACCAAATGTCATCAATAGGTCCCTGTGGAACCACAGTCCCTTTAAACACCTCCTTATTCCATTCCTTAGTGAAATCCTTTGGTATTGTGTCTTTAAAATTGCACTCTTTAGAAACTGCTTGTCTTTTTACCCTCACTTTTCAGAGTCTCAAACCAGCCTGCTTTGGAACTTTTAAAGTCTCCTCTCCTTAAGGGTCCAGGCCAGACAATATTTTACTTCTACTAATTACAAATTTGAAAATAATATTACCAAGCTATTGTACCTTTCATTTGACATAGTCTAATATCCAGAACATCTCTGAATACTAAGCTTTTTTTATTACAATGAGTTAACCCAGTTTTCTCTCCAACCCAAATCTTTTTTCCTTTGTTTCCCTTCTAGCTCACTATAACCCTGAGTTTATCCCCTGACAGAATTTCAAAGAACTGTAGAAAGGAATGGTAATCCAGTCTCAGTCAACTAAATATAGATTGCATACCAAAGAACCTGAGAACCTGAATGAAGAAGGAAGGTGAACTAGGGGGAGGTAGAGTTAAACTGCTTGTCATCTTAGGGAGGAGTGAAGGGAAGAAAAGGGGGAGGGAGGGAGATGGAGAGAGTTAATTTGGAAATCAACAATGTATAAAAAAGAATGTTAAAAATTATCTTCACATGTAATTGGAAAAAATAGTATTTAAAAGAAAAAAAGAATTAAACAATTACTTTTGCAGTCCACTATACCTTCTTAGGTATAAGAAAGTCTGTATGATGTGTAACTACATTGAAAGAAGAACAGGATCTCAAAGTCAGAAGGCACTTTACAGGACATATAATCCACCTCATACTCAAACAAGAATTTCCTTAATATCATCTTTTAAAAAAACATATATTTATTTATTTAGAATTTTTCCCAAATTCCATGTAAATTTTTTTCAATTTTTTTCCAAAATTTTTTTTTGCAGTGCAACGAGGGTTAAGTGACTTGCCCAGGGTCACATACCTAGTAAGTGTCAAGTGTCTGAGTCTGGATGTAAACTGAGATCCTCCTGCATCCAGGGTCAGTGCTTTACCCACTGCACCACCTACCTTCCTCCTCACATTGATTTTTTAAAACTTTGTGTTCCAAATTTTCTTCCTCTCTCCCTCCTCACCCCTCCCTAAGAAACCAAGCAATTCAATATGTTATACATGTGCAGTCATGCAAAACATCTTCACCTTAGTTGTGAAAGAAAACAGACAAAATAACTTTAGAAAGAGGAACTAACAAATAAAATTATACTTCAATCTGTATTCAGATACCATCAGTTCTTTCTCTGTTGATTGTGTTGATTGTTTGCATTTTTCTTACTTCCTTCTGATATCATCCCTGCTCATCATTTCTTTCACAATTACTTTTGATAGCTGTATTACCCTCCATCCTATTCTCTCCCCTTGATATTTACCCTATTTTCTATCTTCTTTCACCATATCCCTCCTCAAAAGTGTTTTGCTTTTTTACTGCCTCCTTCCTCAATCTGCCCTCCTTTCCTTCACCTCTCCCCCCTTATCACCTTCCCCTCCCATTTTTCCCTCAAGGCAAAATATATTGCTATACGCACATGAATGTGTATGTTATTCCCTCTTTGAGCTAATTCTGATGAGAGTAAGTCTCACTCACTCCCCTGCTCCTTCCCCATCTTCCCCTCCACTCCATAAGCTTCTTCTTCTTTCTTTTATGTGAGCTACCATACCACATTCCACCTCTCCCTTTCTCTTTCTTCCAGTGCATTCCTCTTACCCCTTAACTTTATTTGAAAGATGTCATCATGGGTCAGTTAGGTGACACAGTGGACAAAGCACCATCCCTGGAACCTTGGAGACCCCAAGCTCAAATCTGGCCCCAGACATAAGCCACCCCACTCTGCCTGCCCCACACAAAAAAACAAGGATAAACAAAAAATAAATGCTTTACAGATATCATCCCTTCTTATTCAATTCACATTTGTGCCTTCTGACTAAGTATATTCTTTTCAGCTGGCCTAATACTGAGAAAGTTCTTAGGAGTTAGAAGTATCATCTTCCCATGTAGGAATATAAACAGTTTAACCTTTTAATATCCATTGTGATTTCTTTTTTCCTGTTTACCTTTTTATCTTTCTCTAGGGTCTTATATTTGAAAGTCAAATTTTCTATTCAGTTCAGGTCTTTTCATCACAAATGCCTGAAAGTCCTCTTTTTCATTGAAGTCCCATTTTTCCCCTGAAAGATTATACATAGTTTTGCTGGGTAGGTGATTTTTGGTTGTAATCCCAGTTCCATTGCACTCCATAATATCATATTCCATGTTCCAGGTGGTATGATTTAGGCTCACTCTCAGCCAGCCTGATCAGTAAGTAACCATGGGTCTGCTTTCTCTTTAAACCTGAAGCAGAAATCCGATTGAAATCTGATTCTCTATTGTTGAAAGCTTGGTGTACCTGTGCCCTTCACCCACTGGGTCACTGCCACTCAAGTCCACTTCCTGAGTAACACCACAATGCTCCTGCCTGTGCTCCAGCAGAGACCCCCTACTATTTCTCCCTGGCCAACTGTTGGACCCCCTCACTGGCCTGTGAGCCAAGTTTCAGAAAAAACTGCTGATGTTGAAGATTTTGAGGCTCTGGGGGTGTGGCCTGCCTGGGGCTGAATCTGTGATAGCAGAAGATCCCTGCTGCCTATTTAAGTTGTCTTTGACTGGAAAAAAGTCTTACTCTATTCTTTTGTGGGCTTTGCTCCTCCAAGACTTGTCTTATGGAATTTTTTTTTTTGGAGGTCTGTGGATGGACTTGTCGGGAGTTCAGAGTCACAGCTTTTCCTCTGCCATCCTGGCTCTCTGCCCCCATAGTATCTTTAATAGCATCTTTTTTTTTTTTGGTGAGGCAGTTGGGGTTAAGTGACTTGCCAAGGGTTACACAGCTAGTTAGTGTCAATTGTCTGAGGTCAGATTTGAACTTAGGTCCTCCTGACTCCAGGGTCGTTTCTCTATCTACTGTGCCACCTAGCTGCCCCTTAAAATAGCATCTTAATCAAGAGGTTATTGAGTTTTTGCAGGAAGACTTCTACATTCAAAAGTAGCCTACTGCAGTTTTTGGATGATTCTAATTTTAGGGAATTTTTCCTTACATGATGCGCAAATCTGCCAATTCTCAACTTCCACTACATACTCGAAGACGGACAGACAGACAGACAGACACACAGACACACACACACACACACACACACACACACACTATCCATATGTACCTCTAATAAATCTTATTTCTTCTCTCTTAGGCCAATTTGAATAAAAAAGTCTAATCACCTCCTCCCAGCTTTAAAGTTCTCCATGTTCCCCTGTCCACTTACCTTCTTTCTTTCATGCTAAAACTCACAATTTCCTTCATACAGCTTTTATGTGGCAGGGTTTTGAGGCCTTTTACCCTCTGAGTTTCCTTCCTCAGAAAGGGGATTAAATTTACCACCATTCAATTTGCCCTGGATGCAAGAATCCATTTTTATATTTCTGCAGCTATCCAGGTAGCTTTTATTTTCAAAGATGACTTTTTACTCCATATGTAAGACTACATAGTCTTATGTAGTCTAAGAAATTTCATCTTGTTAACTTTAATCCAATGTTTTAACATTCTATGATTTATTTTTGCATGCATATAATTTGTTAGTGAGTTTACCTTCCTCTGTTTCTAAATCAAGTGGAAAAAAGGAAGGGGACAAGGGTGAGGGAACCCAAATTCGGTGCCTTATTAACATCAGACACCATGAGTTTTTCAATAAACACTACATTCTAATCTGGCCCCACAAAGTGGAGTCAGATTTTATGTCAGAAGACTTGGATTCAATTATCAGTTTTGTCACTAACTGTGTGACCTTGGACAAGTCACTCAACCTCTCCAAAAGATTACTTCATACTCCCATAATACTTCCTATCCTTTGCTACTTTGCCCAGCTCCCACTAGCATTGGTGGACTGGATCCCCAAAGAACAGCTGAATACTCTCTCTCTTAGGTTTCTAGAGATAACCCTAAAGGGTAGATTATTTCTAGTACTGTTACTTGTGAGCCCTCATACAGTATGCTGATCATTATCAATTAGCCATCAAGAGATAATTAACTTTTAGAAAGACGTATTTACTAAAAATATGATGAGAACAGTTAGTGCAAACACCATTCCCATTCCTCAAAAGTAAAATACTGTCTACCATATACAAGGTCCCTGGGGAGAATTTACTTCATCTTAAAGAACATATATAGGGGCAGCTAAGTGACACAGTAGATAGAGCACCAGCCCTGGAGTCAGGAGGACCTGAGTTCAAATCCAGCCTCAAATACTTGGCACTAGCTGTGTGACCCTGGGCAAGTCACTTAACACCAATTCCTTCACAAAAAAAAGAAAAGAACACATATAACCAATATAGCCAAAGGGTAAGTCAAGGCTCCCAGTTATAGAAGTTCTTTTCTTCCTTTATAGAGCTTTCCTGAATTTCCCCTTAGATGAAACTCCATACTGGACTCTAACAGTAGATGCCATAGAACCCTGGACCTTCTGCCTTTCTGTGACTAGTTTATCCTCAGCATCTCTCTCAGATTCAGTTGCAGGTGGTATCATAAGCTACTCCTACTCTAGGTATTGGAAGTCCAAATCAAATTCTGACTCTTTGAAATCACAAGCTTGTTCTCTGGTCAGGGACAGGGAAGGAAAGAGAGAACTTAATACACCCTTCCCTTACCTAAGTTCCTTCAATCAGACTGACCAAAATGTTCCTGAAAGAATTTGCTAGTTTAATATGCATAGGCACAGAGGTATGTCTGATTCTTTTAACCAATCTTAATGTGTTTTCAATGTGGCATCAGCTGTTTTCATTCAGTGATCAAGGACTTCATTCCTATCAAATTTATTGAAGATTTGCTTGCAGAGAGTATTCACCTTTGATCCTTTGCTTGAATCATTTGAGATATTTGTGCTTTCTGGATCCACACTAACTAGATATGGACTTTTATCTCCATCCTTATATTAAAATGACTCATTTTGCCATGGAAATGAACTGAGGATTCACAATGGAAATGTGAACAGTATGAGCTTGGTTAGAGACTATCACCTATCAATATGGAAAGAGTTTAAACACGGATGTCTTCGTGGTCAGTACATCTACTATCTGAAGATCCAGCTAGTCAAGCTTGGAAAACCTCATCCTCAGAAGTCAGGTGTCTCAGGTAATAATTTGGGGGGTACACAACAACTCATTAAGTCTGTCTCCTTTGAGAAAATAATGGGGTTTGGGGGATTTAGCACCCCCACACACATACACATACAGGATTCCTGGCTGGTTTTGCAGGGCCAGCCCAGAGTCAGGAGAATTTCAAAGGAAATGTAGATTGATCTTCCTAACTAACTAAAGGAAGTTAACTAACTTAAGACCAGCTTCAAGTCATGTCAATCAGTGGACTTGAATGCTACCAGCCAATTAGCTTAAAGCAGTGTATAGGGACTACCTCTCTTCTGACCCACAGGTAGTTTCCACTCTCACAGGCACAGGAACTTCCTCTTTTTGGCCTAAGGCTCGTAGGTGAAGGTGCTTTTTTCCCTCTTCTCTCTCCCCTAGATCCTAGCTAGGTTTTCTTATCTTTCAGAGCCATGTGCATTCTCTTTACTAATATTTAATATACTTTAATAAATGCTTAATGCCGAAACTGGTGCAGTAGCCTCTAATTTCTAAGTAACAAATATAGGATAAACCCCAACTAATTTTTCCTACCCTTGGGACAGAAATAAGGTGACCACATTAAATTTACCTGTCACACTCCTACTACGGAGAAGGCTTGCCAAGTATATTTGCATACATTCACTAGTAAAATCAGGGATGTCAAGTATTTAAACATCTTCAATTTTTTTGTTGTTATTATTGAGTTATTTTCAGTCAGGTCTGACTCTTTGTGACCCCATTTGGGATTTTCTTGGCAAAGCTACTGGAATGATTGGCCATTTCCTTCTCTAGCTCACTTTATAGATGAGGAAACTGAAGCGGAGTTAAGGGACTTGCTCAACCTCTCGCAGATATTTAAGTGTGCGAGGCCAGATTTGAACTCATGAAGATGAATATTCCTGACTTCAGTCCCAGTATTCAATTTAAAAAATAACAACTAATAAAAACCTTTAGGACACTTAGAGTAGCTCTTAAGTTCCCATCAATAATGGTTATCTCCACTTGCTAGGAAAAATTGTTCATTATTTTATTGAACTTTGTGCAAAAATCTCATGTCCAAATGGGACATGAACATATACCAGATAACAGTAACTATAGTTGGTAGGTTCTCCTAATAGTTATCCAATATGAAAGATACAGCCATGGAAATGCAGTTTGTGTATGAATAGCCTACTTCATATAAGGGTATTGTATATAAATCCTCCTTGATAACATGGAAATGTGGTCCTTTTGCTGACATTATTTTTTAAAACTTAATATCACATGCAGGATTTTCTGTAGCACTGTGGTGGAAGAATAGCTTTAAATCAGAAAAATCACTTCTCATATGTGTTTTCATTGTCCAAGCAGTGAAGGATTACTTTTAAGTCAAATACATTTGGGGTGTGTGTGTGTGTGTGTGTGTGTGTGTGTGTGTGTGTGTGTGTATACATATATCTTTTTATTAGCTTTGCTTCAACATGTCAGGATAGATTTGAAGGTCTTTTATAAGTAGAAAATATCTAACAGACTGTAAAAGGCCTTTTAATATTCTCAGGATACATTCCCTAAAGAACAAAAGCAATCTAACAAGAACAAAAAGAAACAAAATATATGGCAAAATGTTTTAAGTGGAAGTGACTAGGGAACAATTTATGCTCTGCAGTAGCCATAGGGGTTTTCAAAGCAAGTCTCCAGATGTGAAGTGCAGACCAAAGGATCAAGCAAAGGGGTTGATTAGCAAGATTTTGTTGCTGAGGCTTTATTGCAGAACCAACAAATAGAACACGGATGACAAGGTGTCACTCTGTTGGCACATTAGAGGGTAAGATGTTGTTTGTGTGTTTCAGTAGTAATTGGTAATAAAATAATACATTTTAAGAACTTTTAAATTATTTTCTGAAGCCACGAATCTCATTATAAGCATATCCCCATGCATTTGTATGAATTGATAGAGATGGAAGTGAACTGAACCAAGAAAACTATTTATACTATAGCAAGAACATCTTAAAAGCAAATACTTTTGAAAGCCTTAAGAACTCTGATAAGCTGTGATTTCAGAGGACCAATGATGAATAATGCTAACCCCACCTCCTAGCAGAGAAGTAATGAACTAACTATTGGGAATGCAACACATGTTTTTGGACTTGGGCAATGTGGAAATTTGTATTATTGGATCATAAATATTTGTTACTTGAATGGGGGGGGAGTAGAGGGGAGAAAAATAAATTCCTAGTAATTGAAAAAATACAACTTAATTTTTAAAAAGTCCTTCCCTAGGGAAAAATAGATACATATTAAAAAGTTACCTTTTCCTATGCCACCCATCCCTATGCTGCATCCACTACTATTTGTGTAAGTCAATGGTCTCATATCAGCAAAAGCATCAACAGAAGTCACCAGCTCAAAGTCTCTATAGGCACCTTTAAGATGTAACTTTTTAAAGTTCTTTTTTTTTGTATTGTATTCCCAATGTCTTTTCTCTCTTTTAAAAAATGACCTTGAAGCACAATGTTCAGGGGACTGACTAAAGCTATGTTTCCTCCAGAGTAGTGATCTCTGATAATAGATCTGGGATTTGCTGAAAGCTATTTCTTTTAGAACAAAAATGATGTAATTAACTCATTTTCACTTCATCTGATGATTTACTAACTGACAAGTCCCTGTGGAAGCACTTCTTTTATCAGAAGAAAAATCTATTTTTCAAAGATGCTAAAGAAAGAGTGTGATGGGCTTTAAAGTCTCCACCTGTAATGTATATTTTATACACAAGTCGCATCAAAGAGTAAATAAAGGGCTATTGGTTTTCAACTCCACTTCACTTTTTATATTCTTGATTTTGTTCTTTGTATTATTATTTTCAAAAGAATGGTGCTAACTTAGACAGCAAAGTTGTCTTTTCACATTCAATATGAACAAAGGTTTTTGTTCTCAAATAAACATAGAGAAACCTACTGTTCCTATTATATTGTTCTTATTAAAATTGAGTGGGACATAATAAAATGCCTTGTTTTTTAACTTTAACATTTTTTTTGGATCCAAAATAAGTGCAGATACCATTTAGGAAGAGACAAGGTGATTAAATAATATGCCGATTTGTATCTTGTTAGGATTAGGAATAATGATTACATCTGTGATTTCATTGTTTTATGGAATGTTCAAGTAAGAACACTAAGCAAACAGTTCTGCCAGCCTTCTTTGCAACTTTTTGTCTTAAAAAGTTGCCTAGAACAGAGTAAGGTTAAATAAGTTGTGCAGGATCATGCAGCCAGCAAAATAAAACTGTTAATCGAACAACACTAATAATTCACTCTGGTAAAAAGGAAGAAAGCAAAATTTCAGAGTTAATAAAGCAAATTATTGCTGAGTTGGCAATGTACATTAATGACATTGTTATCATAACTTGTGAGATCAGTCCTCAGTAAAAGAAAACTATATTATTGTAACAGTACTAAAGAACATTGTTCATTCTTTAAACTTAAATTGCTCTAAATCGAAAAAAAAAATAAGATGCGTCTAACAATTTGTAAATCCTTAATTATGTTTTCAAGGACCTATACCTGAGGGGATTTTGCTTTATTTCCTGTTATAGCTAATATGTGAGGAAAAAGAATGTTTTCATCCAAAAGAAATATATATATATACATATATATATGGCCAGAACAATTGGGGTTAAGTGACTTACCCAGGGTCACACAGGTAGTAAGTGTCAAGTGTCTGAGGCCAAATTTGAACTCAGATCCTCCTGAATCCAGGGCTGGTGATTTATCCACTGTGCCACCTAGCTGCCCCACAACTATGTACTTTCTTCATTACTTTGTAATATTGACATACCCGATATTGCCATTCTGTCTCATTTTCCTTTTTTTCCTATGGATATTTTCAAGGCTGAATTCTAGGTAGCAGCAGGAAAGGACTGGACAGGCAGCAGAAATGATAGATTTCAAGTTGTGATATTTAATACAGGCAAGACATGTCCAGGAAAGCAATTAATCCAGAGAGAATTGCTTGGAAGTAGATTCCAAATACAGGCATATCTCTGACATATTTTGGATTTTGTTCCAGATCTCAATAATAAAGTGAACATCACAAGAAAGTGAGTCACATGTATTTTGGCTTCCTAATGCATATAAAAGTTAACTTTACACTATATGGTAGTCTATTAAGTATGCAATAGCATATTGTCAGAAAAAAACCAACAATGTATATACCTTAATTAAAAATCATTTTAGTGCTAAAAATGCTAGCCATAATATGAACCGTCAATAAGTTATAATCTTTTTTTGTTGGTAAAGGTGTCTTGCCTTGATGTTGATGGCTGGTGACTAATTAGGGCAATGGTTGCTGAAGGTTTGGGTGACTGTAGTATGTTCATAAAATTAAAAAAAATAACTTTGCCTTATCGATTGTCTCTTCCTTTCACTTGAACTCTTAGAGGCCATCGCAGGATTATTAATTAACTTAATTTCTATTTTGTTGTATCTCAGGGATTAGGGAGGCATGAGGAGAAGAAGAGAGGAGAATGGTTAGTTGGAGGAGTAGTCGGAACACACACAACATTTATTGATTAATTTCACCTTCTTAGATGTGCACAGTTCATGATGAACCAAAATAATTACAATAGTAACTTCACAGATCACTGATCACTGTGAGAATATTATTATTACCACAGGCCCCCTGCTGTGAGAGCATGGGTTGACCTTTCTAAGGTTCAGTGTCCAGAAGTTACCTCACATTAACATGAGACCACTCTCAACCAATTCGCTTGAAGCAGTGTGTGAGGCAGTTGGTTTTGTCAGTTGGAAGCTCATGGGGTTGGCAACTGAACCAGGAGTTGTTGAGGTAGTTAGGGTTTTTTTCTTACCAGTCACATCACAGATCACCAAAACCGTTATAATAATGAAAATGTTTGAAATATTGTGAGAATTAATAAAATGTAACACACAGACATGAAGTAAGCACATGCTTTTGCAAAAATGGCACCAATAAACTGACTTGAATCAAATTTGCCATAAACCTTCACTTTGTAAGAAATACATTTGCAAAACAATGAAGCAAAGAACAATAAAATCAGGTATATCTGTAAACACACTACAGTCATAAAAGACTGGGGAAACAGAAACAAACAAAAGGAAGTATTGACATCTAAATATAAGGGTAAAGGCCAGTTTCTCAGACATCAAACAAGCCTGCAAATCAAAAGATCATAGATTGACATCCAGGTATGACCTGTGTTCTCATCTAATTCAACCCCATCATTTTATGCATGACGGCACTATTGCCCAAAGCATGAGAGGTTAGATGACTTGCCCAAAGTTGCATAATTTAAATTCAAGTTCTTTCCTTCCAAAGGCAGTACTTTTCCCACTGAGACGCAGCCAGGCAGGTAAAAGATAGGCTGGGCAAGGCACAGAAATTTGGGATTAACATTGACAAACACATGACCATTGGTACATGGGGAAAATAGACACTCATGGCTATGCCTCATACTTCCTGCTGATTGTTAACAGACAAGAGTTTTCAGGTATGTGCTAGAAGCCAGAAAGACAAGTGTTAACTCATAAATTCAAAGATAACTGTACTAATTGATTAAAGGAAAGGGATTAGACTTAGCTAACCTGGAAAACAATAAGGTTCTAACTACATAGAGAAGCATTGTTAGACCCTAGAGTCTTTACTTAATCTTCATCTTATTTGATTTTTCTGAAATATTTAACACTGTTGCCCATCATTTACATCCCTGGGGATACTCACTCATCTCATGGTTTTCATGGAACTGTTCTCTTCTGAAACTCCTCTCACATGCCTGACATCTCCTCAGGTTACTTTATTCATTTAATATACTTCTTCCAGTCCATAATTGTGGGTATCCTGCAAGATTCTTTCTATTCTATGTTTTCTTCTCTTTTCTTCACTCCACTCTTTGCTCTAGTTATTTCCTTTTCTCCTATGGTTCAGATATCATCTATAAAAAGAGAAGTGACAACTCACTGCATATATTAAATTACACATAACACCATAGCACAGTGATAAGTTACATGAAATATACATATGCCATAGATAGGTTCATATTGTATATCACATAGTTACAAGCAGGTCAGCAGATATGTGATCATATGTAGGTGCATATTATGAAGCACGGTATAACAGTGTTATACACAGTAGCAATTATCTACATTATTATCCATGCGTCATCCTTCCCCAAAGGTCATGTATAGCATTTTTTTAATAAAAGAATTTTATTATTTTCCAGTTACATGTAGAGATAGTTTTCAACATTTGTTTATATAAGATTTCCAATTGGAATTTTTTCTTCCTCCCTCCCCTAGACAGCAGGTAATCTGATATAGGTTTTACATATATATATATATATATATATATATATATATATATATATATATATATATATATAACATTAAAGATATTTCTGCATTAGTCATGTTATAAGAGAAAAATCAGAGCAAAAAGGAAAAACCTCAAAAAAAGAAAAACAACAGCACCAAAAATAAAAGAAATAACATGGTCCAATCAGCATCCATATTCCACAGTTCCTTTTTTTTTCTGGATTTGGAGAGCCTTTTCCATCATGAGTCCTTTGGAACTTTCTTGTACCATTGGATTGGTGAGAAGAATCTAGTCTATCACAGTTGATCAACACACAATGTTGTTGACAGTGTGTATAATGTTCTCCTGGTTCTGCTCATCTCACTCATCAGTTCATGTAAGTCTTTCCAGGTTTCTCTAAACTCCTCCTGCTCGTTGTTTCTTACAGCACAATAGAATTCCATTACATTCATATACCATAACTTATTCAGCCATTCCCCAATTGATGGGCAACCCCTCGATTTCCAATTCCTTGCCACCACAAAAAGAGCAGCTATAAATATTTTTGTACATGTGGGTCCCTTTCCCTTTTTTACGATCTCTTTGGGGAAAAGACCCAAAAGTAGTATTGCTGGGTCAAAGGCTAGGTCGTGTATAGCTTTGCATCAGCATGTAGAGAAATCCAGGCACTTATTCAGTGACCCACTGACACTCATTGACAATCAGTATCTCCACATTGGCAGTTTGTCCTGCAAGTCCGTTGACACAACAGGTGTCCCAATTTATGGCTAGGCTGAATGATGATCTTTCTAATGCTAAAGAGTCACACTCTTTTATTTTGGGAAATCCACAACCATTGTATTGAGGTAGCTGGTGGTGCAATAGATAGAGTACTGGGCCTTGAAGTAAGGAGATCTGAGTTCAAATCTGGATTTACATATTTATTAGCTGCATGATCCTGGGCAATCACAGCCTATTTTCCTTAATTTCCTGAATTATGAAATGGGGAAAATTATAGCACCTGCTTTGTAGGACTTTTGTAAGAATCAAATAAGTTATCTATAAATAGTGCTTCACACAGCACCTAGCACATGGTAGATGTTATATAAATGTTCATTCTCTTCTGTTCCCTTCCAGGAAAAGAAGGAACTTTGAATTGACAACCCTACTTTCCATCCAGGCAGAGCCCAGAATCCCCAACCTTATCTGAAATAGTCTTGATTCCTCAGTGCAAGTTGATAACTAAAAATAGTTGATCCTGCCTCCTACACCTGGTAAAGTTCTAGAACACAATGTGAATGTTTGTAAACCTTTTTAAAGGGGGTGTTTTCATACATATAAGCCAGAATGACCTCACCAAAAACAGGCAATGCCAAGTTAACTTATTTCATTTTTTTGACAAGGTAACTAAACTAGTAGATTAGAGGAATTTTATAGACATGTTTAGATTTCAGCAAAACACCGAACAAAGTCTTTAATAGTAACCATGAAGTTGAAGAGATGTGTATAGATTAAGTTGGTTCAGAACTGATTTAATGATCAAAGCCAGAGAGTAGTCATTAATAATAGGTCAATGTAAAGTTGGATCAAAGTGTCTAGTGGAGTTACCTAGGGATGTATCCTTGGCCCTGAGCTGTTTATCAGTGACTCAGATAAAGAAAAACATATGCAGACACACACATATAGAAAGAAAAAATGATAAGGAAGAAGTGGCATAAAAATAAAGAAAAAAGAAAATCAAAGATAAGCAGAAAAAGTAAGAGAGCAACAGACATTTGTATTTATGTAAGAGGACATAACATGATTTTGCTGCTTCAAAAGAATTGCTGCTTGTAGAATGTTATAACCCGATATCTCATGTCTTTCTTTAAAATTATTTTATTTGATTAACTTATTTGTAGTTCCTATTTTCACCCTTAACTATTAAGGACTCCACTCAGAATGAGCTATCCTGAATCATTTATCCTCTGTGAAAGTGAGCAGAGCTGTAAGAACAAAGTCCCAATGGAATTAAGACAAGAGTTTGCATCTGCCTCTTATGTTGGACAGTCCCCACCCATATCCTAAGCTTTCTGTAGATTTATAACTGAACTGAGGTGATTCATAACCACACTGCATTATTTCTCAATATTTCCTTTTAATATGTGTATTGATATTCATTTTGATAACTGTATTAAATCCTGCTGTAGCTAAACAAACAAATAAATAAATAAATAAGGTATAGTACTTCTTCAGTATTTTCTACATACTTGCAACTGTACTAAGGTGAGGAAAATCACACAACTATTCTGACAGGGTCCACTACAAATTTATGTTATACAACCTCACTGCTGCTAGGCAATCATTCTATACTTCTCTTATCAACATCCCACACTCCATTGTGGTTCTTCCAGACTTTTTCATTCCTCCTCAAACCTCCCATACTTCTTTTCCCCACCCTCTCAGCTGAAATCCTTGCCTTATATATTACAGAAAATATCAAGGCCACTCATTTCTTGAAAGCTCCCTCTTTTTCCCTCTTTCTCATCTCATATCAGTCTGGTGCCTTCTGCCACTATCTCCTCCTTCACCTATGCCTCACTTGAAGAGGTTGCCTTACTCCTTAACAAAGATAACTTCTCTATCTGTACAAGTGATTCCATTCCTTCCCATTTCTTCCAACAGAATGCTCTCTCTATCATCCCTATTCTATCACTATTCTTTCCCTTTAAATTAGCTCTTTCTCTACTGCCTATAAACATGCCAATGCCTTTCCTAAACTAAAAAATTCCTCACTTTATTCTTCCATCTCTGTTATCATGTTGCATATTTTCTGCCCTTTGTGACCAAGCTCCTTGAAAAGACCAAACTTTTCTTCATGTTCTCTTCTCTCAATCTCTTCTTAACCCCTTACAATATAGCTTCTAATTCATTATTCCTCTGAAATTGTTTGTTTTTCAGTCAGTAATGACAGTCACCAAATTCAGTGACCTCATCTTTCTTGACCTTTCTTCAGCTTTTGTCCATTTTGATCACCATGTCCTTGATACTCTCTTCTCTCTAGGTGTTTTTTTTTTTTTTTTACTTCTACCTATAAGAGCTCCTTCTCAAGTTCCTTTGCTGGATCTTCATTCAGATCATGCCCTTCAAAAGTACAAGTCGCATAGGGTTCTAGCTTGGCTTCTTTTCTCTTCCTCTATACTACTTCATTTGGTAATCTCATCCACTCCCATGTATTTACCATTTCTATGCTGATAATTTTCAAATCTTCTTATTCTGCGCAAACCTCTCTACTGACTTTCAATGCACCATCTCCTACTACTTTTCAGACAGTTCAGTATCCACAAGATTTCTTCATCTAAGTTTTCCGAAATTAAACTTATCTTTCCCTCTAAACCCTGCCCCCTCCTAAATTTCATATAGCGGCAAAGAGTTTTTCCCCAGTCCCTCAGGTTCACAACCTCAGTGTCATCCTTGACTACTATCTATAACTCAGTCAAGGAGTCTTGATTTCACCTTATACACATATCCTCCCTTCCTCTAATACTGCCACCACCCTAGTGCAAATCCTTATCATTGTACACTTGGACTATTACAATAGCTTGCTGGTTGGTAGGTCTTCCTGGGTTAAGCCTCTCCCCACTCCAATTCATCTTCCATTCAGCTACCATAGAGATTTTCTTAAAGTGCAGGTATGATCATATCGCCCTCCTATTCAGTAAACTCCATTTGTTCCCTATTGCCTCTAGGATCAAATACAAAATCCTCTGCTTAGAGCTCAAAGCCTTTCCTACCCCGCCCCCCCCACACACACACACACCTTTCCCATCTTCTTAAACCTTATTCTTGGCTCTGGACATTTTCTCTGACTAACTCTCATGCCTGGAATAATCTCCCTCCTCCTACTGACTTCCCTGGCTTCCTTCAAGTCCCAATTAAAATTTTATCTTCTATAGGAAGCTTCTTCTAACACCTCTTAATTCAAATCCTTTCCTTTTTTGTTTCCCATTTATCCTGTTTATGGCTTGTTTTCTGAATCATTTGCATGCTGTCTCTCCCATTAGAATGGGATCTCCTTGAGTGCAACAATTTCTTGCCTCTTTTTGCATCACATATATCCTGGCACATAGTAGGCACTTATTAAAGTTATACTGACTGACTGATTAATTAAAATATAGGGAGTAGGAGTAAGGTTAATAGTGAAACCACAAACCCACATTTATTTACCTAAAATGTATGAAAGAATCCTAAAACTTTAGAGTTGCAGAGAACCTGAATCACCTAGTATATTTTCCCTTAATATATGAGGAACCAGGTTTCAGGGGATAATTATTAATGATCTAAATTTTTGAGGGCGTCACTATCCTTCAAAACACACACATATGTATATCTGTATATATATTTAGAATATGCAATACATAAAATGCAAAATATTACCTGTGAATAATCAAACACAAGCATGGGAAAAATTGAAAGAATTCCCCAAATAACCTGTTCTGATCAAATAATACAAATATGTTCTGTTTCCTTGAAAGACACAATATGTTTTAATTTTGGAATTAATGTCCTTTAAGTACCTATATTTGCATTCCTTTGCTCTATGCTTTTCTGCCCCTTTTATGTTAATGGATAGAATGTAGGTTAAAATTCTAACTTGTAAAAAGCAATTCAACAATCAGTTATTAAATGCCTTCTATGTATGATGGTGATACAAAGTGAAAGTTAACACACTTTTTTAAACTCAAAGAGCTTGCAATTAAATGTCTGTCTGAAATTAATTCAGCAGGTAGGTGTGGTATCAGTTGCATTTTAGTTTGTGCAAAATTATAAAAACTGAAGGGAATTATTCATTTCAGACCAAAAAAGCAAGATCTTGTCTCTACACAAAGAGACACATTTTCAAATTATATTGAAGGTAATTGCAAGCTAATACGCAGTTAGGGTATCAATACACTAATGACATATAAGGTGATTTTTGTATTCTCTTTTGGCTAACCTTTGACAATTATGTCAAGCAGCTTGGCACAGGTTGGTCTTTTAATCAATGGCAAAAGCTTTGAATTGTAAAGTTGCAATGGATCTCAGAGATCATCTGTTTCAACCTCTGTATTATAATGCCCAGTATGAAGGCATCTAGACTGTAAATGAAAACTTCCATTAAAAAGAGACTTGAGGGGCAGCTAGGTGGCACACTGGATAAAGCACCGGCCCTGGATTCAGGAGTACCTGGGTTCAAATCCGGCCTCAGACACTTGACACTTACTAGCTGTGTGACCCTGGGCAAGTCACTTAACCCCCATTGCCCTGCAAAAAAAAAAAGAGAGAGAGAGAGACTTGATATCAAATGAGATGTCCTGTTCTAATTCTAGACAATACATATGATTAGTAATTTCCTCCTAAAATTTGCCACACTATGAATTCTACACAAAAGCCATAGTTCTTCCAAATAGAGCAGATGATGATGATTGATTGATTGATTGATTGATGATATAATTCTTTGAGCTTTGCAAATCCTCTTAAGTATTAGAAATCCTGTGGACAAGAAAATGTTCTAAGCTTCTGGATTTGAAATGTTGGAGCAAAACAGAAGCCAGGAAAGAACTTTGAGATCTCCAGAGAAAAGGACTATTGCCTAATGAGAGTCGTTGGCTCCAAGTCAAAAAGATGCAAGCTGAAGTAGTCCCTCACAAAAAGGAACTTGGATGTTGTCACATTGGTCCAAACACTAGGAAAATCCAAGCTCACTGCTTATGGTCACTACAAACTGGAAAAATAATGTGGTCACTGACAGAGACATAGAGATGTGTTCAGCCTCTACTCAACATCAGCCTTTAGGAGGAGTCAAAGAGCCAATTTGTTGAAGAGTTTAAGACTACCTGCAGAAATACCAGTTTAAGGGCATCATTAGCAATTGGTTTATTTTCCATCACTCTCAATGCATAGTATGTTGATTTATTATAACAATAAGTGAAACCTGATTGAATAATTAAATAAATACTGTGAGGTAACAGTATCCCCATTGTATAAAAAAGGAAAATGGGGCTGAGAAGTTAAGAACCTTACTGAAGGTAATACAAACAGTGTTTTAGGCAAGATTCATATTCAGATCTTCCCAACTCCAAGTGTAGCATTGGTTTCTGTATGCCACTTAATTGCCTCACTGAAAGTAGAAGAGGCAATACATTATTTCACTGGACTACAGCTTCTTTATCTTAAAAACCAGGGAGTACAGGACTATATTCTATAATCTCTCAGGCCCTTTTAGCGCTAAATCTACAACCCTATGACTCCCTATATGTTGCCTTTTAGACAGACTAAACATCTCAATTCTTTCAATCATTCCTTTCATGACATATTTTCAAGCCTCCTCACTAAATGCTGCTATTCTCTAAACAGACTCTATTCTGTCTAAAATGTGGCACCCATAGCTGGAAACAAGCCCCTAGATATGGTATGAATGGAACACAGTATAGTGAGGCTATTGCCTCGAATGTCCTGTGCATGATGCTGCTAATAATGGAATTGAGGCCTACATTTACTTCCACCTTCACCACATCAGGTTGTTAATTTGTAGTGAGTCTGCATTGGACTATTAAACTTGTAGGCCTTTTTTCCTGGACTGTGTTCTATTAGATCAGTCTCTTTTTAACACAATCTGATATAATATTAAAAAAGAAAGTTTCCAGGACTGCACAGGTGATCTTACTTTTATGGTCAGACCACACTTGGAGTCTACTGTTCACTTCTTGACATCACATTTCAGGAAAGATAGTGATAAACTGGAGTGTCCCAATAAGATTAACAGGCATAGAAAAAGGCCTTAGGCTCCACGTCTCATGTCAGTTTAATGAACTGGAGATGTTCTGTTCTAAATAAAAGAGACTAGAAAGGACATGATAGTAAATGGAAAGAAAATATGGCATATTCTGATTAACTAAAAATTAGGAACAATGATAAGAAGATGAAAAGAGGCAAAATTAGGTTTAATGTGAGAAAAAAACAACAAAAACTTCATAAAAATTAGAACTGAACAAAAGTAGAATGAGCTCCTCAGGACATTGAGGGCTCCCCTTCTATGGAAATCCTCAAGTCATGGCTAGATGACCACCTACTAGTTATGTTATTAATCTTGCTTATGTATGGGGTTTGGAATGGATAGCCTCTGAGGTATCATTTTAATTTTTACATTCTGTGATTTCTTACAATGTACTTCATCTTTCTACCTATGACATATGATTATCTCATCTGTCTACTAGCAAAGAAGATAAGCTAATTAAATTGATCGTGTTATAAGATTATGAGCCAAATTTTCCCTCATTCTGGCTTAGGCTTTGGGGAATAGTCCTTGGTATATTTACATGGAATAAGAAGGATTCATTACCATAAATATGGGAGCAGAGTACTATTTACATGGTTAATCTTGTTTCCTGTTGCCTTATGTTCTATCGCTAAATATTATCTTTGAGGTAAAGTGACAAATACTAACTTTGAGAAATTTTATATGAAATGTTGACATGATTTGGACTTGGGATATGGGATATGGGATTTAAAGCCTAAAAAGCATGTATCCCATTCTTATACAGTACACCAAAACTAAGGTTCATAGAATCCATCCTACTTAAAGCTCCTGAACTGATATTTCTGAAGCCCAATTAATCTTTGTGACTCCCCCAAAGAAGTTCCAATGACTCCCTCTTGCCAATAGAGAAAAAAAAATTTAAAACCCTCCATTTCACAATTAAATCCCTTCACAAACTAAGCTCCAGCCTTTCTTGCCAGGGTTATTGTATCATATTCCCCCTTACAAACTCTGTTTCAACTAAACGGGCCTACTTATGTTTCCCATGCTTAACATTTCTTCTCCTGTCCCCAGTGCCTTCATAGGCTGTGTCCCATGTCTGGAATGCACCTTTTTTCCCCCTTCACCTTGTCTCTTTGACTCCCTAGCTTTGTTCAAGGTTTAGTGCAAGCACTAAAAACATGCATCCCTGAAGTTTTAAAGTTTAAAAAGAAACTTGACAAATTAAAAAGGTTTTTTGCAATCATTTCAAAAAAATTGGCAATCATTATAAACAATAAACCACATATTGTCCATATAATTCAAAGATTCTATGAGCAGTACTGTCTCAGGGAAGGTAGAGCAGCCAGTCAAAAGTACACTTAGGGAAGAGATGCAATGTTTGTTCCTCTGAACTACAAATCCCATAATGCCAATCATTATCCAAACACCTATTATGTAATCATGGTAATAAAATATGTACTTAGAATGAAGCTCCAAGGGATAGTTTTTTTTTTCCACTAAAAATTTTGGTAAAGCTTCCATTGGCATACCATATTCCATTTTAAATTCAGTGAGAGGTAGCACAATGGAGAGAGTGTGCATGGAGAGCTGTCCTCAAAGCCAGGAAAACCTAACCATCAGAGTTAATTTCAAGTTCTGCTTCTGTGACATATTTCCTTTGTGACCTTAGCCACGTTATTGAGCATCTCAAGGCTCTAGGCAATGTTCTGAGCTGATAGGAGAAAGAGATGTTGCTCACTTCCTTGGTGGGGCTTCTACTGGGGACTCCCTACACCAGTAACATCATAGATCCAGCCTCTATAGACACACACATGTATACAAATGTATATGTGTGCATCATGTATATACACAAACATATACATGTTTATGAATAATATCGAGCCTATATGTACATGTATATTTGTATACACATATTGATATACAAATGTATCTATATATGTAGATATATATTTATATATATGCCTATTCATATACACAAATCATAGATATGGTTGTTGTTATTTTTGTTCATTTGGTTAGACTCTGCATGACTGCTCGGGGAAAGTCCATGAGGTTTTTTTGGCAAAAATACTGAAGTGGTTTACTACTTCCTTCTCCATATATTTCCATTTTACAGATGAGGTATTGAGGTGAATAGAGGTTACATGACTTGCCCAGGGTCACATAGCTAGTAAGTATTTGAAGCCATATTTGAACTCAGATCTTCCTGGGCAGCTAGGTGGTACAGTGGATATAGTGCTAGGCCTGAAGTCAGGAAGACTCATCTTCTTGAGTTCAAATCCAGCCTCTGACAATTACTAGCCATGTGACTTTGGACAGGTCCCTTAACCCTTTTTGCCTCAGTTTCCTCATCTCTAAAATGAGTTGAAGAAGGAAACATTAAACCACTCCAATACCTTTGCTAAGAAAACCCTAAATAAGATCACAAAGAGTCAGACATGACTGAAAACAACTGAACAATAATAGCAGCTTTATGATTCTAGGCCCAGTGCTCTACCCACAGAGCTCACCTAGCTTCCCCCAATAGGTGAGGCAGCTGCTAGGGGCCACCTGTATTTATTATATTTATATGTGTGTGATATATATGTATATATACATATATAAATGATTATGTATATATGTAAATATTTGTGTGTGTGTGTATATGTGTGTGCATATATATATATATATATAAGCATACATACACTCTTGGGAAATAGAAACTGAGTTTATTTGATCCAGATCAAAATTCTTCAACTTTTTATCCCAATACCTTGTGCAGACACTAATTATTAATGTCTATTGATTCTCTCAAAAGGGGAAATTAACTAAAACTAGTATAGACAACTGAACTACCATTGACTAATTAGCTAAAAGCAACAATGGAAAATTTAAGTAATGTGATAGAAAAATATCTTCACTGAAATAACATTATTAGAGAAAATTATTAATCAATTCCCCTAGAGATCCATGGTGTTTTGTTTCTTTAAGACAAAATAAACCAAAACACTATTTCCCTTTCTTGGTTTTAATGCAATTTACCTAGAGTGAGGGAAATCAATCAGATTTTTGGTTTTTTTTTGTTTGTTTCGAGATCCTCATACATATCTCTATCCCATGATTAAGGTAAAAAAAAAGACAACATGAGAAACACTGAGACCATTTATTACTTAAATCTAAATGAAATATTTAAAGAACCTAAATATATTCCTGACATCTTAACTATTTAATGTAATAAGGTTATCATTCAATACATTAAAAGAGTTAACATAATAATACCATTCATTTGTGTTCTGAAAGAGTTAATGTTGCTTTTAGAAGTAATCATTAATAAGCTTCAGTGACCTAATTAATTAGAAAAAGGGAATATGAGACAAGAATATCCGTGTGTTTTTGGCTTTGAAATATAGACCTTTAGCATAAAAGTTAAGTAGAACCTTGCTGAGACAGATAAAAATGAAAGTTAATTGAATTATGATAATTTATTTTGCATTTATAAACATCATTACTGAAAATTGTAACTCCTCGAGTAAGCTACATACTTAGATGTATGTGTGTAAAAAGGAGTTGAATAAGATAATGTCATAGTCAAAATTCAATAGTGGAGTATGTAAGGACACACCACTTAGGATGGGGCATTGACATTTACAAAAGAAATTTAAAGCACTTCAGATTTCAAGTCATGGCACAAGAAATACTTAAGGAACACCACATGCAATATATACTAAATAAGAGATATTCGGACATATTCTGCCCTCAGAATTCAAGATAAGATAAGCCAGAATTCTAGGTAGTAAAGCACTATTAGGTAGGTAATTAATAATATGTAGATGTTGGCAAATTGAGATCTCTAGTCTATGAGGTTGAGAGAGAGGTAGGAAAACTCTTTTGCACCAACCATAAAAAATGCAGGTTTCCCCCCCTCCCCTGTATACTGTATAATATAGCTGTCCATTGGACCCTTTTATTGATGAATTGCTATTATCACTGCAGAGATAGTTTAATGAAGTCTAGGCCTGGATAGTGAGACCAATAAGAAATAGTATAAAGGTTAAGACTGATTTATTATACTTTGTCTCTCCTTTAGAATCCCTAATTAATTAATATTTATGAAGGTCAGTAGATGCCCATGTTCTCTTTACCTAGCAATATGGTAAATAGCAGAGCAAAGAAGGATTCTGTAGATTAGAATAGCAGAGGTATTGTCTATACAATTTAATTGACATTCGCATGGTAAGGCTTTATGGGGAAGGGCCTCATGACTCTGTATATCTGAGCACCTTAAATGTGAGAGGCACTCAGTTCAATTAAATTGCAAAAGCAATATAAAGAAGCATACAGTTCTCCCTTCCATATTGGGACTTTCCCTATCATGATTTCACTATCTGGGTGGGTGGCATACAAAATTAAATGAGAATTTGGGGGGAGTTTGAGGAAGAAACAGATGCAGATGAAGGCCAGAAGACAACACAGAGCCTATGGCCAAATACTTAACCCAAATTTTAAAATAAGGTACTGTAAATACCCCATAAAAGAAAAAGAAAAAAATTTCAGCCTTTTTTTATACAAAGGGAGGGCCAAACATTTTTACATGGATTTTCCCAGCTCATCAGGGAGGGGAAGGGGTGGGCTACAGGGGAATTACCCTAACCCCCATGATATGGAAGGAATGGCTATGCTATGTGCCAGGTGCTATTCCCAATGATTGGCACAAAGAGATAAAAACAAGACAATCCTTAACCCCTAGGAACTTCCATTCTTCTCTTGGGGGATGGAGGTACCTATAAAATATGTGTAAAGTAAACTGCGGCTAGATATGCAAGCACTTACAACTGTGGGAATCAAGAAAGAACTCTTACAGGAGGAAATACTTGAATATAGCTTTGAAAGATCTAGGGACTCCAAGAAACAGAAGTGGGGAGTGGGAGTAGTCTAGGCCTATTTATCAGCCTGTATAAAGTCAGACAGATAGAATTTCCTTAAAAAAGGAAGAGCAAGTAGCCTATCAGTGTCAGTCAAGAAAGCAAGTACCAAGCACTAATTAAGTATCTACTACATGCTGGGCATTATACTAGATATAGAGAAGAGAAAAGAAAAGAAAAGAAAAGAAAAGAAAAGAAAAGGTGAGGTAAAGCATTTTTATATTACTTAATATGTGCCAAGAACTGTGCTGAGTGCTTTACAAATATTTTCTCATTTTATCTTCATAACACCCTATGAGATGGGTGGTATTATAACTCCCATTTTACAGATGAAAAAACTAAGGCAAACAGAGGCTAAATGACTTGTCCAGAGTCACACAGCTATTAAATGTCTGAGGCCAAAATTGAATTAAGTCTTCCTTAATTGAAGTCCAGTGCTCTAGCCACTGTGCCTGCTAGCATGCCCTAGAGGGAATACAAAAAATAAAAATTATTTTTTTTCCTTTAAGGGATTTCCATGCTAACAGGGGAAATGGCAGCTACATGAACATTAATAATGTGACATTAGTCTTGAAAGATAGATTGGGGTTGGATTGTGGAAGGTATTAAATGTCAAAGGAGTTTGTATTTTATCCTAAAAACCACTAAAACAATGAGAAGAAATAATAAAAAAAAAACTACTAAAAGCTCTTGTGCAGGGGGAAAGACATTGTCTGATCTATACATTAGAAAATTCACCTTAAGAGCTCTGTGGAAGATGAATTGAATAGGAGAAAGACTGGAGCCAGGGGGACCAATTAGAGCTAGAAGAAGTCCAAAGAAGACTTGATTGTTTGACTGAAGAAGAGATAGATACAAGAGATATCTCATAGGTAGAACTGGGGAAGCTATGTGGTACCATAGATAGAGCACTGGCCCTGGAGTCAAGAGAACTTGAGTTCAAATCCAGCCTCAGTCACGTGATACATACTAGCTGTGTGACCCTGGGTGAGTCACTTAACCCCAATTACCTCAAACATCTGGGGGCCATCTCCAGTTTTCCTGATGTATATCTTGCCACTGGACCCAGATGGTTCTGGAGGAGAAAGTGAGGCTGGTGACTTTGCACAGCCTTCCCTCACTTAAATCCAATTCACTGCAAGTCATGATGTCACCTCCCAATATCATAGTCCTCTTCAAGAATGAAGGACAAACAACAACAACAGTAGAATTGATGAGACAAGTGATTAGATGTGAAGGATGAGAATGAAGAGTTAAGGAAAAGCACAAAGTTGCAAATCTAGGAGATCAGAAAAAGGTTGATATTCTCAAAGGTATATGGGAAGTTAGGAAGTAGAGCAAATTTTAGGAGAAGGCTATTAGTTCCATTTTGGGCGTGGTGATTTTGAATTGCCTATGAAACATTAGCCCCATAGCTTCATTTCAGTTCTCCACTTATCACTCATGATCCTATATTCCAGGTAGAAGAATCAAGAAAAAAGTTTGGCATGAATGACTAGAGTTCTGGAAGGAAACTGGGCCTAAATATATAGATTTAGATTTCTTCTTTACAAAGTTTATAATTGAACGTATGACCAATTTTGCAATAATTTGGGTTTTTTGTTTTGTTTTGTTTTGTTTTTTGGTGAGGCAATTGTGGTTAAGTGTCTTGCCCAGGGTGACACAGCTATTAAGTGTCAAGTGTCTGAGGTCGGATTTGAACTCAGGCACTCCTTACTCCAGGGCCAGAGCTCTAACCACTGCACCACCTAGCTGCCCCCCAATTTTGCAATAATTTGAAAGTGAGGTAGGAGAAAAATTTGGAAAGTGCCATATCATGAAATCCCTTGGAGGTTAGATATATTGGAAAGAAAGATGGTCAACTCTTCTTTAAAAAAGATCAGAGCTAAAAAAATTTAATTTAATTTAATTTAAATTTTTAAAAAGATCAGAGCAGGCAAAGAGCCCTTCAGTTTAGAAGAGAGTAATATTAAACATGAAAATGGCATTCTTATTGAAGTGAAGGCCATGGGTTAATAAGTCTGGCATAATGAGGAAGTAGAGGCAACTGTTTTATAACTTAGAAAATAAAGAGGTAGAAAGACAATGACTTAAAGGAATAACAGGATTAATGAATATTTTCATAAGAATGTAATTTAAAATTTTTTGGTCTCAGCAGTAAAAGATCTCACCACATTTTGGAAGAGGAGAAGGAAAGACAAAGGACAAGGGACTCAAAAATGGGTATACAGAAGGAACTAAAACATAAATTGAATTGAACTGTGTGCCTCCCACATTGAAGGTGCTTAGATATACAAAGCTGGAAATCTTTGAATATAAACCATGGAAGTTCAGCTGGACTTGAGGTAGTAAAAACCAAACAAACCTCAGATGTTTCCCATATTAGTGAAAGTGAATAAACTATTCAAATTTTGGAATAGTACATAACATCTGAATAGGAAATAAAAGAATAGTTGGACTGTTATATCTGCTTAGGGCATGCCAATTTTTTTTCACTATGCTGGTCCACAGGACAGGGCTTCAAGAGTTAATTAGAGTGATAGGTAAAAGATGAAATGACTAATGAAACAAAAGTTCAAGCTTCTGAGCATATTGATTTATTAAGCAATGAATGACAATTGCCCAATAAATCATGACCACTAGCTTTCCTCAACTTTGGCTTTGAATATGTTATTACTAAGTTCTCAAAATTGAATTAAGGACTTTACATATAAAATTGTCTTGAAAATTGTAAAGAATGTGAAATTATTTACCCATTTTTAATGTGTCTGATAATTTAAATAAAACCAAAAGAGTTCATTTGACAAGTTAGGCCCTCATAATTTTTAAAAGATTCTTATATGGGGTACAGGGTATAAGTAAAGATAAAAACAATAAGAAGTATATAATGTGAAATAGAAAATATATACTATATACATACACACATATACGTGTGTGTATGTGTGCATATATATGTATATATATATATATATATATATATATATATATAATATGAAATTCACTGAATATTTAAGACTGGAAAATAAAATTTTAGAGATTGTACTAAATTGTATTCTCTCATTACTAGCAGATTTACCAGAATTAACCAGGAAACTCTACAAGTGTTTTGGAACCAGAGAAGTAGAGCCATCTTCAGAGATGCTCTGAGAATAAGGCCTGTTCCAGAATGTCCAAGATAAGATATCCAAGGACCAAATGACTATATGGGACATCTGGGACTTAGAACAAAATGTGATGATTAAATGGACATTGGGAGTAGGTTACTAGGATATAAGTAGAGTCGATATTAGTTAATATCATTATTGTTGTATCACATTAAATATTTGTTTCATGGTGTTTATTTTTAAGTTCTCTTGGTTACCTTTGTGAAATAAATATATTTTCTCAAAATTAACCTATGTGAGCCTTCTAAGTAGTTTGATCTATAAATTGACTTACATAATTCTGATTATGGATTTATGAAAAATCTTATAGATTTGGTCTACAGATAAGTGTTACATGATGGGAATGGGTTACTCACTCCTCCCATAAATCAAAATGGGGAATTGAGGTAATTGAGGGGATTAGAACACCATATAATAGTGAGAATTGAATGAGCCATACTGACTTCATTTTTTTACTCAATTCTGAATGTATCTCAGTTCCCTTTCTATTCTGGGCCTAATCTAATTTCTGTCCTATGAGAAGACTTTATTTAATTATGGGAACTGGGAGAAAACTTTATTGCATTTTTTTAACTTAGCATGGCTGGTTGGACCATCTCTGCCTGCTGCTTAAAGGCTCTTAACTAAGGACCTAGGTTATGCTGACAAGAAGCCCAGTCAGATATGAATATTGATGCAAAGAGTTTTGCCACAACTATAGCTCTCAAGCAACCCATATATTTTATCATTAAAACTGGCCACATACTGATCAATCAGTTATTGTTCCCATGTTACTTTGATTGTATACAGACACTTGGTGGGGAATGAGACACCCCTTTTTTTCTGATTTCAGGGAATTATACCTGTTTGTTCTCCCTCTCCCAATTTGGAAAGTCCTCAATGTTACCTCCAATTAGAAATCAGATTACCTAATTTCGTATTTTGATTAATTATTTTATCTTAATTAATTGGCTTTATATGATTACTTGTTTTTAATGTTTAAAAGGTTGTTTCTCCCTGTATTTGGTATATAGTGTGAAAGTTGCAGAAAGCCTGATACTGATTTATGGAACAATTGGCATGTACAACTTAATAAAATCAATTTGCTCAAAAGTTTGAATCTTTGTTTCCCCAGTCATTTCATCTTTTACCCACCACAGTGGGATGATAAAATTTGGATGGGTGGTTTGATTGTTTCTGTCTCTTATTCTCTTTTTTTTTCCATATCAATATATCTTTGCTGTCCCATCCATCCATGTTTCATTCTTTAACTTCCACTGACCTAATAACTTTAAAATGCTTAGCACAGTGCCTGGAACATTGAAGGTATTATAACAATGTTAGCTATTCTTATTACTTCTCTTCTACCGATCCTTCCACCTACTCATTTTCTTCACATGCCACAGTCTTTAAAACTCACAGGCTGTTCTTTTCATTCACAATGTCTCTCTTTATCTCATGCCTATTTAATGAAGATAATTAACAAAGCACTAATAAAATAAAATAAAAGCCAATAGAATTGGAAGCAACCTTTTCAATATGTTGGTAGGCCCTGGAGAAACTTGGAAAGACCAGGGAAAAAGTAGTATAAAAGAGAGTTTGCACAGTGTCAGGTGGGGTCAAGATAATACTGGTTATAGGGGGTGGAGCCAAGATGGTGGAGGAAAGGCAGAGACTTGCCTGAGCTCTCCCCAAGAACCTTCCGAATACCTTCAAATAATGCTGTAAGACAATTCCTGGAGCAGCAGAACCCACAAAAGGACAGGTTGAAATCATTTTACAGCCAAAGTCAACCTAGAAGGTCAGCAGGAAAGTTCTCTTGTACTGGGGTGAGAGTAGAGCTCAGCCCAGTGCAGGCCATGCCAATTTAGAGGCCTTGGGAGCTTCTAAATCATCTGCAGCAGCTGCTTCTAGACCTCAGCCCATGGACAGTGAGGGGGTCAAACAATTTGCTGGAGGGAGATTACAAGGTTCTCCTTGCTGGTGCTGAGGCAGGACTTTGTTGTTTTACCTGTGCTCATATCCAGGTCACAATCGTGTATGGCTGCCCCAGGAGGGAGAGAAACAGAAGCACACAAAAGCTTGCAGCCACAGTGGAGCAGGGCTCTGTTCTGGGTTCCAGGGTAGAGAAGCAGGTCTGTAGTTGCTGGCAGGCCAAAGCATGGGCCAGGAGAGTGGTAAACATACCTCTCCTTAAATCACACCACCTTGGAAGAACTGAAAACTTACAAAATCCTAGAAGTATCTTGGAGAACAGCTACTCAAACCCCCTGAAGTTTGGAACACTGTGCCCTCATCCCTGGAAGCAGTGCCCCACTTTACCAAAGAGTTCAAAGTCAAGAAATAGGCTGGGAAAATGAGCAAAGAGAAAATAATGCTGACCCTAGAAAGTTTCTATGGTGACAAGGAATACCAAAATACACCCTCAGAAGAAGATAACAAAGTCAAAGCTCCTACATCCAAAGCTTCCAAGAAAAATATGAATTGGTCTCAGACCATAGAAGTGCTCAAAATGGACTTTGAAAATAAAATAAGAGAGGTAGAGAAAAAATGGAAAGAGAAATGAAAGTAATGCAAGAACATGAAAAAAGTCAACAGGTTTCAAAGCAGAATTGGCCAAATAGAAAAGGAGCTACAAAAGCTCCCTGAAGAAATAATTGCTTAACAATTAGGATTGAACAAATGGAAGCTAATGACTTTATGAGAAATCAAAAATCAATAAAGCAAAACAAAAAGAATGAAAAAATAGAAGGCAATGTGAAATATGCCATTGGAAAAACAACTGACTTGGAAAATAGATGCAGAAAAGATAATTTTAAAATTATTGGACTACTTGAAAGACACAGTTTAAAAAAAAGTCAATGTGCTGATCACCTTATTAAAGATATCCCAAAATGAAAACTTTCAGGAATATTATAGCCAAATTCTAGAGCTCTCAGAAGTATTTTGGAGCCACAGTCAGGAAAATAAAAAAAATATAGCAACTTCTACATTGAAGGATTGGAGGGCTTGGAATATGATATTCCAGCGGGCAAAGGAACTGGTATTATTACCAAGAATTTTGATTTCAAGTCCAGTGCTCTAATCATTATGCAATCTAACTATCCCCTGTTTATTTCTAGCCAAGCTCTATTTTCACCAAGATTCTATTGACAAGGACTATTGTTTATTTTCATGGCTTATTTAATATATTACTAATTATATCTTTATGTAAACATTTTCCAAGTTCTAATGGATGTCTAAATTACCTAGTTATTAACTTAAGCAAAACTTCCTCCTGAAATTCCATCTCTCAATTAATAACCATCCATGGTTAAAATGATATAATGAAAGCAAACAGGCCACCACACTGTAGAACTAACTACTTAATATACACTTAATATACAATTAACCCCTTCACATGTCACATGATACTTTTTCCTGTACTTATATAATAAATGTATAGTGTAATATTTTATTTTATATTACCTATATATTTTATATTATAGTTATCTGTGTTTGTAGCTTCTAACCTACTAAACTAAGCTACAAATCCCAAGACTGTGTTATCCAACTTTTATATCTTCCTTAGCTCACAGCACTATGTTCTACAGCCAAAAGAATTTTAATAAATGTCTGTGATATCAATCAATGAATATATATATATATATATATATATATATATATATCACTCTGAGCTTCTTCCCCAACTTATATTTGGACTGGCAGGCTGTATCCCCAGTGGCCACTGGGGGTACATTTCATCTGCCATCCAGATTCTATGTATCTTATTTCCTTTTGGAACTAGAACACAAAAGACTACCACCCTCCATGCTGCCCTTTCTGCCAAGCAATTCCTCACAATAGTTCTAAATACACCCATCTTACAACCCTAACATATTAACTGTTTATTCACTGCATGTGGGGAAGAATAAACAAGTATTAAATCCCTACTATGCACTAAGTGCTTTGGTTAACACTTTACTGTTTTTATTTAATTTGATCCTCACAACAACCCTGGGTGGTAAATGTTATTATCCTGATATTACAGTGTAGGAAACTGAAGTACAGAAAGGTTAAATGACTTAAATGTGAGGCTGAATATGAATTCAGGTCTCCCTGACTCCAAGTCCAATCCTCTATCCACTGGACCACCTAGTAGCCTATTCATAGTAATAGTATAGATCATACTAACTCTCAGTGGAATAATATGAGAGCAATTTGCATTTGAAGAGCCGTGACAAAGTGCCACAATTTCTACAGCTGCCTCACTGATCAGAGTCCCTGTTGTACATTATCCTGAGTGTCATTGCCTTACTTTACCATTGCCTTTCTAGCCCATGACATAGAAGTTGAATTGAACAGTAAGTGGGTTCTTATTAGTATTGATGGTAGTGGTGATATTATTATTAAATTAATTCTTCACATCTTATTTGATGAAGTTCAAATAGATCCTCTAAAACAAGTTATTACATTGCTATTACTCTTTCATATTAAATGTTATTATAATGTTTATAATGGCATATATAATGTTATATTATTGTTGCAATGATATCATAATGTCATGTTAATGCAATACTTATACTTAATGTAATTGAATAATCAAAAAATACTTATTTTTAATAATTTATATATTTTAAATATTTTTCCAATTACATGTAAATATATTTTTTGCATTTCAGATTTTTCTCCAACCCTTCCTTCTTTCCCCCCTCCCTAGGAGAGCAAGCAATTTAATATAGGTTTTACATTACAATTATGTTAAACATATTTAAACATTAGTTGTCAGAGAAGAATCAGAACAAAAGGAAAAAAACCACAAGAATAATAACAATAAAGTAATAAAAAGTGAAAATAGTATTCTTCAATCTGCATTCAGACTCCATAGTTCTTTTTCTGAGGAGAGCATTTGCCACGATAAGTCTCTTGGCATTGTGTTGGATCATTGCATTGCAGAGTCAAGTATCGCAATTGATCATAACACAATCTTGTTGATACTGTGTACAATGTTCTCTTAGTAATGCTTATTTCACTCAGCATCAATACATGTAAATTTTTCCAGGTTTTTCTGAAATCCATCTGCTTATCATTTCTTGCAGCTAAGTAGTATTCCATTATATTCATATACCACAATTTGTATAGCCATTCTCCAATTGATGGTCATCCCCTCAATTTCCAATTCTTTGCTATTACAGAAAGAGCAGCTATAAATATTTTTGTACATGTGAGTTCTTTTCCCTTTTTATGTTCTCTTTGGGATATAGACCTAGTAGTGGTATTGCTGGGTCAAAAGGTATGCACAGTTTTATAACCTTTTGGGTATGTATCCAAATTGCTCTCCAGAATGGTTGGATCAGTTCACAGCTCCACCAGCAGTGCATTAGCATTCCAATTTTCTTACATCTTCTCCAACATTTATCATTTCCCTTTTTTTGTCATATTGGTCATTTGGATAGTGGTGAGGTGGTACCTCAGAGTAGTTTTAATTTGCATTTCTTGAATCAGTAGTGATTGATAACATTTTATAATATGGCTGTAGATAACTAAATTACTCTCAACAATGCAATGATCCAAGATAATCCCAAGGGACTAATGATGAAGCTTACTATGCACCCCCATAGAAAGAACTGATAAAAATAGCACTTGTGGATTGTACATATATAACATGGTTGCTGTCTTGTGGAGGGGGGAGGAAAGGGAAAGAGGGAGGGAGAAAAATTTAGAACTCTAAATCTTATGAAAATGAATGTTGAAAACTACCCTTACATGTAACTGGAGAAAAATAAAATAAATGCTTGTTAAAAAAAAATATGGATGGGGAAGCTAGGTGGTACAGTGGATAGAGCACTGGTCCTGGAGTCAGCACTTAACACTTACTAGCTGTGTGACCCTGGGCAAGTCACTTAACCCCAATTGCCTCACTAAAGAAATTTTTAAAAAATTTTTAAATAGCTGTAGATATATTTAATTTCATCATCTGAAAACTGTCTGTTCATATGCTTTGACCATTTCTCAATTGGTAAATTACTTGTATTCTTATATATTTGATTAATTTCTCTATATGTTTTAGATATGAAGCCTTCATCAGAAACACTGTAAAAATTGTTTCCCATCTATCTGCTTTCCTTCTAATCTTGTTTGCATTGGGGTTTTTTGTGCAAAAACTTTAAAATTTACTCAAAATTATCCATCCTGCATTTTGTAATGTTCTCTATCTCATTTTGGGGCATAAATTCTTTCCCTATCTATAGATCTGACAAGTAAATTATTCCTTCCTTTTTCAATTTGCCTGTGATATCACCCTTTATGTCTAGATCTTGTACCCATTTTTACTTTACTTTGGTGTATAGTGTAAGATGCTGGTCAATGCCTAGTTTTTGCCATGGTATTTTCCAGTTCTCCCCCCAGGTTTTGTCAAATATTGAGTTGTTGTCCTAGAAGACTGAGTCTTTAGGGTTTATCAAACAGGAAATTGCTTTATTAATTTATTGCTGTGTTTTGTGTGCCTAACCTATTCTAGTGTTCCACCACTCTATTTCTTAGCCAGTACCAAATAATTTTGATGATTACAGCTTTATAATATAGTTTTAGATCTGGTACAGCTAAGCCACCTTCCTTTGCATATTTTTTCATTAATTTCCTTGATATTATTGACCTTTTGTTCTTCCTGATGATTTATTTTTCTAGCTCCGTGAAACAATTTTTTTGGTAATTTGATTGATATGGCACTGAATAAGTAAATTAGTTTAGGTTGAATTGTCATTTTTATTATATTAACATGGTCTATCCATGAGAAATTTATATTTTTCCATTTGTTTAGATCTGATTTAGTTTGTGTGAAAAGTATTTTGTAATTGTGTTCATATAGTTCCTGCGTTTGCCTTGGCAGGTAGACTCCCAAGTATTTTACATTGTATACAGTTATTTTAAATGGAATTTCTCTTTCTATCTCTTGCTGCTGGACTTTGTTGGTCATATATAGAAATTTGATGATTTATGTGGATTTATTTAATATTCTGCAACTTTGTTAAAGTTGTTAATGGTTTCAAGTAGTTTTTTAGTTCATTCTTTAGAATTATTCTCTAAGTATACCATCATATCATCTGAAAAGAGTGATAGTTCTGTTTCTTCCTTAACTATTCTAATTCCTTCAATTTCTTTTTCTTTCCTCATTACTAAGGCTAACATTTCTAGTACAATATTGAATATTAATAATAATATTAATAATAATAAGAGTGGTGAGAATAGACACCCCTGATCTTATTGGGAATACTTCTAACTTGTCACCATTGCATATAATGCTTACTGATGGTTTAATATAGGTGCTATTTATCATCTTAATGAAAGCTCCAATTATTCTTATGCTCTCTAGTGTTTTTCATCGGAATGGGTACTGTATTTTGTCAAAACCTTTCTCAGCATTTATTGAAATAATCATATGATTTTGCTTAATTTTGTTATTGATGTGGTTGACTATATTTTCCTAATATTGAACCAGCTCTGCATTACTGACATAAATCCTGCCTGGTCACAGTGTATTATCATGGTAATAAATTGCTGTAATCTCTTTGCTAATATCTTTAGAATTTTTGCATAAATATTCATTAGGGATATTGGTCTATAGTTTTCTTTCTCTGGTTTGTTCTTCCTGGTTTAGCTATCAGCACCATATTTGTCTCATAAAAAGAATTTGGTAGGATTCCTTCTTCATCTATTTTTCCAAATAGTTTGTATAGTAGTAGAATTAACTGTTTTTTAATGTTTGGTAGAATTCACTTGTAAACCCATCTGACCCTGGAGTTTTTTTCTTAGGGATTTCATTGATGGCTTGTTCAATTTCTTTTGGTAAAATACGCTTATTTAAGGATTTTATTTCCTCTTCTGTTAATTTGGTCAATTTATATTTTTGTAGCTATTAATTTCATTTAGATTGTCAAATTTATTGGCATATAGATGGGGAAAATAGCTCCTAATTATTGCTTTAATTTCCGCATCATTGGTGTTGAGCTCACCCTTTTGATTTTTGATGCTGGTAATTTGGTTTTCTTTTTTCTTTTTTTAAATCAAATTAACCAAAAGTTTAACTATTTTATTTCTTTAGAACCTGCTCTTAGTTTTTGTTTATTATTTCTATAGTTTTCTTAGCTTCAGTTTTATTAATGTCCCCATTAATTTTCAGAATTTCCAATTCAGTATTTAATTGGAGATTTTTAATATGTTCTTTTTCTAGTTTTTTTGGTTGCATGGCCAATTCATTGATTTCCCCTTTCTCTATTTTATTCATGTAGGCATTTAGAGATATAAAATTTCTCCTTCGAACTACTTTGGCTGCATCCCATAAGTTCTGGTATGTTGTCTCATCATTGTTCTTCTTTTGGAGGAAGTTATTGATTGTTTCTATGATTTGTTGTTTGACCCATTCATTCTTTAGGATGAAAATATTTAATTTCCAATTAATTTTCAGTCTGTCTTTCCATGGCTTTTCATTACATGTAATTTATATTGCTTCATTATCTGAAAAGGATGCATTTACTAATTCTGCCTTTCTGCATTTGACTGTGAGGTTTTTATGCCCTAATACATGGTCAGGTCTTTTGTATGCGTCACATATCACTGAGAAAAAGGTATATTGTCTTCTATCCCCATTCAGTTTTCTTCAGAGGTCTATCATATTTAATTTTTCTAAAATTCTGTTCACCTCCCTAACTTCTTATTAATCTTGTGGTTATATTTATCTGGTTGTGAGAGTAGGAATTTGATTTCCCCCACTAATATAGTTGTGCTATCTATTTCTTCCTATAACTCATTTAACTTCTCTAATAATTTGGATGCTGTACCACTTGGTACATACATGTAGGGGCAAAAAAAGAAGGGCAGCTGATAAAAGGGAGGGCAGATTGAGGGCAGCAGTGCTCAGAAGCAAAACACTGGTCAGGTGGAATAGGGGGAAGAGTACAAAGGGGAAAAGAAGATGGAGGGGAATAAACAGTTAATAAATTTAACTGTGAATGTGAATGGGATGAACTCTCCCATAAAATGGAAGTGAATTGCAGAGGGGATTAAAAACCAGAATCTTACAATTTGCTGTTTAGAAGAAACACATTTGAAGCAGAGAGATAAACATAGAGTAAAGGTAAAAGGCTGAAGCAGAATATATTATGCTTCAGCTAAAGTAAAAAAAGCAGGGGTAGCAATCCTTATCTCAGACAAAGCAAAGGCAAAAAATAGATCTAATTACAAGAGATAAGGAAGGAAACTACATATTGCTAAAAGGTACTATAGTACTTAGTGCTCAGTGTATGTAAAGACCATTGCCAAGTGATGAGAATAGAAAGAAATGTAAAAAATGCATTTTATTTCACAATTTATTTTTCTCCAATTACATATAAAAATGATTAAAAAAAACATTTTAAAAACTTTGTGTTCCCTATATACCAACATAAGGTCAAAATGGGTACATGATTTTTTTTGAGGGGTACATGATGTAAACATAAAGGGTGGTACTATAGGTAAATTAGGAAACAAAGGAATAGTTTACCTCTCAGATCTATAGAAAGGAAAAGAATTTATGACCAAACAAAAGATAGAGAATATTGTGAAACACCAAGTTGATGATTTTTGCTTACATTAAATTAAAAAGGTTTTGCACAAACAGAAACAATTCATCAAAAAATTAGAAGTGAAGCAGAAATTTGGGAAACATTTTTTAAACCCAGTATTTCTGATAAAGGCCTCATTTCTAAATTATATAGGGAACTAAATCAGATTTATAAGATTGCAAGTCATTCCCCAATTGAGAAATGGTCAAAGGATAAGAACAGGCAGTTTTCAGATGAAGAAATCAAAGCTATGTATTGCATTATGAAAAAATGCTCTAAATCACTACTGATTAGAGAAATGCAAGTTAAAACAACTCTGAGGTAGCACCTCACACCTATCATATTGGCTAATATGACCAAAAAGGAAAATAATAAATGTTGGAGAAGCTGTGGAGAAATTGGAACACTAATGCATTGTTGGTAGAGCTGTGAACTATTCCAACCATTATGGAAAGCAATTTGGAACTATGCCCAAAAGGCTATAAATTTGTGCATACCCTTTAACTCAGCAATATTACTATTAGGTCTTTATCCCAAAAAGATCATAAAAAAGGGAAAAGGACCTACATGTACAAAAATATTTATATCAGCTCTTTCTGTGGTGGCAAAGAATTGGAAATCAAAAGGATGCCCATCAATTGGGGAATAGCTAAACAAGTTGTGGCATATAAATGTAATGGAATACTATTGTGCTGTTAGAAATGCAGGTAGATTTCAGAAAAACCTGGAAAGACTTACATGAACTGATGCTGAGTGAAATGCGCAGAAGCTGGAGAACATTGTACACAGTATCAATAACATTGTGTGTTGATCAACTGTGATAGACTTGACTCTTTTCAGCAATACTCCAGGGCCAGATGGGTTTACAAGTGAATTCTACCAAACATTAAACAGTTATTTCCACTACTACACAAACTATTCTCATCAATACAGTGATCCAAGATAATTCCAAAGGAATCATAATGAAAAATGCTCTCCACATCCAGAAGAAAAAACTGTGGAATTTGGATGTAGATTAAACCATACTTTTTTTTTTTGTTTTGGGGGGGTTTTCCCTTTTGTGCTGATTCTTCTTTCACACCATGACTAATGCAGAAATATGTTTAATGTGATTGTACATATATAATCTATATCAGATTGCTTACTGTCATGGGGAGGGGCCAGGGAACTGAGAAAGGGAGTAAATTTGGAACTATTAATCTTATAAAAACAAATGTTGAAAACCATGTATCTAGAAAATATTAAAATAATTTTATGACTAATCAAATAAAAACTCTGTGTTCCAAATTCTCTCCTTTCTTCCCTCCCCAACTCCCTTTCAAAAGGCAAGCAATTCAATTTAAGTTATACATGTGAAGTCATGCAAAACATTCCCATTTTAGGCAGGTTGTGTAAGGAAACAGACAAAAAGAAGCCTCAAAAAAGCAAAGTAAAAAAACAAACAAACAAAAACATGCTTTAATCTGTATTCAGAAACCACCAGCTCTTTCTATGGTTAAAGATATTATTTTTCATCGTAGGTCTTTCGGAGTTGTCTTTGATTATTATATTGCTAAGAATAGCTCAGTCATTCACAGCTGATCATGTTACAATATTGCTGTTACTTTGTGCATATTACATTTCACGTTGTAACAATTCATGTAAGTCTTTCCATGGTTTTTCTTCTGGGAACATTTTTTGGACAATAGTATTCCATGTTAATCACATACCATTATTTATTCAATCATTTGCGAGTTTATTGGCATCCCTTCAATTTTCAGTTCTTTGCCACAAGAAAAGAGCTGCTATAAATATTTTTGCGCATAAAAGTGCTTTTCCTTTTTGTTTTGTTATTCTCTTTTTGGATACAGACTTGATAGTGATATTGCTAGGTCAAAGAGTATACATGTTTTTGTTTTGTTTTGTTTTAGTTTGAAATTTTATTTTCCAAATTACAAATAAAAACAAATTTTGACATCAGTTTTTTTTTTAAACTTTGTGTTTCAACTTCTCTTCCTCCCTCCCTTCCCACCACCCACCCCCAAGAACTCAAGTAATTCAATATAGGTTATACATGAGTATTCATGCAAAACATCTCCACATTAGCCAGGTTGTAAAAGAAAACAGACAAAAACAAAACTTCAGATTAAGGTGCTATAAAAAAAAAACTTATGCTTCAATCTGTTTTCAGATACCATCAGTTCTTTCTCTGTAGATGGATTGCAATTTTTATAAATCCTTTGTATCTATACTGGATTATCAAATTGCTGAAAATAGCCAAGTCCTTCACAGTAGATCATCTTACACTATTGAAGTTATTTTGTATACAGTACATTTCACTCTGTTTCAGTTCATGTAGGTCTTTCCAGGTTTTTCTGATAGTATCCCATTCATCATTTTTTTTTAATTTCCTATGAAGTAACTAACAACAAAGAATTATGTTTTAATCTTTATTCAAATACCATAATTTCTCTCTGTGTAAATGGATTGCATTTTTCATAAGACCTACGGAGTTGTCTTGGATCATTGCGTTACTGAAAATATTTGAGCCATTCACAGAAGATCATCTCATAATAATACTTTTCTTTAGTATACAGTAGATTTCACTTTGTATCAGCTCATGCAGGTCCCTCCAGGTCTTTATGATAGTATCCTGCTCATCATTATTTTTTTTTTTATTTTTATTTTTTTTTTTAGTGAGGCAATTGGGGTTAAGTGACTTGCCCAGGGTCACACAGCTAGTAAGTGTTAAGTTTCTGAGGCCAGATTTGAACTCAGGTACTCCTGACTCCAGGGCCGGAACTCTATCCACTCCACCACCTAGCTGCCTTTATAGTAAGCTACAATTATATAGTACTTTAAAAAGATATTTCCTTACAATAAACTCATGAGGTTGATTATTGCAACAGTAATAGATGACTTTTATATAGTACCTTAAACTTGACAAAAAATTTACTTCACAATAACCCAGGAAAGTAAGTACCATACATTTTGCCATTATCATCAATCAATCAATCCTTAGTCAATCATCATAACTATTTCCCTCCATCCTATTCCCTTCTCATGATAGTTACTCTATTTCTATCTTCTTTTGCCATATCCCTCCTCAAAAGTGTTTTGCTTCTGACTGCCTGCTCCCCAGATTTGCCCTCCCTTCTTTCACCCTTCCCTCCTTAACCCCTTCCCCTCCTATTCTCCTGCAGGGTTAGATAGATTACTCCACCCATTTGGGTGTGTATGTTATTCCCTCCTTCAGCCAACTCTGATGAGATTAAGGTCTTTGAACTAAAGCTGATGTGTGTAAGGCTCCTTCAATTCCTCCCTCCTCCCCCATCTCTCTGCCCACTCCATACTCCTTTCTTGCTTTTTTCATGTGAGATTTCACCCCATTTTACCACTGCCCTTTCCTCTCCACCAGTGTATTCCTCTCCCTGCTCAAATTTACCCCAAAAATGTCATCTAGGGGCAGCTAGGTGACAGTGAACAAAGTACCTGCCCTGGACCCAGGAGGACCCAAGTCCAAATCTGAACTCAGATGCAAGATTCTCATCAACCCCTACTGCCCCCCCCCTAAAGAGAAACAAAAAATAAATGCTTTACAGGCATCATCCCTTCATAATCAATTCCCACCTGTGCCCTCTGTCTAAATTTATTCCCATCATCTGTCCTAATGCTCAGAATGCTCTTATGATTTAGACATATCATTTTCCCATGTAGGAATGTAAACAGTTTAACCTTTACCATCTCTCATGATTTCTTTTTTCTGTTTATCTTTTTATGCTTCTTTAGGGTCTTGCATTTGAAAGTGAAATTTTCTATTCAGTTCAGCTCTTTTCATAACAAATACCTGAAAGTCCTCTTTTTCATTGAAGTCACATATTTTACCCTGAAAGATTATAGTTTTGATTAGTAGTTGATTTTTGATTGTAAATCCAATTCCTTTGACTTCCAGAATATCATATTCCATGCCCTCTTATCCTTTAATGTAGAAGCTGCTAGATCCTGTGCTATTCTTACCATAGCTCCACTGTACTTGAATTCTTCTTTCTGGATGCTTGCAATATTTTCTTCTTGACCTGGGAACTCTAGAATTTGGCAATAATATTCCTAGAAGTTTTGCTTTTGGGATCCCTTTCAGGAGGTGACTGTTGTATTCTTTCGATTTCTATTTTACCTTCTGCTTCTAGAATGTCAGGGCAATTTTCCCTGACAATCTCTTGGGAAGATGATGTATAAACTTTTATTTTGATCATGGTTTTCAGGTAGACCAATAAGTTTCCGATTATCTCTCCTGGATCTATTTTCCAGGTCAGCAGTTTTTCAAAGAAGATATTTCACATTGCCCTCTATGTTTTTCTTATTCATTTGGCAAAGCTATTTAAAGTTGTGTTAAGATCAATTTTGTAGGAAACTTTCCAGCTGATTACCAGTATCTGAAATACCTGAGAGACTTTACAATCACAGCCAAAACTCTACAGCTGAGACTTGTTAGGTGATCATCAGCATCCACACCTGAAAGACTTTCATTCCACAACTACACCCAGAAGGCATCCCAAGAATCATCTAAGAAAAGACTTCCAAAAACTTAAATGGACATTTTCCTGTTTTCCTTTTCCCCATTGCATACACTGTTTATAATTTCCACTTACTAAAGTGGAGCACCCCCTTTTGTTTTTCTCTGTATATAATGTCCACCAGCTAAAGAGGAGTGCCCCCTTTAGCCTCTGTTAATATGTTGCTCAATTTATTTTCTCTTTTCATTCCCTTTACTTTGTCAGTCATAAGTATCTGTAATGTTATTGCTTTAATTAAGGAAACAATGTTTCTTTGTGAAGCATTGGGGGGAGTGTGAGAATCAGGGTTCAATGTTCTGCTGAGAAAGACATTGTGAGAACCACGGTGCTCACCCCTGATTAGAAGCATGTGACTAGTGTCTCGGAAGTTGCCTGGCATCCAGAAATTTTCTCTATTCATCGGACCGCCTGTAAGTCGTGTCAATCAATGCTACTAGCCAAGTAGCTTAGATCTGTGTGGGTACTTCCCCTCTTCCTGTCCTGCAGAAAGCTTCAGCTCGAACAAATGGGGAAACTGGCTCTTTGGTTTGAAAAGGAGCTCGTGGTGCCAGAAGAAGGAGTAAGGTAGCCAAGTTTCCTAATTTTGAGAAATTCACTCTTTTGGATAGCCAGGAGAAAGCAGCCTTCTCTTTCTCTCTTTGCTAACCTATAATATACTTTAATAAATGCTTAGAAGCCTAAACTGTTGCTGAATTTATAAATAAACCTTAGCTACTTCTCCCCCCACACTGAGCGGGGGGCAGGTAAGGACACACATTAGATTTTTAAACATCACAGACTCCTCTAACAAGCTATTTTTTTATGATTTTCTTGCATCACTTTTATTTCTATTCCCATTTTTTCCATTTACTTCTCTTACTTGATTTTCAAAGTCCTTTTTGAGCCTTTCCATGGCCTGAGATCAATTTATGTTTTTCTTGGAGGCTTTGAATGGAGAAGCTTTGACTCTTTTATCTTCTTCTGAGGGTGTGTTTTAATCTTCCTTGTCACCACAGTAACCATCTATGTCAGATTTTTTTCTGTTGTTTGTTCATTTTCCCAATCTATTTCTTGACTTGTACCTCTGTTGAATTAGGCCTCTGCTTCCAGGGTGGAGGACATACTGTCCCAAGCTTCAGGGAATTTGGACAAATGTTTTTAGAAATATTTCCAGGGACCGGTAAATTTTCAGTTCTTCCTGGTATGATTTAAGGATAGGTGTGTTTACTACTCTCCTAGTCAATGGTCTGGTTTGTGAGCCATCACAAATCTGCTTTTGTGCCCTGGAACTATAAGGACAATCCTACTCCACTGAGCCATAATCTGTGGTGTGCTAATACTCCTCCCCACTCTGGGACTACTCCCCAGGCCTGCAACCTGGATTTAAGTATGGCAAAAGCAAGAGATTCCTCAGTGCTAGCAAAGAGACCCCTGTAATCTCATTATAATCAGTTGCCTGACCCTCTCCCTGTATGTAGGCTGAGAGTTTCAGAAGCAGCCACTGATGTTGATGTTTCAGTGGCTCCCAAGGCCTACTCCTGATTTGCTGAGGTTGGGTATGTGCTAGTGTGACCTGCACTGGACTCTACTCTAATCTCACCCACATGTAACAAACCTTTCATACTGAACTTCTAAATTGTCTTTAGCTGGAAAATTATTTCACCCTATCATTTTGTGGGTTTGGTTGCTACAAGAATTGACTTATGGAATGATTTGAAGGTATCTAGAGGACTCTTGGGGAGAGTTCATTTGAGCCTTCTTCTATCTTTGCTCCACACCCCCCCTCCAAGCATATATTGTAATGAAAGAAAGGGCTTGCAAATAACTATGCATATACAAAACATATACAGGATAAATGGAAGATCATTTCAGAGGAAAGGAATTACCAATGAAGGAAGAATGAGATGGAGTAGAAGGAGAATCAAGAAAGGCCTCTTGCAAATGCTAGGACTTGCGTTAAGTCTTAGAGGAAGTCAGGGACCACAGGAATAAGTCAGGATAAAACAACTTTTATTATTGGTTAAATTATTGGCAAGAAAATCCAAGTTCAATGAAAACAAACAGTACAAATCTAATAGAAGACAGGAGGATTGGAATAACATCATCCTGTTGCTAAATGATTTTTACTTCTTCTGCTAGGTCTCTATATTTTGAAAGCTTTTCATGCTATGTAGTTTGGAAATTGTCAATATTTTGGTATAGTAATAGCTATTATAAATGTTGGTCTTAAACTTTTGTGAATCAAAGCACTGTATGGAGCCTAGCAATAATAGATCAACATTGGTTCCTTTTGCATATTTAAGTCAAATGATCTTGGAGTTGTCAATAAAGATGTATTTGAGATGCTGTGAAGTAGAGGGATGAGTTACCTCCAAATGAAGTAGAACTATTTTGTTCCTCTATTCAAAAATATTTTCTAGGAATCAATATGGTACACTGGAAAGAACTTTGGATTTGGAGTCAGACAACCTACTTTCAAATATCAGCTCCAATAATTAATATATCTGAGGCCTTGGGAAAATCAGTTAACCTCTCTGTGTCTCAGTTTCTTCATCTTTAAATTTCAGGATGACAAAGGACTAAATAATTTCTCAGGTTATTTTTCCTAATATCTTAGAATCCAACTATCAAGTAACTACATATATATCTATGTATATTTGTATGTACATATGTGTATATATACATGCATATATGTACATATAAAATACATAAACCATATACAAATAGACACTATGTTAACTGTAGTATTTTATACATATAGAAATATTGTATAAACAGTGTATATATGTATATATACACACATATAAATATACAAGTGTAAGTATTTCTGCGTATATATGTATGTATACATCCTTGAATGTTTCTTTTCCTTTTTAATCTCATCCTAATGAAATAAAACTAGAGTAGACACTGCAGTTTCCAGCCAAATACATTTTTAAATATTACCTTGCTAATGTAAAGGCTGATTTTGAGCCAAAATATCTATGACAGTTTTAATTGGACAAATATTACAATAAATTCATGTTGTGACTATAAATCTTCCAGATAAAAAATGTCTTTCTAGCACAATTTTTTTCCATCCTAGATGGCCTTTTCTTATAGAATGCCCAAGTCAGCTGTTTTCTATGAATCCTCTGCTATTGATGTAACTTATGTCTTTAGCTTGATTGACTTCACTTTCTTTTCTGCCTTCAGCAAACCTGTAGGCCACACTGGCACATTTACTGCTGCCCTAGAAGATATATGAACCATACCAGGCATAACCTGACCACAGATGGTAGAAAGCTCACTTTAATCAATCTCTTGTGGTGTTCCTGTAGCAGTACCTGGCTTGGCCCCAGCTTCATAAGCTTATTATGTCAGTGCCCAGCCTGCACACATTGGTTATGTGGGGGCACTAATCTGTTTATTTTTGTACAGCACAGTGCTCTTTATGTTATAGCTTTCAAGAAAGTAAATATTTGTCATTCATTACTAGATGGCTATTTGGGGGGTCACTACTCTGTACCAGATATGGCATTTCAGTGAGTTGATACTTTCTTTTTGGTACAAGTAAAATAAATAATCCAAAGATGTTTTGATTTTCCCTGCATGGTTATGAAGTCATTTCCATAAAAATTACTTGTTTCACTAAGAACAAAAATAAAGAAACACAGACTAGTGTAATGAATAAGGGGAAAAAGCTTGTTGGGAGACTAAGCAGTCTCTACTTTTGTTATTTATCTGCACTAAAGCAGAGAATGCTCCAGAGTTGTCTTGATCAGATTTCGATTTGGAATATTAAGTTGGAGTCCTGTTTTCACAACACAAATGCTTGTGAAACAGTATTATACACCTTGAAGACATTTTAAACCCTTATAGAAGACAGGAAAACATAGCATTCTTAGCTGCTTTTGCAGCAAAATCTCAAAATCAGGGCGGGGAAAGCTAAGGACATTCCTAGGCACTAGGCTTTGAGACCATGACTAAGTGCGAGTCATCTTATGAGATGAGTAGCCCAGTCTCTCATACAGATTGGTACAAGTAAGAGGTAAGACAAAAAATACCCTGAATCTTCACATAGCTCTAAGATAAGTGAATATTATTATCATCACCATTTCACAGATGGAGAAATTTAACTGAGAGGGGTTGAGTGGTATTCACTACCTCATACAAATCAAACCACTCTCCTGTTCTGTCAAGCTAATCAGAAATTTATTCTGAAATCTTCTAAAATATGCTCTTCAAATGCTACATTAACTCATGACATCAGCAAGAGTGGTTACTTCTGTTTACCAAGAAACCAGATATATTATAGAAAATGGTCTATAAAATGGAAAGTCATTATATCCTGCTGCTTTTCTGTCTATCCATCCTTTTCCAATTTAATTTCCACATTTGTATTCTTTCTTGCTTGCTTCATGAAATGTCAGCATTAAATGAAAGCAAGACAGGATGAGGGATATAGTATTTATTTCAGATGAATATCTAGATACTATTTGACACTATTGTGGTAGTAAAACCAATGTTGAAAGGTAGCTCACAAACTCATAGATATTACCTTTTGTGATTGTCATATTGATAGAAATCATAGCCACATTAGAACCCTATCCCTTCAACATTCCTTAGTCTTTACTTACAGAGACTGTCATGTGAAGCAGTATGAAATATTGATCACTATGATCATTTAAATATATTTTTCATCCCTATTCAATATTTTAATGCCTTATATAGGAATGTATTCCTATATAATTTTCAGTGTTCCTTTAATTAATGGCATAGTCAAAAATGCTATTTCTTGTATATAAAATATATGTGTATATTATTATTTCTTCTTCATGGATCAAATAACATGATTACTTAAAATGGATCAGTGATCTCATCAATGTGGGTAGTCCCTTCAGCAATACAGATCAGAAATCATCCAGGCCTGTCCATCCTGAAGAATTTTAGTCCATTTCCTCACAAAAGGGATCCAGTTAAACAGTCTTGGAGCCTTCATTCATTTCTCTGGATATTGAAAAGATGCCAATGGAGTATAAGGGTTGTGTACTGTTTAGCCCTCACTCTTGCTATGCATCTAGGGTAATTTTTTTCAGTAGTACCTTCAGTTGATAACATCCTTTCTCTAATTCCCCATTTTAATCCTTCATTTGCAATGTATTGTATCCTATTCATACCCACTATGCTCCTCTCCTTTGCCCTTTAGGTTATTTTCAGTTTTAATTTTTTAAAGTCACTGTTATTCCATGACTAGAAAAAATACAATGACACTGGACAAATTTTAATGGTCTTTATTTCAAAATAAAGTCTGGGATTATTAAAAAATGAACTTTCCAAAGATAATCTAGCTTAGTTCCCTCCTCTTGCTTAACTCTGTGACTAAATTATATATTTAGAGTCTTTGAACAAGATGTGTACGTGTGCATATAAAACAAGCTCTATAGATTTCCCATCTAATTATATATGATAGTTTGGACAATGTCACTTTTCATCCACATATTACTATTGTTGTTGTTTCTATGTGAATTATTAAGCAAAATTCTTTTGAATGATTATATATCGCATTCAGAAAATGGCATTCAGCTCAATGTTATCAATCAGCTACAATGTCTAGACTATTTCACCATGTATAGTATAAAAAAATCTTGAATTTTATGTATTTACTAGATATCTTACTTGATAGTGGTGAACACTTTTGATGAAGATTTGTCTCCATATTTTGGGCCAAAATCATATGGTTTATTACAAAATGATGTTTCTGCCAGTATCCCTTTTAATAAATTTTGTTTAATTTTGACGTATATATGGCAGATACCTTATTATACAATCCTTCAACACAACATTTTGCTCTACCAGATCGATTACTTGCATTATCAAGAAACAATAAACAGTATAATTATATATTCTTTATATGTTTCCATCAATTAGGTGTTTGTAAAAACCTGTTTCCCTAATATCCTCTTTTTATTAATAAAGTATTTTATTTTTTCCCCGTTACATCTAAAGATAGTTCAACTTTTGTTTATACAAGTTTTCCAATTTCAGATTTTTCTCCCTCCCTCCCCTCCCTCCCCCCCTCCCCTGGACAGCAGGTAATCTGATATAGGTTACATATATATATATATATATATATATATATATATATATATATATATACAAACACACACACATAATAACATTAAACATATTTCTGCATTAGTCATGTTATGAGAGAAAAATCAGAGCAATGACGAAAAACCTCAAAATAGAAAAACAACAGCACCAAAACCAAAAGAATTAGTATGGTTCATTCAGCATCTATATTCCACAGTTCTTTTTTTTCCTGGATTTGGAGATCCTCTTCTATCATGAGTTCCCTGGAACCCTTCTGTACCACTGCATTGGTGAGAAGAATATAGTCCATCACAGTAGATCAACACACAATGTTGATGATACTGTGTACAATGTTCTTCTGGTTCTGCTCATCTCACTCATCATCAGCCCACGCAAGACCCTCCAGGTGTCTTTGAACTACTCCTGCTCATCGTTTCTTACAGCACAATAGTATTCCATTATATTCATATACCACAACTTGTCCAGCCATTCCCCAATTGATGGACATCCCCTCAATTTCCAATTCCTTGCCACTATGTATAGAGCAGTGATAAATATTTCTGTATATGTGTGTCCGTCTCCCCTTTCCATGAACTCTTTGGGGAAAAGACCCAAAAGTGGTATTGCTGGGTCAAAGGGTATGCACAGTTTTATAGCCCTTTGGGCATAATTCCAAATTGCTCTCCAGAATGGTTGGATCTGTTCACAGCTCCATCAACAATGCATTAGTGTTCCAATTTTTCCACAGCTTCTCCAACATTTATTATTTTCCATTTTTGTAATTTTAGTCAATCTGATAGGTGTCAGGTGGTACTTCAGAGTTGTTTTAATTTGCATCCCTCTAATCATTAGAGATTTAGAGCATTTTTTTCATATGGGAATAGAAAGCTTTGGTTTCTTCATCAGAAAACTGCCTGTTCATAACCTTTGACCATTTCTCAATTGGGGAATGACCTGGATTCTTATAAATTAGATTTAGTTCACTATATATTTTAGAAATGAGGCCTTTATCAGAAATACTGGCCATAAAAATTGTTTCCCAGCTTTCTGCCTCCCTTCTAATTTTGGATGTGTTGCTTCTATTTGTACAATTTTTTAAAAAATTTAATGTTATCAAAATCATCCATTTTGCATTTTATAATATTCTCTATCTCGTTTGGTCATAAACTGTTTTCCTTTCCAAAGATCTGATAGGTAGACTATTCCTTTCTTTCCTAATTTACCTATGGTATCACCTCTTATGTCTAAATCATGTATCCATTTTGACCTTATTTTAGTATAAGGTGTGAGATGTTGGTCTATGCCTAATTTCTGCCACACTGTCTTCCAGTTTTCCCAGCAGTTTTTGTCAAATACTGAGTTCCTATCCCAGAAGCTGGAGTCTTTGGGTTTATCAAACACTACATTACTAGTGTCATTTACTACTGCGTTTCCTGGGCCTAGCCTATTCCATTGATCCTCCACTCTATTTCTTAGCCAGTACCAGATAGTTTTGATGACTACCGCTTTATAGTAAAGCTCCAGGTTTGGTACCGCTAACCCACCTTCCTGTGAATTTTTTTCATTATTTCCCTGGATATTTTTGATTTTTTGTTTTTCCAGATGAATTTTGTTATTATTTTTTCTAGCTCTATAAAATAATTTTTAGGTAGTCTGATGGGCATGTCACTGAATAATTAAATTAATTTAGGTAGTATTGTCATTTTTACTATATTAGCTCTGCCTATCCATGAGCAATTGATATCTTTCCAATGATTTAGATCTGATTTGATTTGTGTGAAGAGTGTTTGGTAGTTGTGTTCATAGAGTTCCTGGGTATGTCTTGGCAAGTAGACTCCCAAGTATTTTATATTATCTACCGTTACTTTAAATGGAATTTCTCTTTCTATCTCTTGCTGCTGGACTTTGTTGGTCATGTATAGAAATGCTGATGATTTATGTGGATTTATTTTATATCCTGCTACTTTGCTAAAATTGTTAATTGTTTCAAGTAATTTTTGAGTTGATTCTCTAGGAATCTCTACATATACCATCATATCATCTGCAAAGAGTGATAGTTTTGTTTCCTCCTTGCCTATTCTAATTCCTTTAATTCCCTTTTCTTCTCTGATTGTTAAAGCTAACATTTCTAGTACAATATTAAATAATAAGGGTGATAATGGACATCCCTGTTTCACCCCTGATCTTATTGGGAAGGCCTGTAATTTATCTCCATTGCATATAATACTTGCTGATGGTTTTAGGTAGATACTGTTTATTATTTTAAGGAAAGCTCCACCTATTCCTAAACTCTCTAGTATTTTTATTAGGAATGGGTGCTGTATTTTGTCAAAAGCTTTCTCTGCATCTATTGAGATAATCATATGATTTTGGTTGGTTTTTTTATTGATGTGGTTGATTATGTTAATAGTTTTCCTAATGTTGAACCAGCCCTGCTTTCCTGGTATAAATCCCACCTGGTCATAGTGTATTATCCTGGTGATCACTTGCTGTAATCTCCTTGCTAATAACTTTTTTAAGATTTTAGCAGTAAGATTCATTAGTGAAATTGGTCTATCATTTTCTTTCTCTATTTTTGCTTTGCCTGGTGTTGGTATCACCACCATATTTGTGTTATAAAACAAATTTGGTAGAACTCCTTCTTCACCTATTTTTCCAATTAATTTGTATAATATTGAAATTAATTGTTTTTAAATATTTGGTAAAATTCACCTGTAAACCCATCTGGCCCTGTGGATTTTTTCTTAGGGAGTTCATTAATGGCTTGTTCAATTTCTTTTTCTAATATGGGTTTATTTAAAGATTTTATTTCCTCTTCAGTTAACCTGGGCAGTTTGTATTTTTGTAAATATCCATCCATTTCATTTAGATTGTCAAATTTATTGGCATACAGTTGGGCAAAATAATTCCTAATTATTGATTTAATTTCCACTTCATTGGTGGTAACATCACCCTTTTCATTTTTGATACTGGTAATTTGGTTTTCTTCTTTCTTTTTTTTAATCAAATTAACCAAGATTTTATCTATTTTATTGTTTTTTTAATAAAACCAGTTCTTAGTTTTATTGATTAATTCTATAGTTTTTTGCTTTCAGTCTTATTCATTTTTCCTTTAATTTTCAGTATCTCTAGTTTAGTTTCTAATTGGTGATTTCTAATTTGTTCTTTTTCTAGCTTTTTAAGTTGCATGCCCAATTCATTAATCTCCTCTTTCTCTTTTTTATTCATGTAAACATTTAGAGCTATAAATTTTCTCCTAAGCAGTACTTTGGCTGCATCCCATAGATTTTGGTATGTTGTCTCATTATTGTCATTCTCTTGGTATAGTTATTGATTGTTTCTATGATTTGTTGTTTGGCCCATTCATTCTTTAGAATGAAATTATTTAGTTTCCAAATGATTTTCATTCTACATTTCCCTGGCTCTTTCCTACATGTAATTTTATTGCATCATGATCTGAGAAGGATGCATTTACTATTTCTGCCTTTCTACATTCAACTATAATGTTTTTGTGCCCTAATACATGGTCAATTTTTGAAAATGTGCCATGTACTGCCGAGAAAAAGGTATATTCCTTTCTATCCCCATTCAATTTTCTCCAGACATCTATCATGTCTAACTTTTCTAGTAATCTATTCACCTCTTTCACTTCTTTCTTATCTATTTTTTGGCTAGATTTATCTAATTCTGAGAGTGGGAGATTCAGATCTCCCACTAGTATAGTATTACTAATTCCTCTTGTAAGTCATTTAACTTCTCCTCTAAGAATTTTTATGCTATACCACTTGGTGCATACATATTTAATATTGATATTACTTCTTTATCCATAGTACCTTTTAGCAAGATGTAATTTCCTTCCTTATCTCTTTTAATGAGATCTATTTTTGCCTGCACTTTGTCTGAGATAAGGATTGCTACCCCTGCTTTTTTGACTTTAGCTGAAGCATAATATTTTCTGCTCCAGCTTTTTACCTTTACTCTCTGTGTATCTCTCTGTTTCAAATGTGTTTCTTGTAAACAGCATATTGTAGGATTCTGGTTTTTAATCCACTCTGCAATTCACTTCCGTTTTATAGCAGAGTTCATTGCATTCACATTCACAGTTATTATTACTGTCTATTCCCCTCCATTCTATTTACCCCCTTTGTACTTTTCCCCCCTTCTTTCACCATATTCCTCCTCACTGACATTTTACTTCATACCCCTGCCTCCCCCAATCTGCCCTCCTTTTTTATCACCCCCCTCTATTTTCTTTACCCTTTTCTCCCTTGATTTTGTCCTCCCTTCTATCAGTCCTGCCCCTTTCCCTTCCCATTTTTAAGGTTGTCTTAATGTAAATGTAGAATAGTTTCATAAAATTTTTAAGTAAATAGGAAATGAATTATATTTATAAATAGTAACTGATGTATTTTGATTTTCCTTAAAATTTTTATGGTATTTTCCAAGATTATTTCCATATCTGTGCTTTATCTTTTCTTCTTTCAAATATCTTGAGAATTGATCTCTCAATATATTCAGAGTTGTGTAGCTTTCATCTTGGACCTTCTGAAACATTTGAATTAATTGTCCTTTTCCAAAATTCAATTTGGGTTCAAGTGTTGCATCTATGAATAATATCCCTACTTCAATATCAGCTCTCCAGCAGATCACTAGGGCCTGCCTATCCTGGCAAGAGTATATGAACCTTGAAATCAGCATTTCTTTTTTATATATATCATAAAAGTATTTTATTATTTTCTAGTTACATATAGAGATAGTTTGCAACATTTGTTTTTATAAGATTTCTAATTTCAATTTTTTCACCCTCCCTCCTCCCCTTAAGAGAGCAAGCAATCTAATATAGGCTATATATGTATAATCACATTAAACATATTTCTGCATTAGTCACACTGTGAAAGAAGAATCAGAGCAAAAGGGAAAAACCTCAAAAAAGAAAAACAAAAAAGTAGAAATAGTCAACCTGCATCTAAAGTCCACAATTCTTTTTTTTTCTGGATTTGGAGAGCATTTTCCATCATGAGTCCTTTGGAACAATCGTGGACCATTGTATTGCTAAGAAGAGTCAAGTCTATCACAGTTGATCAACACACAATGTTGTTGCTACTGTGAACAATGTTCTCCTGGTTCTGCTCATTTCACTCAGCATCAGTTCATGTAAGTCCTTCCAGGTTTCTCTGACATCTACCTGCTCATCATTTCTTACAGCACAATAGTATTCCATTATCTTCATATACCACAACTTGTTCAGCCATTCAACATCCGCATTTCTACCACACATTTCTAAGTCTCTTCTCTATTTCTGCCACCCACCTTTCCTCTTTCCACTTTTTGATCTTAAGAAAAATAAGTGAATTAGTACTATCAAAGTTTTTTGGTGGTTTTTTTGTTTGTCACCCAGATACCATTGGACTTCTTTAGCCTTGAATTTCTTTTTCCACTTCTCTACTTCAGACTTATCATAAGTAAGACAAATGGAAATATCATCATTAGAAGAAAGACTAAATACATGTTCAGGGGCTTCCAAAGCAGGAAGCTTAGCTTTGTTATTGGTCATTAAGACCAAAGATGACCCAGCACCATCCATTCCACAATATCTCTTATCTAGAGAAGCCATTAAGGGAATTTCTCCTATAATTGAGGCTTTGAGAAACCAAGGCATAATTGTCCTTTGCCCTTATTCCCCATGCAATAGCCCTATTTTGCCAGTTAAAAACCCAAGCCTGTGACAGATGGCAAGCCTGTTTACCATTTTGTACAAGATCTGAGAGCAATTAATTCCTATGTTATACCTAGACATCCAATAGTACACAACCCTGCTACTATCTTTGGTCTTAATGACCAATAACAGGCACGGCAGATTTAAGGAGACCTACATCAGTAGAGGAGGAAGCCCACAGGGACTGAGGAATATCAGAAGGGATTTCAAATGTATCCCTCACTGTTTCTTGAGTGTTTGAGATCAAAATTGCCAGTAAGTGGACAGTATCCTCTGACACTTCCAGGGAAATGCCACCATCTGGAGAACAAGATATGGTTGCTCTAATTTTACAAAGGAGGTCCCAACCTAATAGGTTTGCAGGAGAGTCAGGCATAAGTAGGAATGAATGTTCTACTGTTAATGGGCCCAGATTCACTATGTGGGGGGTTAATTTTGCAACAGATTGGGCTTTTCCTGAAATTGCCACCATATTTAGAGATCCAAAAGGTGTACATTCTGGGTCAGATTTGCTCACTAGGACTGGTCTTGAGGCTCCTGTATCTAATAAACAATCATAATAAGTATACCCAACAGTAAGGGTTACATGGGGCTCATTACTTTGGGGAGGGGAATGGACTAGGACAAGAGGGCTAAAAATTTCAGGGTCTGGAAAGGTAAAATCTTCAGATTCCACTGTCCTTCCCCCCCCCCAACCCCATACACTATCAATCCTCTATATCTCTCTGATCTGTACCCCTTTGAGAGAGCCTGTAACTGTTTTCATTATGCTCACCTATATCTCTCCAAAAGAGTCTGTTTTGCCTCTGTTTGTACCCCCCCCAAAAAAAATCTATCTCTATTTTGGTTCTGCCTCTCTACTCCTCTGAGAGAAATTATACCTATTTTGGTTCTCTCTCTCTGTACTCCTCTGAGAGATACTATCTTTGTTTTGGTTCTATTCTCTTTTCATAGTCCTACAATATCACATTAAATGTCCTTGCTTATTGCAGTAATAGCAAAATCTAAGGGGTTGATAGTGGTTCTCAACTGCCCAGCCTCACTGCCTCATTGTTTCCTGTACTAGAGTTAAAATGCCTTGTCTGTTCCTTTTCTCCCTCTCATTTCCTTCATAAATATATGTTGCTATTTCTTAAAGTCTATAGGGACTCAGACAACTCCAGCCTGGACACTGCCTTACAAAATATTTCTGTATTTCTGGTAAGTACTGGTGTATAAAATGAGAGCAGATAACATGGGCATCTCTAGCATCTAATGGGTCTAGTCTAGCATATTGCCTGGCATGCTTACACAGCCTGTCATATAATCTTTTAGGTCCCTGAACTGTATAAATTTTTGCCAGTTATCAGTCTTTCTAGCACAGAATTTCATTGCCTTCAACAATATTTCTCTTCTTCCTTCAACTTATGAAAATGCTCAGGGATATCGGGTCCCAGTTAGTGTCTTCTAAAGGCCACCCAATCTCAACTTTTTCTGAGGTTCCTAAGGAGTTTTCTTCAATTATTATATCAGCTCTTTCCCCTGGGGATAATATTGTTTCCATAAGATCATTAACATCATTCCAAGTGGGCTGATATCCTCTGAAAATTGTCCTAAACTGGCTGACAACTGCTGTAGGATCCTCATCAAATTTAGGAATTTCTTGTCTCCATATACTTAAATCTTTGGGGCCAAAAGGTTTATAGTTCTTGAGCTTTACTACAATATCCTTTTTTTATGGAAGGGGGCCTCTTGAAGGGAAAGGATTTTTATCTTTTCTGTCTCCTCTACAGGTGAATTTTCTCCTTTTTTTTCCTTTTTTATTTCTTTGGTTGACATTTAAGCCTGAGAGACAGGCTTGCATTCAAGTTCGGGCTTGGATTTTTCCTCCCCCCCCCCCCTTTTCAATCAATTTCTTACTTGCTACATTCCAGAGGTTCTAATAAGTTATATCTTTGGGGGAATTAAAGTGTAGGATTATTTGCAAGTTTTTCAGTGTTAAATAGTCAAAAGATCCATTCTCTGACCATTTGCTTTCTAGTAAGCTAAAATATTTTTATGCCACATAAAACACAATTTGATAAGCCTTGCTTTTTTATGCCTGACTAAATCGGTATCTTATGAGAGTCCCATGCTGTAAATGTTTTCTCTAAGGGAGACCCCTGAATTATGTGGTATGTTCTGGTATTCACAGCTTTCTTAGTGTTCTTAATTTCTATAGTATCATCAGTTGCCTTTTTTGTAATTCAAAAATTTCCTCACTATAACACAAAGAAAAGTATGAATAAAAATAAAAATAGGAATAGAACATTCAAATTCATAAGGATCAAGGTTAAACATGAGGTTAATCCTGTCCTGGTTGAATAACCAGGAAAGGAAGCTTAAGACGCTAAAACTCTGGAGGCCCAGATCCATTGGGAAAGGTAAAGGGAGAGATACATGGAAATAGAAGACTAAAATTAGCAAAAAGGTAATTAAGAGGTAAAGTATATACTTAATGACTAATTTAAAACTTAAAGGGCTAGCACATGAGAAAATAGGGGAAAATTCCTTACCCAACTAGAAGATCAGAAGATCAAAGGGTTCAGCATTCTCCTTTGTGGTCAGCCAAAACTATAAAGCCTAAAATTCTAGCTGTGATGTTTAAAATCTAATGTGTGGTCACCTAACCTGACCCCATTGTGGGGGAGAAACTAGCTAAAATTTAGTGATCAATTGTGCAAGAGTTTAGGCTTTTAAGTATTTATTAAAGTGTATTAGAAGTTAGTGAAGAAAAAGAGAGGGAGAGAGGAAAACCCTAGTTTAGATCTATGCAGGATAGCCAGAGAGCAAACCTCCCTTTACCTCACAGCCCACATGAAGTTCTGCCACCACAAGCCAGTTCCCTGGAGAAAAGAGGCCGCTTCTCAGCAGCTTCTCCCTGAAGCCCTCTCTGAAACAGGAAGCGGGGTTGTCCACACACACAGCTACAAGCTAATTGGCTGGTAGCACTGATTGACATGACTAACAGGTGGTAATTTCCAGATGCCAGGCCACTTCTGCACATTAAGTCACATGTTTTCTTTTCAGGCCTGGTTCTCACAATGTCACTTTCAGTAGGTGGTGGTATTCCAATTCTCACATATCCTTTGAACATTTCTCAACTGGGGAATGACTTACATTCTTACAAATTTGATTTAGTTCCCTATATATTTTAGAAATGAGGCCTTTACTGGCTGTAAAAATTGTTTCCCAGCTTTCTGCTTCCCTACTAATTTTGGCTGCATTGTTTCTGTTTGTATAAAACCTTTTTGAATTTCATATAATCAAAATCATCTATTTTTCATTTCATAATATTCTCTTTCTCTTGTTTGGTCATAAATTCTTTTCCTCTCCATAGATCTAAGAGGTAAACTCTTCCTTCCTCTCCTAATTTACCTATATTTATGTCTAAATAATGTACCCATTTTGACCTTATTTTGGTGTAAGATGTTGGTCTGTGTTTAGTTTCTGCCATAATATTTTACAGTTTTCCCAGCAGTTTTTGTCAAATATTGAGTACTTATCCCAGGGGCTAGAGTCTTTGTGTTTATCAAACAATAGATTAGTATAGTTATTTACCACTGTGTCTCTTGTGCCTAACCTATTCCATTGATACACCACTTTATTTTTTAGCCAGTACCAAATTGTATTGATGACTGCTGCTTTATGGTAAAGCTTCAGATTTGGTATGGCTAGCCTACCTTCCTGTGCATTTTTTTCATTATTTCCATCTTTATTCTTAACCTTTTGTTCTTCCAGATGAATTTCGTTATTATTTTTTCTAGCTATAAAAATACATTTTGGGTAATCTGATTGGTATGGCATTGAATAAGTAAATTTCTTTAGCAAGAATTGTCATTTTTATTATACTAGCTTGCTCTATCCATAAGAAATTGATATTTTTCAAATTATTTAAATCTGATTTTGTTTGTGTGAAAAGTGTTTTGTATTTGTGTTCATAGAGTTCCTGGGTTTGTCTTGGCAGGTAGACTCCCAAGTATTTTATATTGCCTACAGTTACTTAAATGTAATTTCTCTTTCTATCTATTGCTGCTGAGCTTTGTCAGTCATGTATAGAAATGCTGATGATTTATGTAGATTTCTTTTATATCTTGCAACTTTGCTAAAGTTGTTAATTTTTTCAAGTAGTTTTTTAGTTGATTCTCTAAGTATACCATCATATCACCTGCAGAGTCATAGTTTTGCTTTCTCCTTGCCTATTGTAATTCTTTTAATTGGTTTTTCTTCTCTTATTGCTAAAGCTAACACTTCTATTACAATACTATTTCCCCCTTTATTTGTACTTGATTTTTCTTCTTTCACCTTATTCCTCTTCAGCAGTATATTGCTTCTAACCACTGCTTCCCTCAATCTGCCCTCTCTTTATTCAGTCACTCCCTTTTCTTTCCCCATTACTCCCCTGTTTCTGTCCTCCTTTCTATCAGCACCCCCCTTTTCCCTTACCCTTTTACTTCCCTAAATAGTAAGCTAAATTTCTTTATCCAAATGAGTATCTATGTTATTCCCTTTTTGAAGCATATCTTAGGAGAGTAAGTTTGAAACAATGCTCACCCCTCCCTTCTTTCCGTCTATTGTAATAGTATTTTTGTGCCTCTTTGTATGATGTAATTAACTCCATTCCACCACTTCTTTCCTCTTCTCCCTATATACTCCTTTTTTCACCCCTTAATTTTCTTTAAATCATCATATCAAAGTCAATTTGTACCTATACCCTCTATGTACTCTCCTTCTATGTGCCCAAATAGAGATACAGGTCTCAAGATTTATAAGTATTATCTTCCCCTGTAGGGATGTAAACAGTTTAACCTTATTGAATAACTTTTTTCTTATTTACCTTTTCATCCTTCTCTTGAGTCTTATACTTAAAAATCAAATTGTCTGTTCAGTTCTGGTCTTTTAATCAGGAAATCTTGAAAGTCCCCTTTTTCATTGAATGTCCATCTTTTCTCCTGAAAGATAATCATCAATTTTGCTGGTTAGTTGATTCTTGGTTGATTCTTGAATCCAAGCTCCTTTGCCCTCCAAAATATCCTGTTACAAGCCTTCTGATTCTTTAATGGTGAAACTGCCAGATGCTGTGCAATCCTGACTGTGGCTCCATGATACTTAAATTGTTTCTTCCTGGCTGCTTGCAGTATGTTCTCCTTCACCTGATAATTCTGGAATTTGGCTCCAATATTTCTTGCAGTTTGTCTTTACAGTCTCTTTCAGAAGGTGATCCGTGGATTCTTTCAATAACTATTTTATCCTCTGATTGTATAATATTGGGACAGTTCTCTTTGATAATTTCCTGGAATATGGTGCCTAGACTCTTTCTGATGATGCATTTCAGGCTGTCCAATAATTCTCCAATTATCTCTCCTCGATCTATATTCTAGGTCACTTGTATTTCCAATGAGGTATTTCACATTTTCTTCTATTTTTTTTTCATTATTTTCATTCTGTTTGACTGATTGTTGGTGTCTCACAGAGTCATTAGCTTTCCTTGGTAAGCTTTTGCACCTCCTTTTCCATTCAGCTAATTTTCTCCCCATTTGGCCAATTTTATTTTTTGAGGAATTATTTTCTTTAGTCAATTTTTGTGCTTCCTATTCCAAGCTGTTGACCCTTTTTTCTTAATTTTCTTGTGTAACTCTCATTTCTCTTCCCATTTTTTCTACTGCCTCTCTCATTTGATTTTTAAAATCCTTTTTGAACTCTTCCAATAAAGCTTTTTGGTCTTGAGACCGATTCGTCTTTCCCCTTGAGGATTCACATATATGCATTTTGTTTGTTTGTTTTTTTGGTAAGGCAATTGGGGTTAAGTGACTTGCCCAGGGTCACACAGCTAGTAAGTGTCAAGGGTCTGAAGCCGGATTTGAACTCAGGTCCTCCTGAATCCAAGGCTGGTGCTCTATCCACTGTGCCACCAAGCTGCCCCTCATATAGGCATTTTGACAATATTATCCTCATCTGAGTTTGTGTTTCGTCTTCCCTGTCACCATAGTAGCTGTCAATGATAAGGGCCCTTTTCGGTTTCTTACTCATGTTGTAGCCTATTTTTTGATTTATAAAGTTGAGGTCTGCTCCCAGGGCACAGGGGCTACTGTTGCAAATTTCTTGTGCTGGGGGATAGGGGTCTGGTCATTGGTTTTCTGCTCTGAGGCCTCTGTGGCTGGTGGATTCCTCACCACCCTGGGCTTGTTCCTTGCACTGGGATGACTTGGCCTAGTCCTGCCTTTCCTGTAGGTTGTTGTCTAGCTGGCATTTTTGCCCTCTCAGCAGGGGCTGGTGAGTCTCACAACTGGCTTACTGTACCGCCAGCCTTCTGAGCGAGGACCTAGGGGCCCCAGCTGCTGATCTATGCTAAGGTGAAGAGCCTCCTGCTCACTTGCCCAGAACCCCTCTGCACTGTGTTGAGTTGTGCTGAGCTCCCCTTTTGCACCAGTGAGCTCAGGCAACATCCTGACTTTTCTCCACCTTCCTGGCTCTGCCTCCAACAGGTGTCATACTGCAGCTCTGTTACACACTACAAAGTTCTGAGTAACAGATATAGAGTAGGCTAAGGAGGCAATCTGTACCCAGATGTAGCAAACATGAATGGTCATGATTTAGGGACCTAGTTCTGTATCTAACAAGCAATAGGTTCAGAAGCAAGCAGTAACTGCATGATTCTGATTCCTAGAACAGAACAGGAAGTTAATTTCTGTCTTCAGCTCTGGCTGAAACATACTGTGGAATAACCAGGACCAGAAACTCAGAATAAAAAGGAGCCTGCAATTTGGTTTCTTTGAATGTCAGAGATTTTTCAAAGGGCTAAGATTGACTAGGACCAAAAGCATCTACTGAAATTTCCAATCAGGTACAAGTTTGCAGAAGTCCTGCTTAGTTTTACCAAAAGGGTTATTTGAACCAATATTTTTTGACTCGAGGCCCAGTACTTTGAGCTTGCAGAGCTCAGACTTGGAAAACAATGAGCTGAGTTTTCACCATATTACATTACTTTGGGACCTCTTTCAGCTCCCCAGGCTGAGCTGTCTCTGAGATCCTGGAATAACACGACAAAATACTCTGAGAAAGCAGAGGGTTGAAATAGCTCAGGGCAAGTGTTCCTTCTAGAAGTGTGCATGTCACAGACCTAATGTTACATCCAAAGTCAAGAGATAGGCATGAAGAATGAGCAAAAAAACCCTAAGAAAATAGAATTCCATCATAAAAAAAATATTATGGGAACAAGAAAACTTAAGACACAAACCCAGAAGCAGTGAATGACTTCAAATTTCCACAAAATATACCTAAAAAAAATGCAGCTAGTATATATGTTCAACCAGAATTCCCACTACAGATAAATCAAGAGTTAAAAAAGTATGTGAGAGGGGCAGCTAGGTGACGCAGTGGATAGAGCACCGGCCCTGGATTCAGGAGTACCTGAGTTCATATCCGGCTTCAGACACTTGACATTTACTAGCTGTGTGACCCTGGGCAAGTCACTTAACCCCAATTGCCTTGCCAAAAAAAAAAGTATCTGAGAAATTATTTTTAAAACCCAATGAGAGAAGTATAAGGGAACCAGAAGAAGAAAAGAGTGGTAGGAAGGTATAGGATGAGAATTATCAGCATGGAATAAGAAGTTTAAAAAAAAACCTAACCCAAGAAAATAACTCTCTTAAAATTAGAATTGACCAAATAGAAGCTATTTGTATTGAGACATCAAGAAATATTAAAAACAAAATTAAAAGGTGTAACAAAACAAAAAAAAATAAAGTATCTCATAGCAAACAAGACAAAACAAAACAAAACTGACATATAAAAATTGAGGAGATATAATTTAAGAATGATTGGACTATCTGGAAGCTAAGATCTAAAAAGAGCCACACAATTAAAAAAAAAAGAAAGAAAAAGAAAAGAAAACTGCCTGAATTTCTTAGAACAAGAAATCTAAGTAGAAATGTAAAGAAAATATTGGTCACTTCCTGAAAGAAATCCATAAATGAAAACTCCTATGACTATTATAGATGAAATTCAGAGCTCCTAGGTCAAGAAAAATATTTTAAGTAGCCAGAAATAAAGAATTCAAGTAGTGAGTAATATGGTGAGGAATTACACGCAACATTTAGTAGTTATCACTATAGAAGAAACCTTGGGGCAAAATGTTCCAGAAGGCAAAAGCTCACAACCAAAAAGAATTTACTGAGCAAAGCTAAGTATAATTCCAAAGGGGAAAATGGGTATCAGTGAATAAACACTTTTTAAAAACTTACTATTTGCCAGACATTTTGCTGAACATGGGATATTTAATGAAACAGAAGCTGTCTAAGCATTCCTAATGAAAAGATTAGAGCTACATGGAAATTTTGATGTGTAAACACAAGAGTCAAGAGAAGCATTTTAAAAGTATCAAAGAGGAAGCAATCATTAGGAACTAAACAAGGATTAACTATTTTCATTGTTGTATGTAAAGGTGATAAATGTTTCCCCTCAGAACTAACTCTATGATCATGGGTTGGAAAGGGAGCATAGACAAAAAGAAGTAATTTTGTTGTGTTTTGATGTTCTTAAAAGAAGAATGGGATTCATATATCATCAGCATTCTTATATATCACAAAAACCTGCAAGAAGAGATAGTAAGAGATATCTCATTTAAAATAACTCTAGACAGCAGAAAATACCTGGGAGTAAACCGGTCAAAACAAACTCAGGAACCATATGAACATTTTTTTTTTTGGTGAGGCAATTGGGGTTAAGTGACTTGCCCAGGGTCACACAGCTAGTAATTGTTAAGTTTCTGAGACTGGATTTAAACTCAGGTCCTCCTGAATCCAGGGCCAGTGCTCTATCCACTGTGCCACCTAGCTGCCCTTTGAACAAAATTTTTAAAAAAAAAATCTTTTTATAGAAATAAAATCATTTAAATAATTGGAGAAATATTAGTTGTCCATGGGTAGGGAGGGTCAATGTTATAAAAATGACATTTTTACCTAAACTAATTTATATATTCAATGCTATTCCAATTAAGTTACCAAAAATAGTTTACTGAATTAGAAAAAATAACAAAATTCATTTGGAAGAACAAAAAGTCAAGAGTATCAAAGGAACTAATGAAAAAATGTAAAGGAAGGAGTTTTATCAGTGCCAGATCTTAAACTGTATCATAAGGCAGTAATTATCAAAACTATCTGATATTGGCTAATAGAATCAGTGGAAGAAAGTAGATATACAATTTTTATCAGCAAATGGCTATAGTAATCTTGTGTTTAACAAGTGTAAAAACCTAAGTTTTGGGGAAAAGCATTCATTACTTGGTAAAAATTGTTGGGAAAACTGGAAGTCAGTCTAGCAGAATTTAGGTATAGATCAATATCATACACCATTTATGGTCAAAATGGATATATGACCTGGATATAAGCCAAGATATTACAATAAAATTTGAAGAGCATGGAATATATTGCCTATCAGACTTATAGATAGGTGAACAATTTATGAATAAAAAAGAGATAGATAGAAGTATGCAGTGTAAAATGGATACAATAAATTAAATTGATTACAATAAATTAAAAAAAAGATTTTGTCCAACTAAAACAAACATAGCCAAGATCAGAAGGAAAACAGAAAATTGGGGAAATTCTTTATAATTTTCAGATAAATGTCTCATATCTAAAAAATACAAAGCATTTCATCAAATCTATAAGAATATGAGTCATCTTCCAATTGATAAATGGTCAAAGGATATGAACAAGCAGTTTCTGAGGAAGAAATAATCCCTAATCATATTGATTAGAAAAATGCAAATTTAAACAACTTTGAAAATGCAAATTAAATCAACCTTGAGCTAACATTTTATACCTATCAGATTGGCTAAAATGATTGAATGGGGAAGCCACAAATGTTGGAGGAGATATGGAAAAATTGGGACACAAATTCACTGTTGGTGGAACGATGAAATGATCTAATCATATCAGAAACAATATGGAATTATGCCCAAAGAGTTATCAAACTACCTATGCCCTCTGACCAAGAAATACAGCTACTAGTTCTCTTTCCCAAGATGATTAGGGGAAAAGGGGGGGGGGAAGCTACATATTTAAAATATTTATTGTAGCTCTCTTTATGGTGGCAAAGAACTAGAAATTATGGGGATCCTTAACAGTTGGGGAATGGCTAAACAAGTTGTGGTATATAATCATGATGGAATACTATGGTGCTGTAAGAAATTATGATTTTAGAAAAATAAACATGGATAGATTTGCACAAAATAGGGAAGAGCAAAATGAACAGAATCAAGAGACATTGCACATAGTAATAGCAATATTATTTTAAGAACAACTTTAGGACAAAGTCATTTTGACTATTATGAATACCCAAATTAACTACAAATGACCCATGAAGGAAGATTCTATCTTCATCCACAAATGAACTGATAAATAGAAGTATATATAGAATCCTTTTACATATATACATTTGTATACATACATACATACATATTTGTGTCTAATGATAAAAACCTTTAGGATGTGGGTGGGGATTTGCAGAGAAGATGCTGAACTGGATTAGTAGAGGGAAAGTCCTGATTTTAGAATTACTTATATCAATAAAACCACAGGTCCAGGCCCTATTTTTATCACTGTATGATAGGTACTGGGATACAATGGCATGTATGATGCCAAAATGAAATGGTACCTGTCCTTAAAACACATTATCCTCTGTTCTTTTTTCTCCTTTTCTTTACAGTATATAATAACCACTGAAAAGTGAACTTAGGTTTTAAGGGAATACATATTGACTTTAATTAAAAGTGGAAAATTAAAACTTATTTCCTATAAATCAATTAGCTATGAAAGTCATTATTATAAGCAATTATAATAATATAGTTCAGTGGATAAGGTGCTGCACCTGGAGTTAGGAAGATGAGAGTTTGAATTCTATTTTTGGCACTTCCAGCTGTTCATTCTTAGACTTCCCTAAGAATGAATTTACCTCATTTACCTCCCTGAGCCTCAGTTTCTCATCTGTTAAAAAAGGGGTTTGACTTCTAGGTTTATAGGCTAAAGACATCCCCCAAAAGAAAAATACCTATTTATTCAAAAATATTTATAGCAGCTCTTTTTGTGGTGGCTAAGAATTGGAAATCAAAGGAATGTTCATCAATTTTGAAATGGCTAAACAAGCTGTGGTATATGATGGTGATTGAATATTATTGTGTTATTAGAAATAACAATCAGGATGATTTCAGAAAGGCCCGGAAAGACATGTATGAACTGATAAATAATGAAGTGAGCAGAACAAAGAGAACATTGTGAACAGAGAACGTCAATATTGTTTGATGAAGAACTGTGAATGATTTAACTATTCTCAACAATATAATGATTCAAGACAACCCCAAAGGACTATTGATAAAACATACTATCTACCTCCAAAGAAAGAACTGATATTGATGGAACACAGCCTGAAGCATGTTATTTTTCACTTCCTTTCATTTTCTTATTTTTTTTAAGTTCTCTTGTAGAAAATGACTAATATGGTAATGTTTTACATAATTGTTAGTGTATAACCCATATCTGATTGCTTACCACTTCAGGGAAGGGGGAGAAGGGGAGGCAGGGAAGGAAGGATAAAAATTGGAACTCAAAACTATAAATCAAAATGTTTACTAAAAAAAGAGATTTGTGATCCAGGGTCAGCGGGGAAAAAATGGTGCCGCCCCGGGAATGTCTCCCCACTCATCAAGGTGGGACCGTATTCAGCCCTGCTCTTGGGTATAGTCTACAGAAAGAAGCGCTATGCTTACCTAAAGCCCCGGGCAGAAAAAGAAGGAAGATGAAATGAGGAGGGTTCAGCAGCAATCAGAAGAAGCCCGAGGCGACACCATATTGAAATAAAAGATTTGCTGTTTTCTTCTGCAACAGTTATGGTCTAATAAAGCTTTCTATAATGTAAAAAAAGAGGTTTGTATTTCCACATTCTAAATGTATGATGCTATGATCCTATTATGATTATTACTAGTATAGAGGAGGGTTTTTTGAGATGATGAACCTGCAAAACTAACAAACAAAATGTAAAGTTGCAGATGATTTTGCCAGTTTGTTGAGTGTGTAAAAGATGTTAATGTAAGATTGGGCTAGAAAAATAGGTGGAAGGCAATTGTAGGGGGCCTTAAATATCAGTGCGAGGAAAGCAATTTTGAAGGATTTAAGAATTCTGGTCAACACACTAACCAATCATGACTCCATAAGACTCACAATGAAGCATTCTACCCAATTTATGAGAGACAGATTATGGACTCAGAGAGCAGATTGAGACTATTTTTAGACGTGGCCAATATGGGAATTTGTCTTGGTTAATTATACATATTATTACAATTATTTTCTTTTTATTTTCCTGGGTAAGTAATGTTTGAGGGCGGGAGGGAAAGAAAATGGATTACTATTCATTGAAAAAATTAAATTTAAAAAATCTCAGTTTAAAATTTTTTTTCTAAACCTAAAAGTCACAAGTTGTTTTCGTTTGTTTGTTTGGTTTTGAGGAAGGGGTGACAAATTCAGTTTTGAACCTTGGAAATATTATTTTGGAGACTGTAAGGAAGGATTGAAAAGGGATAAAAATCAGAAGTGGACAGATGAATTATGAGCTTATACTAATAGACCAGGTGAGAGATAATGGGGATCTTAACCAGGGTTGTTGCCATGTTACTAGAGAAGAAGAATGACAGATTTTGTGAATTTAGAATCAACAAGAAGGGGCAACTGATTAGCTACATCAGGTGAAAGAGAGATAGTAACAATTTAGAAGAGAGGTGAGTTTTGAATGACAAATCAATTGTGCTTTAGACATATTAGGTTTGAAGTGCCTATGGAACATTCATTTTAAAATATTTTATAGGTAACTCCTGATGCAGGAACAGGAACATATGAAAGAGAATACAGCTGACTATATAATCTAGGAGTTGTAACTTCATAATTCCCAGAACTACCACTTTCATAAAGTTAAAATAAATCTAAATAAATTTCATCTTTGTGATCAAAGGTTCTTTTTTCTAAATGCTTATTATTCCGTCCTTAGTTACATCCAACTTTTCATTGACTGCATGAACCATAGCACACCAGGTCTTTCTATACTCCACTATCTCTTGATGTCTGTCCAAGTTCATGTTCATTGTTTCTATGACACTAGTTATCCATCTCCTCTTCTACTATTCCCTTTTCATTTTGTCTTCAGTCTTTGCCAACATCAGGGGCTTTTCCAATAAATCCCATCTTCACATTATGTGACCAGAGTATTTAAGCTTCAGCTTCAGTATTTCACCTTCCAGTGAAAAGCTTGAATTGATTTCCTGAAATATGAATTAATTTGATCTCCTTGTTTTCAAGGGACTCTAAAAAGTTTTTTCCATCATCACAATTTGAAATCATCTGCTCTGTAGTTCTCAGCTTTCTTTATAGTCCAATTTCCACAGCCATATATTGCTACTAGAAAAAACATAGCTTTAGCAATGTAGATCTTTGTCAGCAAGGTGATGTCTCTGTGTTTAAGCATGTTACCTATATTTTACATTTCCTTTCAAGGAATAAGCATCTTTTAATTTCATGGCTATAGTGACCATCTGCAGTGATCTTTGAGACCAAGAATAGAAAATCTGACACAGTTTTCATTTCTTGCCCCTCTTTTTGCCAGGAATTGATAGGACCAGTTGCAAAGTCTTTTTTTGGGGGGGTGGTTTATGTTAAGCTTCAAGCCACCTTTACACTGATCTCTTTCACCCTCATCAAGAGACTTCTTAATTTCTCTTCACTTTCTGCTATCAGAGGGGTATCATCTGCATACCTGAGATTGTTGATGTTTTTCCAAGGCAGTGATCCAAGTGGGGTTTAGATGTTTATTAATAATTTATAATAATACATCATATGAAGTCAAGCTCTCATCTTATCATGTGCACATCCTATTCTTTCTTTTATTTTTGAAAATTGGGATATTTGTTCTCTACTCTGAGGAATTCTCTATGACCTTTCAAATAATATATGCCAATTTTTGTGATTCTTTTTGTATCATTTTTTTGCCTATCTCATTTACCAGAAGTGCACAGTAAACATCCATTATGAGGTCTTGGAAGGTATTCTGTTATATTTTGGATATATCTCCTAGGAAAACAGTTCAATTCTTAATAGTTGTAATCAAGTTGAAAATCAGCTATGTTGGCTCCTCACAACATGGAGTCATCAACCACTAGTGTTATCTTCTTCTTGTGAACTTTGATGAATGTCTTCCACATAGTAGCACCTGGGATACATGGCATTGTTATTTAGAGAATAAGCAATCTACTTTCTTCATATAGCCTTCAGAATATCACACATTAAGATTTAGGAAAAACCTTAGAGGTCATCAACTCCAAACTTCTCATTTTGTAGATGATAAGACTGAAGGCCAGAGAAAGAAAGTTCACGGATACACAACTAGTACATATCTGACATGGGCTTTGAACATCATTCTTCCTGATTCCAAGTCCAGTATACTTTCCACCATACCATGCTGCTTCTAATCTTCAGAGAGTCTTCCAGCTGAGTTTTCTCTAACATCCACCCCAGCATTATTATTTCTGTTTCTCCCTCCATTGGTCCAAAATGCTCCCCACTAGTCTCCCTACTTCAAAGTTTGGATTTCTTCACATAAGTATGTCTGAATGTGCAATGTTCTTTCCCTCCCTCTTTCATCTATTCTGTTTCTTAAACCATGATATTTTCATCCATGGGAATATTCCAGTCACAATTCCCATCTCTTCAAAATATCAGTTATATATGTGATGTTGATTTTATCTTCTTAAAATAGTTATTTTAAAATACTACCCAGGTTTTATGCATATATATAACTACAACCATCAGTTTTATTGGTGACTTTTCTTGGTTATTATGTCCTAGGAATTACTATTCCTCTTGGAAGATATTCTTCCTGTGCTATACCTAATAATACTATTACATTTTTGGCATCTATTGTAAGAGGATAACTATTTAGGAACAATATAGAGATAATTTCTTTGAAAAATATTTATTTTTATTTTGTCACATTTTGTATTCACCATAGGGCCACAAGATACTTGATATTTACTGGCAGTCACAATTGCTTTTATTATTCTCTATCTGACTTAGTAGGAATTCTTAATGGTGATCCAAAAAGGCATATTTATACTTAGAATTCTAAACTTTGAAAAGGAAATAAACAATATGTTAAATATGCAGATCTGATTCAGTTTTGGTTGGTATTTGGGACATTTGCCAAAAAGGGATAAATGAAATAATGCATATTTTGGTCACTCAGAACAGAAATAAAATTAAGATCATAGTATACAACTTCTTATGAGTATTTTGGCATGTGAAGAAAGATTCTCAATTTTCTCTAATTAGAAAGAACATAACATAAAGTCAATGTTCATGCCAGAAAATGAGGAGGAAAGTAAGGAAGAAAGACATCAGCCTTAAAAGTTCAGAGAGCAAAGTCATAAAAAAATGTGTTTAAAAAATTAGAGAGATGAAGCTGAAAAAGAACATATAAAAAGGCCAGACTACAGTTATAAGATTCAGATACATGCCATTAAATAAGCCACCAAATAAAGTATGAGAAAACAATTGTAGTAAGTTGCTTTTCATATTGACAAAGAGTGAAAATATTTTCATTGTAGATAATTATCATAAAGATATCTAATAATAGTTTGGAATAATGTAGTCAAATGAGAATTGGGATCAAACCTCAATTCTGCTTCTAACCAATACCACCAATATGACTTTGGACAAGTCACAACTTCTATTAGTTTCTTCATTTGTTAAATTAGGGGGTTGCATTTAATAATCTAGAATGAATTTTTTGGCTTTAAATCTCTGGTCTTTGACACTCCTTTGTATGTTATAAATGTAACAGAATTTGCAATTTGCAAAACAGAAAAAATTTCATTTCAATATCTTATTTTTGTAAAGATATTATTAGAAATGGAAACTCCCATTCATTAAGCAATGGACAAATATTTGTAGGGCACCGATCTTTTCTGGGGAATAAAAGATCAATATATAATATAGTCCTTACCTTCAAGGAGATTGATATCTAGATGAGGATATGGGGATTTCAACAGAGTAGTTGATCTTTTCAAATCACAAAAAAAAAACCAACAAAAGCAAAAACACCCTCCTTACCTCCCCCCCCCCAAAAAAAAGTAAAGAAATTGTGGCGATAGAGGAAGCACTCTATTTTCCCTTTCTTGACATGATGAATGCCATTTTGGAATTTGCTTCTACTTCAGCATTAAATGGGAAATTACATCTATGTTTTACCTTTTCCCCACTGCTTATGCTAAAATAATTAAGTCTTTGTTGTCAAAAAAAGTCTTTGTTGTCTTAGATTCTGAAGGATAATGACAGACTAACAGTTGAGAAGATGTCTGTTTCCTCAACCCAAATATACAACAAACTTCTCTCAAGGCCTTGACTGGATGTGTCATGATCATGTGTTTCTTCTGTACTATTAGTATTGGTGAGAAACAGTCCATATTTAGAAGCCCTCCTTCCCTATAGAAATTATTGAATGATAACTGATGCTTTTTCCTACCTTGACTTGTTACAAAGTACAGAAGAGTATTTTCTGTTTTGTATTCTTAAATGTAATAAAGTGGGTTTTCCTTACATGACAAAACAAACAAAATGAAGAATTAAGAGTAGAATATGGAAGGCATAAAATTCAGTGATATGAGGTACAGTCTTTAAGTACAATAGAAAAAATATCATTTTGTGGGAAAGGAGACAGAAAGAAGAGTTAGAAATTGAAGGATGGATATAAATCTCTCTCTCTTGAGAGAGAGAGAATATATATGTATATATATATATATGGAGAGAGAGAGAGAGAGAGAGAGAGATAAAAGATTACATTCATGATAAAAGATAAGGTACCAGACACAGAGGTCCTTTTTCAAGCTGAGCTGCCAAGCATTCAAAATCTACTGCACAAAGTGCAACTCTCATAGGCTGGCAACATTGTTCATATGCCAGAGGTACATTTGCCTAAAAGACTATTTTACTGAGAACTCAAACAAAGCAAATGCTCGCATGGAAGTCAGAAGAAGTAACACAAGGACCTTCTCAAGGTCTCTCTGAAGAACTTTGGAATTGATTGTGAGATATGGGAGACATTGACTTAGGACTGCCAGGCATGGCATGCCCCCATCAAAGAAGTTGTTTTACTCTATGGGCAAAGAATAATTGCAGTAGCTCAAAAGAAATGAGAGATGCACAAATTTAGAGACATCTCCACTAAAGATGTTCATATAGACTATTTGTGCCCAACTTGTGGTAGAGCCTGCCAAGCTTGTATTGGTCTGATCAAACACAGTTGGGCACACTGTACCTTGACACCAATATGGTGATGTCATTTTGGTCCTCTTTGAAAACAACGGACAACAACAAACTAAGTCTCAGGCATTAACTAAGTGATAAGGATACCAAAAAAAGAGGCAAAGGACCCAACTTCCAAGGAGAACACAATATAATAGACATTTATCAGACATATTAATGATTTTCCCAAATTTACATATTTTATTATAATTCTTTACTTGTGCTATATGTACTACCCTCCCCTATCCCAAATCACACTTATACTCATAAATCTCCAGGGTCAACATATTTTAGGGTTCCATACTTCTGAAACTATAAAAGGTCCCTTCAATATGCTCTCTTTAATAGTTTTTAGAAACTATTAACTCAAAATAGAGACATTATAAAAACTGTTATCATAAGAATAATAATTACACAATATTCTACCTTTAACTACAGCCACAATTTCCTATGACTAAGCAAAATGCCAGTGAAAAGATTGGGAATAAATTTAGAGTACAATGGTAAAAAACAAACACTTAGGGAAAACATGTGGCCAAGATTCTTTATACTTCCTTTTCTTGTGATGTGCACATCGACCCTGATAATAGCAGTCTTTGCTTATTTGTACTTCTTGGGATTATTGTTCTATGTATCTGTTTCCAATCACCAGCATGAATTCCCCCTTGAATCTACAGTTGTCTCTCTTCTCTACTGCCAGGGGTAATAGGTATTTAAAGTTGCTTCATTCCCCAAATGTCAATCTCTCCCATTCTGCTCAATGCTAGATACAGTGATTCCTCACCCAAGAATTGTTACCCTGTAAAATGCCAAGGCCATTGGAGGAATATGGAAAGAAAAGGACCCTCCCCCTACTATCTATTTTCTGATGGAGACAGCACTCTAGAAAACTCATTCCTGCCTGAAATACTTCAAAGTGATGGAAATCTTGGTGTTTTAAAGGCTTGTGGCATCAAACATATCTTCAATGTTAAGTACAATTTCTAACTCTGTCAAGGATGATTTTTGCATTTTTGATAATGAGATAATAGGCTGTAGACAATTTTCAAAAATATTGTTAACATAACATCTCAGTATTTCCACTAATTACTCATTACTTACTGTTATTTCATCAACTAGACTGGGTGTGGGGGGGAACAAATTTCCATTATTCTATTTAGAATTTATATGATCTATTTTATCATTTTGGTACTATTCCACTAATTAATTTTTCAATATTAAAAAAAAAACACTATCAGGGCAGCGAGGTGGTGCAGTGGATAAAGCACCAGCCCTGGATTCAGGAGGACCTGAGTTCAAATTCGACCTAAGGCACTTGACATTTACTAGCTGTGTGGCCCTGGGCAAGTCACTCAACCCTCATTGCCCCGCAAAAACAAAAACAAAAATAAAAACACTAATATCAAATGAGTTTGATAATTCTTTTTTTGCAATGTAGTTAAAGATTTGGTGATATCAAGTCTCTCTCCTCTCTACCTTCTTATTCTTTCAAATAAATATATTAATTTTGGTTCTATAAAATATCACATTGCTAATTAATTTTAATAGAACCACCAATAGATAAATCTGTATAATATTCTCATTTTTACTACAATGATGCAGTCTTTTCTTGAATACTTAATATTTCTCAAACTATTTAGGTCTACTTTTAAGTCTGTAAAAATGTTTTGTAGTTTTACATTTTTCTTAAATTTGCCTCAAGAGGTTGATTTCCAAATATTTAATGCATTTTTGTTGTCCTAAGTGGAATTTCTTTTACTATATTGTTGATTCTTTAGGATTCTTTAAGTAAACTGTAATATTGTATGCAATGACATAATTGTAATTCCTATTTACTAAATTGTAAATTTCAATTTATTTTTCTTATTGGTATATCTAGCATTTCTAGTATTGTGTTAATAGTGAACACAGTGTGCATCCTTGGAGGAAGTATACATTCATAAGAATTATTGGAAAAGCTTCCAGGATTTTTCCATTACAAACCATTTTAGGTCTTAGTTTTTCAAAAATATTATTTTTGGTAGATACTATTGAACATATTAAGAAAAGCTTATTTTATGCCTATCCTTAAAAGCACATTTTTAATATAAAAGAATATCATATTTTTAAGGTTTTTTGCTTTCATTAATACAATCATGTGACCTTATTGCTTTAATTATTAGTGATTATGATATTCCTAAAAGTAAAATCTTTTTGCATTCCTTTATTCAAAAATGAATTAAAAATGAACAATTATAGTATATTTGAATTTTTGCTATTATATTATTAGTTAAATTGGTTTACAGTTTTCTTTCTCAGTCTTGTCCCATTTTTGAGCATCATAACCATATGTGTTTGAGAAAATATATTCATAGCTAATTCAATCTCTTTTTCATGGATTGGGTGGTTTAATTACTCTATTTCCTCTTATATGGATTTGTGCTTTTTAAATTTTTTGTAAAAATGCATCTACCTCATGTTTGTTTTTAATTTGTTGACATATAACTAAATATAGTAGAAGGATAATTTTTGCGTTGCTCCTTATTTCAAAAAATATTTTACTATGTTGATTTCTTTTTTATTTGCTAGATGCACTGCTTTATAGGTTTTACTGATCTTTGAAAACTAACTCTTTTTTAAAAAGTTTATTAGCCCAGTATGCTTTCTCAATTTATTTCTTATTTGAATCTTCAAAATTTATACTTTTATGTTTTTGTTGATTTTCTAGTTATTTTAATTGCTCAATTTGCTGTTTTTATTGTTTGTCAATATAGTTATTCATAAATATTGAATTATCCATAAAGTTTGCTTAAGCTGCTACCCACAATTTTTAGGGTGTTGCCTCAATGCTATTTTCTTTTGTACAATTATTTTTTTTCTGATTTGTTATTTTATCTTAGCATTTAACTCCATAAAATCAATTAATTTTGTTTATATTTCCTTTACTGATAATATTGTTTATTATATTATAATCCAACCAAAAAAAAAACCCTTGCCTGGATACTATTCTACTCTATGTGTTTTCTTCCTATTATAGAATGTAAGATAATTGAAAATAGGGACTCTCTTACTTTTTTGATTTATTTCCTCAGTCTTTAGCATAGTGCCTGGAACATAGTAAGCACTTAATAATTTTTTTATTAATTCATTTCACCTCATTCATTCATTCATTGTAGTTTTGTATTTTAAATATTTAGAATTTTATTTTCCCAAATTACATGTAAAATAAAAGTTTTGACACCAATTTTTTAGAACTTTATGTTCCAAATTCTCCTCCTCCTCCCTCCCTCCCCAACATTCCGTAAGAACTCAAGCAATTAAATATAAACTATACATGAACAGTCATGCAAAACATTTCCACATTAGCTGCAGGGTTGGGCTCCACTTCTACGCAGCCTCCTCCTGCTGACCTCTTTTTTGTGTGAGGCGATTGGGGTTAAGTGACTTGCCTAGGGTCACACAGCTAGTAATTGTTAAGTGTCTGAGGTTGAATTTGAACTCAGGTCCTCTTGAATTCAGGCCTGGTGCTCTATCCACTGCACAACCTAGCTTCCCCTCCTGCTGACCTTATACGCTGTCTTTGGCTAGAAAATTATCTCATCCTGTCCTTTTGTGGGTTCTGCTGCTCCAGGAATTGTCTTATGGCATTATCTGGAGTTTTTTTGAGTTATTATGTCAGGTGCTCTGAGAGGTTATTGTATTTCCTCTGCCATCTTGGCTCTGCCCCCCATTCATTGTAGTTTTTAAGGGAAGTAAGGAAGTATGGTAGAAAGAGTCAAGCTTAGAGTCAGGAAGACCAGAATTCATGTACTATTCCTGACTTATAATAACTATATGATCATGTGCACATCACTTAATTTCTCAATTCCCAGGAACTTTCTACAAGTTACATGAGTTTTTATTCTGAATGGTAAAGAGAGTGTCTTATATTGATGCTGTTATAGGATTGCTATTTTTAATAAAAGTCTAAGAATAAGCAAGTAATTGTGAGCAGATTGAAGGGTAAAATGTATAATTTCAATTACATTACATTACATTTAAAAGGCACTGTACACCTAAAATAAATGTAGACAAGATCAGAAGGAAAGCATGGAAAGACTTACATGAATTGATGCTGAAATGGACAGAACCAAAATAACATTGTACACAGTATCAACAAATTTGGCGTCTCATGGAGTCATTAGCTTCCATCTGTCCCATTTGAATTTTTAAGGCATTGTTTTCCTCAGTAAGCTTTTGCCTCTCCTTTTCCATTTGGCCAAATAAATTTTTTTAAGGAATTGTTTCTTTTCAGTCAATCTTTGTGCTTCCTTTTCCAATCTGATGATTCTTCTTTCATAATTTTCTCGTGTCATTTTTCTTCTTTCTCTCAATTGATTTTTAAAATCATTTTTGAGCTCTTCCAAGAAAGCATTTTGGTCTTGAGACCAATTCATCTGCCCTCTTGAGGCTTCATATGTAGGCAATTTTAGAGTATTGTCCTCATCTGAGTTTGTGTTTAGCACTTCCCTGTTGACACAGAAACTTCTCTCTGCCTCCCATTCTTCCTATTTCTTAGGTAACTTCACTCAGTGAGACTCTCAATCTTTATTTATGATGAAAACCCCAGTTAATCTTCCCAGGTCCCATGTTGGTAGGGTTTTTTTCTTTGCTTTTTTTTTTGGTGAGGCAATTGGGGTTAAGTGACTTGCCTAGGGTCACACAGCTAGTAAGTGTTAATTGTCTATGGCCAGATTTGAACTCAAGACCTCCTGACTCCAGGGCTGGTACTCTATCCACTGTGCCACCTAGCTGCCCCCAGGTTGGATTTTAATCAGATGAGTTGATAGGGATAAAAGTATGGAGGCAGTCTGTACCCTGAGGCAGATTCATGGCTTTTTGGGGGCTTTTCATATAAAATTGAAATATCCAAGTCACAGACTATTTCAGGATGGGGAGTGTTTCTTTACATATGAAATGGCTTACCTTTGCATTTATTTGCCCCTTCTAACTTTCAGTTTGCTGAAGTCCAACTGAGAAAACAAAGATAAAAATGACAATCACTATCATCAAGTAACCACATTCCATTGAATACATTATTGGAGAAATTTCTGCCTCAGTAATGAATATCCAAGTCTTCTAAACATCTTCTATAATTCTAGAATATAATCTTTAGAAGTAACTCTAAATATAGAAACACAAGTATTACCAAAAAAAAAAAAGGATAGAGATGAATTACCAAATATTACCTGTCCTGGATGCTATGGGACATCATGGGTAGCTGCCACAAAAGGACTTAAAAGTATGAGAGCCAATGTCCAAGAAAAGAGAGAGAGAGTCAAAGGGGAAATTAAATCTTCACTTCTGTTTCTATGCCCATCAGGAAGAAAAAGAAAAAGTGAGAGAAAATAAAACCCTCAAAAATTATCCTTAAGTTCCATCAACTTCTTAAAAAATGAATGCAATATTATTTTATTTTCAGTTCCAAATTATCAGATAGCTAGGTAGCATAGTGGATAGAGTACCAATCCTGGAGTCAAGAGAACCTAAATTCAAACCCAGCCTCAGACACATGCTATCATTGTGACTCTGGGCAAGTCACTTAACACTATCTGCCTCAGCTCCTCCTCTATAAAATGAGCTTAAGAAGGAAATGGCAAACTATTCCAGTATTGTTGCCAAGAAAACCCCTAATGGGGTCAAAGAGACTCAGACAGGAGTGAAATAACTCAACAACAATTAATTATGAATTATCTCCATCCTTCCTTGCCTTCCCACATCCATTGAGAACTCAAGTAAAACAAAATCAAATATACACAAATACACACACAGAAACACACACACAATATGCAAATGTGTATAGTCATGCAAAACAAAATTTCACATTGGCCATGTCCAAAAAAATAAAAGAAAGAAAGAAAAGGAAAGCAAGAGGAGAAAATGTGCTTTAATCCAGTATCTGAGTTCATGTGCTCAAATCAGAGGGTTTTTTAAACACATTTATTATATTTTCATTTCTTTGCATAACTTTAATAATGACTTCCTACCATCAAAAGAACCCTCTCATATAATAAGTGTAGTCAAGCCAAAGGAATTGACTCACTGGCCATATCTGAAAATGTATTCTACATTTCCAATCTATCATCTGTCTGTGAAAGAGCACACATTGAAATTTTCATGCTTGATTTTCATTCAGTTCCTTCACCTGAGGTTGAAGATAATAATTAGCATTATTGTAAATGATGAAGATGATAATTACTAACATTTATATGTCACTTTAAAGGTTTAAAAAGCATTTTTAAAATATTGTTTCTTGTTATCCTCACTACACCCTGGGATGTATTTACTCAATAACTATGTTTAAAGTACCTACTATGTACCTGGCACTATGCTAAATGCTGAGGATACAAAGAAAGGCAATAGGCAGTTTGCACCCTCAAGGAGCCCACAAACTAATGGAGGAACCTTACAAGAAGCTTAAAAAGATTACCCAGCCAGAGTGTGGGGAGCATGATGAAGTCCTATAGTCAGGTGAAAAATGATGAAGTGAGCATCCTTCTTACAGGCAGCATCTGGGAAGAGCTCTCTGGTGTCCACCTCCCTCCTCAGTCAGAGGGAAGGGGATAACTAAGGAATGGAGGCACTTAGGAAGTGTGAGTTTCAGAACTGTAAGTAGGTGCTATTATTCCTTTTTGTTTTTTAGTCATATCAGTTATGTCTGACTCTTTGTAAACCCATTTAGGATTATCTTAGAAAAGATACTGGAGTGGTTTGTCATTTCCTTTTTTTTTTTTTTTTTTTTTAGTGAGGCAATTGGGGTTAAGTGACTTGCCCAGGGTCACACAGCTAGTAAGTGTTAAGTGTCTGAGGCAGGATTTGAACTCAGGTACTCCTGACTCCAGGGCTGGTGCTCTATCCACTGCGCCATCTAGCTGCCCCGTCATTTCCTTTTCCAGTTCATTTTACAGATGAGAAAACTTAGGCAAATGGGGTAAATGATTTGCTTAGGTCACATAGATGGTAAATACCTGAGACCACATTTGAACTCAGATCTTCTTGAATCTAGGTCTGTATCCACTGTGCCACCCAACTGTCCCCACTATTATTAGTATCCCTGTTTTACAAATGGAGAAACTGAAGCACAAAGCAGTTAAGTGACTTGCCCAAAGTTACGTAGCAAAAAAAATTTTGAGGTTAGATTTGAATTCAGGTCTTTCAGGACCAATGCTCTATCCACTGTTTCTCATAAGTAAAAGCATAATTTCTATAGTCTGACTTCTGAGGGCAAGTTTTGAAAACCATTAAGAGGTTTTTTTTTTCTTTTTTTTCCCCCCATGGGGCAATGAGGGTTAAGTGACTTGCCCAGGGTCACACAGCTAGTAAGTGTCAAGCGTCTGAGGCCGGATTTGAAACCAGGTCCTCCTGAATCCAGTGCCAGTGCTTTATCCACTGTGCCACCTAGCTGCCCCCTGGTGTTCTTTTTCAAAGGATGTCAATTTTTAATTAAATGGCTCTCACACTGCTAATAACAAAAAGTCACTATCATAATCTATAAATATTTAATGTGATTTTAAGATCTACTTATTATGACATATTATTATAATTATTATGACATATTTTCTGTATATGATTTGGTCTTTAGTTACTAAGCTTACCATTCCAATCAGCTATGTTAAGAAGGTAACTTGGTGTCAGTAAGAATTATATCTCATTGAGGGCAGCTAAACCAGTAAAATTCATAAATGTTCCTTTAGTAGTTCTTTACCTGTGAGAAAAGGATAGGTCTATATTACCATGCCTACATTTTTTAAAAGCTTATCCTTCCTCCTTTAAAATCTTTATACAAATATGTTTTAGAAAATAAGGGGGAAATTGGATTGAGTAAACTATATTTTGAACCTTCAGACTCCTGAAAGGAACTTTACTGATCACACTTTGAGAATCACTGATCACACTTCTGAGAACAAAGAGTTGCCAATTTTCCCTCCTGACATGTTCTGGTATTTTGCCTCATTCTTGAACCAATTCTTGTTTCCTTCATCTTTCTTAGAGGCACAGACCTGGACCATTAAGATCTTTGCACTACTCACTCATGTTGTTTTACAGCTCCAAATAAATACTACAGACAGTTTGTTGTGTTGAAAAGATCACTCACACACCCTACTGTTTTATAGATTTTTTTTGACCAGTGTTACACTAGTTCTATTACTTTCTGTATTTTACTGTGTTTGTTCTATCTCCCTGGTTCTTCTGACATCCACAAGAGTATTTCATGACACTTTTCAGGAAAGCATTCCAAAAAGAAATAAAAGATAAACTATGAAATATTCACTACCACAGTCAACCTTGCCTATAGCCTGCCTGAGAGAATCAAGGAGGTTAAGGAAGATATTGGCCTTTTAAATCCAAACTGTCTGTTTCCCATTATGTTTCTGCCTCTTCATCTTACTTCTGTTTATACCACTGAAGTTCCTTCTTGGGAGCTATTGATGTGGTGGTAAGAGAAAAATCTTGCTTTAAGCACTCATAATACAAATTAAATTTAAAGGAAGAGCTATTGGCACTGCTGCTGAGTAAGTTCTTCCAGTATATTGCAAAGACACTCTGCAAAATTGCCTACTGACCTCCTCCATGGGCCAGAGATGCTCATGGCCTAATAGCCAATAGTATCTATCACAGGTGACATTTACAGTGAAAAGCCCTGTACACTTGTGCCAAAAGATCACACCCACTGAAAACAAGCCATTTAGGATGAAATGGTATATTAAATTAAACTCTGCACTCCCAATTGAAAAATGAGTTGCATAGAAGAGAAATAAAGCACTCCTGGAGGGAACCAGATAGGGGAAAATGAACATTTGAATGCAACTAAAATTCCTTTGGTCTGATGCTCCAGGTGTGTAAAGCATGGTATCAAGAAACAGGTACACAATTACGCAATCTAAAGTCATTGTAATTATGCGTAGGCTAGCAATTTGCAACATGTTTTATGTGGTGAGAATTTCTAAGTGGAGACCAGGGAAAGACTCACAATGAGAAAGCAGTTAGGTAGTTCCAGAGGTAAGGTAATTTGAAAGGGACCACCATGACTATTTAGCTATGAGGGAAATTCTACACATAGAGATTTGTATTTTATCCTAAAGATTTCATCTATCCTGGTATATTGAAGCAGTTAATTTACTCATGGAAAGGGCACTGGGCCCGAAATCATGTAACCTTAGTTCAAATCCTACTTCAAATACTCACTAGCTATGTGACTCTTTACAAGTCACTTAAGCTCTGTTTGGCTCAGTTTCCTCATCTGCAAAATGAGCGGCTTAAACTTGATGGCCTCTAAGATTCCTTCTGACTATGACAGCACATAACCCACTATTAAATCTTAAATGACTCTGGAAGACATAATAAACATTCAGTATTAGTCATTTCTGGTGCCACAGTACATAGAGAGCTGGGCCCAGAATCAGGGAGACTCATCTTCCTGAGTTCAAATTTGGCCTCAGATACTTACCAGCTGCGTGACCCTGGGTAGGTCACTTAACCCCATTTGCCTTAGTTTTCTCATTTGTGAAATGAGCTGGAGAAGGAAATGGGAAACCATTCTAGTACATTTGCCAAGAAAACTCCAAATGGGATCACAAAGAGTTGGAAATGACTGAAAAATGACTGAATAACAATGAATTTTTTCATTTCTAATCCTGGACCTAGCCTAGCTAGTTTAATTGATTTAGACAAGTGATTTAGTCTCTCTGGACTTCAGTTTGTTCATCTTTAAAAGAAGACAGTTGGATGATTTTAAGGTCTCCTTTGAGCATTATTTCTGGCATTCTATAAACTTTAAAACCATTATCCTCTACTTCTAGCTCTTCTTGGAAATTCGCTTAGCTCTTGCTGCTTCCTCTACATAGAACACCTTATATTGCTTTTGCCATGGAATATTCTTCATTCCTCCAAGCAGTGCCCCTCTTTTCCCTTCACTTGTTTCTCCCGGAGCCTCTAATTTGTGGAGAAGTCTAGGCTGACCTACCTTCATTCCTTCCCTGGCTTTCTTCTCTACATTCTCTGGAGCTCAAAACCATATCCTCATTCTAAGTACCTTCTCCTTTCACCCACCCTCCTTTTCAGCTTTCTTTTATCCATTGTTTTCTTTCATTAGAATGTATGCTTCTTCTGGGCAGCAACTGTCTTTTTCCTTGTATTTGTACCCGCAACACTTAGCACACTGTCTAGCATATAGTAAGTGCTTAATAAATGATTGTTGTTACTTTAAAAAAAAATTTTTTTTTTGCAGGGCAATGGGGGTTAAGTGACTTGCCCAGGGTCTAACAGCTAGTAAGTGTCAAATGTCTGAGGCCGGATTTGAACTCAGGTACTCCTGAATCCAAGGCTGGTACTTTATCCACTGTGCCAGCTAGCTGCCCCCTGTTGTTCCTTTTTTTAAGGTCACGTCCAGCTCAAAATCAAATTTCTTGTATATCGATGGGTCAAATAGCACATGCATACATCATTTTGCAAACTTTAACATACGTTATAAAAACTAGGTAGTATGATTATTGTTACATCAGTACACATGTATATATACATATATGTAGATATAGGTATAGATACACATACACAGGGCAGGGGGGAGGGAGAGGACAAGGGAGAGGGAGGAGAGAGATCTATATAACTTAATGGTCATTCAAATAAGATTGTGTTTTATGTCCCCTTCTGTATTTTTTATTTCTACTTTTACATTAAACATTATTATTGATACTCTTTCCATAGCTAATATTATCTCTCTAAACTACCATCATTCCCCCCCCCCCCACACACACACACTACTAGATTTAAAGCCCTCTTTTGAAACAAGTATGGCTACTCAGTAAAACACATGATATCTGAGACAGTATATTCCATTCCACTGCTTCAGTCTATTTCTTCTGTCAAGGTAGTATGTTTCTTCACTGGTCTTTTGAAATTACTATTATTCATTGTTTTTATTAGTTCAAACTTAAAAGAAATTAAACATCCAAAATTGTGGTAAAGGTGCAGTATATTGTTGAAAGACATAAAGTCTGTACAAAGGAACCGAGACAAGAGATAGAATTCAAAATACCAGGAACAAAATATTTGAAATATATCTAGAATGGTAAACCACAGCTAACTGTTATGGTTTTTTTAAAATCTAAGCTGATAAAGTTTATTGTATCTAGAGCCCCTAAAATTCTTTGAACAGAGAAGTGATATGGAGTATGCTTATTGTGACTGTTGAGGACAGAAAATGGAATAATCAATGGAAGCTACATAGCAAATTTTTTCATCACTATAAGTTATCTAATACTTAGATTTGTCTAAAAGTGTAATGGTATGACTCAGAAGGAAGTAGTCTCCCAATTATTCTACAACCTCAGATAGAAAGTTGATGGAAGGGGCAGCTAGGTGGCGCAGTGGATAGAGCACCAGCCCTGGAGTCAGGAGTACCTGAGTTCAAATCCCGCCTCAGACACTTAACACTTACTAGCTGTGTGACCCTGGGCAAGTCACTTAACCCCAATTGCCTCACTAAAAAAAAAAAAAGTTGATGGAAGTTGTTGGGGGGCATATGGAGGATATTTCCGTTACAGTAAGAGTTGGATTAGGTCCTTTTGAGAAAATTTCCTATTCCATGATTATGTTTTTCCGAGGAATAACAAAAATTACAATTCACATCTGAGTAATTCCATGCACTGTTATATTTTTATTTATTAGTTTGAAGATTTGGTTGTGATATTATTTAAAGATAACAGCTGTATTTGTTACTCATTATAAAACTAATGAATGCCATCATTCTTATTCATCATTAATATAACATATTTGTATGGCACTGCATTTTACAATGTGATTCCCTAACAATGTAATACAAGTATCATTACTTTCATTTTGCTCTTGAGGAAAATGTGATTCTAAGAACTTAAATGATTTGCCCAAAATCAAAACTAACAAGTATCAGAGCTGAGATCTGAACCCAGATGTATTCATTGGAAGTCTTGTGCTGTTTTAGATATATTGCTTTCAAAAACAACTGTATTCCATACTTAATTAATTGATAACTGCCATCTATGTGAATTTGTTCTGCTAGGTCAAATACATAGTAATATTAAGATCAAATAGACTTGGCCAAACTTGCCTAAATATTGTATTTGCAGGTTACAAAGTATTTTAACAAAGTACTTCTTAAAGTGTCTTTATATGTTTCACCTGAGTTAAGAGGGTTTTTTTTTACATATAAACATAAAGTCTATTATATTCAACCTTTGAATGTAGGATCTACATAAAGTTTTCTTGAGAATGGGAGTGGAAGTCATTGAAATGTAACAACACAAAAGAAGTTTCAGCTGTCTTTTTCACCCTTTTGTTAACCCGATCCTGGCTAATCTTAATCTGGGAAATATCAGCACATTTACTAAAACGGTAAATTCAGAGGCATGATATTGGAAAAGTAGACATTTCTAGTTGGGCAGGTGTAACACTTCTTTACCCTGCTTGCTGAAAGAATGGTTCCAATCTTTAACCTCATCTTACTAGCATTACAATTTTTAAGTACTGATTTGCTTTGTTTCACTATGCACTTTTTTCATGCAAATATTTCTTCATATGTAATACACATTCATTGATGCTATAATTATAATTTCCTATAATATTATAATTTACATTTAAGTTAAATTTGAATTAATTTATGAAAGAATGCCTGACAATGTTGTTAATCTATTACGCATTCTTTAAATTTTAATACCTTTTTTTCTGGGTCATTTTTCTGTTTGGCCCCAGAGGGCAGAATTATTAGGATCAATTAATAAAATATACTGGGAGGTGTGGTGGGGGTGGGTCTTGTCAGTGTAAGGAAGAGCTTCCTAACAATCTTAACTGTTTTAAATTGGAGTGGGATAACCCTAAATGTGCTGAATTCTCTGTCAGTGGATGTGTTCAAGTAGAGATTACATGACCAAAAGTTCATAATGTAGGAGGGATTTAAATTTCAAGTTAAAATTAGACTACATGAATTCCCAGGTCCTTTGCACTTGGAAAATCATATGATAGCATGATGCTATAAGATGGAATTTTCTTTATTCAGTGCTTTTGCTATTCAACATCTCTAAAGTATCTGATAATAGCAACTAAGTGGCAAAAATGGAAACAGAGTGATTCAAAATCCTCCATACCTTCTTGTCAATAGCCCAATTTCTTAATATGAATTCCCTTTACCCATGCCACAAGAAGTAGTAAATCAATCCATCTCTTTCTTTACTCCTTTCTACTTCTAGTATATTCTAAGATTGACCCCTCCACCCCCCAACTTTGTACATAAAGGCTTACTTTCAGTTTTCTCAATGAACCTCATATGAAATGAGACTGCGCACATAATAGACATGCACTCGCAAAATTTTCTCACATACTTATAACCAAACCTTACAATTTGCCCCTATAAACAACCTGGGCTCTGATAGGTAAGCTTTTTTATTTTTCTTGTACAGAATCAGGGTTGTATCACTTTCTAGCCATGGTAAAACTCTTCCATGAAGTCTACACTCCTCTTTTCCCCTGCCTTCTAGCTCCCTGTATGTATTGTATCCCCCCATTTTAATGTAAATTCATTGAAGGCCAGTACTACCTTACTTTTTAAAATTTCTAGCTCTAGTTTTGATCACAGTCCTTAGCATAATAAGTATTTAATGCTTTATCATTCATCCACTTCTTCAATTTTTGCTCCCAAAAGTTTTATTCCAGATCATCTTCATTCTTCTATTGTCCTTCTATTTATTTGAAACCAACAAATTACATTTGTGGAAATTTATTCTCAGAAATATAAATTCACTAAATATACAACTTGGCTAGGTAAAGAACACTTGGGATATAACGTCAAAAGACCTGGATCAAATTTAGCTTCTGATGCTAATGCCTTTATATCCTAGTACACCCTAGTCATCATTCCTCTTGAGTTCATTTCCCTCATCAAAAATATGGAGATTGGATCAGATAAATACTGGGTTAGGCACTTTATTTGTATCTGTCCCATCCTCATTCTCTTTCAACTCTAGAATTATTCCTGTTTTTCTTTCATGAACATCACCCACAGGTGGTCTTCGTCTTTTTTTTTTTCTTTTGTCTCTCAATGGCCTTTGGACAAGGTGATCAATCTAAAAGGATAATGATATTTTTCCTCCTCTGATTATGTCAAAGAGGCTTATCCTAGCACTTCCTACTTGAGAATTCTTTGGGGAAAGCACTTTTGTCTGTGTAATTCTAAACCCACAGATACTAAGTAATGAAGGAAGAAACATGGCATGATGGGAGAGACATTGACTCTAGAGCTGGAAGATTTTTCCCGAGAACAGATTCTGACACTTCCCATTTGAATATCCTACCCTCTGGACTCCAGATCTCACATCTAATAAATGACCCATTTATACTAGACAATTTCTATGGTCACCTCTCTCTCCAATCTCTATGACTGTGTACCTAATAATTTCTTTATCCACAGTTTTCCATTAAACCTCTAAGATAATTCCTGTACCTATGCCATGTTCTTCACTGATGAATATTCTAATATTCACTTAATAATTCCCAAAGTAAGGCTTCAGAAGGGGAATTGCTTTTTCTCTTCCTTTGCTAATTTCTTATATGGTAATCTTTCTCTATTTCCACTCTATTTTTTCTACTCTGTATGTTCTCCAGAAGCGACAGCTACTGGTGCAGTGAGTACAGAACTGTGGCTGAAGTTATGAAGGCATGAGCTCAAATCCAGCCTCGGAATCTTAGTAACTATGTGACCTTGGGAAAATTACTTAACTTATATTTGCCTCAGGTTCCTCACCTTTAAAAAGGGGATAATAATAGCAACTTCACAAGATTGTTATGAGGGTTCAAATAAATCATATTTTTTTAAAAGTACTTAGTAGAGTGTTTGTTCTTTTTATGGTGCTCAAACAAGGTAAGAGTTTACAAACAGTATTTTCTCTTCCTTGAATCGGGTAAATATTGTTTACTCTGCTTAATATTTTCAAGCTACATGGACTCAATTCCTTTTCTTTGAAAAATTTACATGAAAAATAAGTCATCATCTTCTCTGGCTTCTTTGGTGGGAAGAATTCTTATTGCTTCCTTTTGCTGAAAATCCATTTTTTTTCTCTGATCATTAAGTACAACTGACATGATATGTTGTTTTGGAGTACAAGCCAATTTCTTTATCTTTTAAAATATCAAAGCCTAAGATTTTTTTCCTTGCATTTCTCATAGAGGAGAAACAATATTACTTTATTTGTGCAGTTTTCCTTGGTATATGAAGGATCTTCCAACTCTTTGCTTAGTACTGAAGCTCTGAAGCTTTGTCTTAATAATTATTGATGAGCTGAATTTTACAAGTTCACTCTTTTTGCCTTCTCTAGCGACTATCTCATATGTATTTCTCCATATTTATCAATATGTAATTTTATACAATCATAGATTTAGAACTAGAAAGGTCTTATTTGTATTCCAGTACAAACCCCTTATTTTAGATATGAAGACATGATGTCTACACAGGTAAGTTGATTTGCTCAAAATCAAACATGTAGTGAGTGACAGGCAAAATCCTCTGGTTCCAAATCATTTAAACAATCTTGTATGATTATGGAAGTATGTTCTTCAAACTTTTTCATTTCATCACTTTTCTCTAGATTGTCAATTAATTTTCAGATTGTCTTCTTATATTCTGTGCCATATAGGGATCTCAGGTGCTTATAAAAGAGCACACTTTATGAATCTTGTAGTTATGTTGATGTTTTCTGATTTTTAACTTCTCCATTTCTGTGTTTGAAATCTATATATTTCTGTTTCAGAGAATCAACTATTTAAGTAGGTTTCACATGGCATTTAGTATTTTTTTTAATTCCTCATTCCCTCATCTCTGAAAGTCTTTAGGTGTACATCATTTATTCTAAGTAATTTTCTCATTTTACAATATTCTTTTTGAGAACTAATTTTTCATCTTTATTTTTCTCTCAAATCTTTGTTTCATGGTCTTACACTTAAAAAGAAAATCTATCATCTTGGTGTTTTCCCCTTGTAAATTTTTGGTATCCTTTTGTGGTTTCTATATTTTCCTCTATTCCAAAGTTTATGCCTTGCTTTCTTTTGATCCAAAATACCTGTATTGGGAGTTCTTATTTTCTACCTAATAAATTTTTTTGGTATTTTTCTTTGTTTTCCTTTTTCCAAATTATTTTATATCCCCTTGTTCTTTCTAAATTATTTTGTATTCCCTTGTTGTTTCTTGTAGTTATTTTAAGTTTGGGGGGCATATTTCTTGCTATCTTGGGGTAATGGATGGGGAATTGGCCTTATAAAGAGTCTCTTATTCAGTCGTCTTGCCACAACTGTCCCTATGTTCTTTTTCTAATATCAAGCTGTTTCTCTTATTGCAGCATTTTACCCAGGAAAGCATCTAATTTCACCCACCAGATTTTTTTACATTGTTGAAATGGAACAGATTGTGACAAGTGTTGAGGATAAAACATACATTTTACTTTACACTATTAAGATAATCATGTATCCTTAAAATGCTTTCTATCCATTATTTTTGATGTAAAGAGCTCCACCTGTGGAAATGTCTGGAAATAAACTTTGGCTCTCTGTCAGACATCTTTTGCTATTAAAATAGTCCTACTCACCAACATTGCATCCTCTTCACAAAGCTTCATTTGAAAACTGTAGAAATGGTTCATGTTGTTGCTGTTTTAATCTGGTAGATGAGTGAAAACAAAAAAGGAGAAAAATCCATTTTGTAATGAATATAAAAAGCTTGGCATATTTTGAATAAGACTCAGGTGAAAAGAAATTGAAAGACAAGAACTGGGACAAAGCCAGATAGCTTGTATGCTCTGCTTTTCAAAAGGGTGAAAGTAAAGGGCTTGCTTTCAACTGGCTGCACTGTGACCTGCATGTGTAGCTTTACACACACACACACACACACACACACACACACACACACACACACACACACTCATACACACACTCATACACACACAAAATGCAGAAGATATAAGATCATAGCATTTGTTGGAAATCAAATGAATAGAAAACTGTTAAAACTATAAGTTATGGAAGATTGATGACTTTTCTAAAGGTTTCCTGAGCCCAATTCTCCTCCTCTCAGCATATCCACATAATATTTAGTATTTACTTTTTAAAAAAAATCCTCATTTTCTCATCTCTGTAAGCCTCTGGGTCTACAATTTTTCACTGTAAGTACTTTTTATTCATTAAACATATTTTGTTAAGCATCAACTATATGCCTAGTATTGTGCTTTTAGGTAAGCATACTTATAGGATGATAGAAAAAAACCATGGATAAAAATCAGATACAGGAAAACACACACACACACACACACACACACACACAGAACCACAAAGACAATTATCAAATACTTCAAAAAGGCATCCACTGAAGACTCATGACAAGTGCTTAAAGGGAAAAAGAGAAGTTATTTGGTTATCCTTAAAGTTTAAAAAGCAAATGCAAAGTTTGATAACAACAAGTATCATTGCTTTACATAAGTCTGATAAAGAGTGGCATAATGGTTTTATTTTATCCTAGAAGGATGTAGAATGGCATTTGAACTATTCTTCCCAATGAAAACAATAGTGTACATCAAGTTTTTGCCATGTGGTGATTAGAAGAGCTAAGTGTTAATCATAGGTACAGGATTGGCTATTGTTATGTTCTTCAATGATTCTCAGACCAGTTAGTAAACATTCTCTAATTCCTGTAGGTCTCCTTTCTTGGTGCCCCTAATTGCTAATGCCTGCAATTCCAAGACTGCCTTCAGTTCATTCTACATGTGTATTGTATTTACTTAACTATTTACATTTTACATGTTGTCTTCCCCTATTAGAATGTGAGCACCTTGACGGCAAGGACTATTTTTGTCTTTGCTTATGACACTAAAGTTTTGTAAAATATCTAAGAATAGTAAACATTTTATTCATTTTGTTGACTGAAGAACTGACTTGTCAATTGGCATAACAAATTTCAGTGTAAATTGGATCTACCCTGTGTATAGAATTACTATATGTCCTGAGATAGAAATAATTTTAGTGTCATGAATTTTGGGGCATCCTTGCTCTATAGCTCATTTGAATATTATCATCAATATTACCACCATCATGACCAAAATCTTCATCATAAATATTTGTTTGGTAGATACTATATTTTAGAAATTCAAAGAGGTATAAGCCAACATTAATGAAATTTCTTCTGGAACCATCTTGGGATATTTTGTTTTGTTTTTAGAACACCTTGGAAGAGTATTATGAATTAAATTTTGTGTGTTTGGATGCTAGCAATAATCTTTGGAAGATTGTACCGAATAATTAAAATACACAGATTTCTCCTTGAAAGTACGTGTCTATTCATATCAAATATACCAGATACATAAGAATATATATACACATATGAATATATACACATATATGTGTGTATACATGTTGACATAGACAGATGATAGATGCAGACACATAGATGATAGATAGATAAATAGATATATACATACATACATAGATGATATATAGATAGATGATAGAAACATGCATAGATAGATCATAGATACATAGATACATAGATAGACAGATAGAATTATAGGTCATTTGGGGGGGAAGGGAGCCAAAAGAAAATTACAAAAATATTTGTTTATTCAGAAAGGGAAATTAATCAAACAGGAAATTCGGTGCATTTTTAACAGGAACAAATCTTCATGAAATATGTATTCCATTCACAAGAATGATGCTTTTTCTACAAGCATTAGGGATACAGTTTGGAAAAGATACTTTGCATGCTATAGCTATGTAAGGCAGTAGATGGTTCTTTAAGATTAGATATATTAAGTTATGCACCTAGGCACATGTGAATGTACTTGGCCATTCAGGGACATGAGCTACCAGCTTAATCATGGACATGCATGGAGTGTACCCCCTTGTCTCTCAGCCTTCCCTATTCTATATATTCTTTTTTTGTGGGGGGCAATGGGGGGCTAAGTGACTTGCCTGAGGTCACACAGCTAGTGAGTGTCAAGTGTCTGACGCCGGATTTGAACTCAGGTCCTCCTGAATCCAGGGCCAGTGCTTCATCCACTGTGCCACCTAGCTGCCCCCTACTCTATATGGTCTTAGTTCCTTCCTGGGGTCTCCTATGTCTCAGGATATGCATACTCCAATAATAAATCATAACTCATTAGGCTCAGTCACCCCATCGGTGCTTGGTCTCCTGAGCTTATGGTTGTGTAATTTAAGATTCTAAATGTGGATTCTAATCTGTTCCCCCAGTTTTGGGGGAAACTGACTAAAATCACTGATAAAACGAGTTTAGGTTTTTAAGGGTTTATTGGAAAATAGAAAGAAAAAGATTGAGAACAGAATTCCAACAGCCTGGCATTCCTATCTTTCCTCAAATTTCCTGTGAAGTCCTCTGCTGCCACCACCACCATCAAGTCAGGAACCCAAAAGAGCGAGCACTCCCCACGCAGGTTCTCTTTCCTCCTTCCTGTCTCCTCCCAGAAAATAGGAGGCTCCTCAAGTTGATTGGCTGGTAGCCTTGATAGGCAGCACCCATGAGCAAATGTCATTTCCTGATGCCAAGGAAAAGCCACATGGCCTTGCCCTCTGAGGCATTTTCCTCATGGCGGAGCTTTCCCACAGCAAGTCTCCAGTAGGTGGCATCATTCCAAACATTACATGGGACAACTATGTGGCAAAATGGACAGAGTGCTAGACTTGGAATCACGAAGGCCCAAGTTCAAATCATACCTTAGACACGTACTAGTTGTATGACTCTGGATAAGTTCTATAAACTTTCATAGCCTTGGTTCACTCATTTATAATGTGAGGATAATAATGGAATCCAATTTACAACATTGTGAGAATCAAATGAGATAATACATAACAGGTACTTTGTAAAACTTAAAGCTTTATAAAATGTTAGTTATTGTTATGCTTATTGTTGTCATGCTTTCTATCCTCAGTATGGTCAGAAATAATTCATTCAATTGGTCCTCAAATTAAAATGCATTTACTTCATTGAAAATAAAAGTTAAACATAGCACAAATATCTGAAACAGTTTAGTCATCTACTGGGCTCTTAGATGGGGAATGTGAAGACAAATCCATCTACCCTTAATTACTGGTAAGGGAGCATTTTCAAGATTGCTCTCAATATCTATGCCACAAAGGAAAGGAGAGGAATTATGTAACTACCACTACTTTCCCCCTTTTTTATTTCTCTAAGAGAAATAACACTGTAATCATAGAATCCTACTAGATGAATCTGCTTCTCAATGATATCTCTTTTCAATTTTTTTTGCTTCTAAATTTAATTTAGTTTGTTTTATCTATTTATTTTTGTGAATTTAAAAATTTATTTTAGACAAATACAAAATGAGAAAAGAAAAAAATGCCATGTACACAGCAGAACATAGGAGAGGATTAAATATAAAGCAATAAATTTCCATTTCAAGAAAAGCTATAATAAATAACACACATTGTTTTCAAATCTGTCAAGCTTTTCTTAGCTTTCTTGTTAGTTTTCTTCTGTTCTCTGCGGGTGTATTTTTTACTTTATTTTCCTCCTTTCTCCTGCCATCCTAAAGAAAACTGCAATTAAGCATGTGTGTGTGCATATGTGTATATATGTATATATCTATACACAAACACATATATACATTAATGCACACATATGTAATATGGTACTATACTAATTTCTACTCATCATGTTTCTTTGAAGGTGGACTTCATCTTCCTTCACAAGTCCAAATCTTTCTATGCCTTTCTAAGTTAACCAGCTCATCATTTCCAACACCACAATCTTCCAACCCAATCACATCCTATCTGAGAGGCTGCCCATGAAAAATTTTTCCCAATTTTCTGCATTCCTTACATTCTTGGCTATATAGATTTTACTTATACAAGGCAAATTTAGTTTAAAATAATACAAATTATCCATTTTATACTTCAACAATGCTTTTACCCTATAATGTAGCTTAGGGTCTGAGACTGCTGAAACTATTTCCTTTACATCTTATTTTCTGAACTTTTGTTCTTCCAAATAAATTTTGTTATTTTTTTTCTAATTCAGTAAAATAAATTTTAGTAATTTAATTGGAATGACAGTGAATCCATACATTATTTGGGTAAATTGTCATTTAAAAAATTATATTGGCTTTACCTACCCACGAACTACAAATATTTCTTAAATTATTTGTTCGGAGCTTATTTGTATAAAAAGTGTTTTATGTTTATTTTCAAATGGTTTTTGTGTCTGTTTTGGCAGATGTGCACTCAGGTATTTTATATTGCCTAGTTATTTCAAATGGTCTAGAACAATATTGAATACTATTGCTATTACTATAATGTAGTTGCTCTATTTTTTTCTTTTGATTACATTACATTACCTTTAACTTTACCTTTGTCTGAGATCATGCTTACTATTCCTGCTATTTTTACATAATAAATTCTATTCTTGCCCTTTATCTTTGGGTGTACCTCTCATTTTTATTATATTTCCCTAAAGTAACATATCTTTGAAATAAAATTTTTATTTTGCTATCTGTTTCAAGTTTATGGATAAATTAATCCCATTGAAATTCTGAGCTATAATGACTTGTGTATTTTTTCCTTCCTATTTTCACTCACTATCCTTCTCACTCTATTTACCCTATCCATCCTTACTCCTATGGTTTACTTCTACCTGCTACCTTGCCCACCTATTCCTTACACTAACCACCCCTCTAAGAGTCCCTCCCTTACGCTCTCCTATCATATTCCTCTTTTAAGAGTTCCACCAGACTTTATTACTTAGTGTGACCTTGACAGCTCTTCTTAAGGGTAGTCTGCCTACAGCTATTCAGCTTTGTACTTTTTTGTCTCTTTAGTGCCTAAATATACCAAACAGCCTGGGGTGGGGTTGAGGTGGCAGTAGGGGGTGGAGAGGATGGTGCCTGTTTCCCAGCAGGAAGCTAGTAGAGCAAGTGTAACATCAACAATAATAGACAGTGCATTCACACCAGAAAATATGCACCAAAAGGATATTATCTGAGCTATATTAATGAAAAACAGACATCTAGGGAATTACAGCCAGGAATTATCAGGAGTAGCTAATGAGAAAGAAAGAAAAGGAATGAGGCTAAAAAGAAAGACTCTAAAAAGAAAATTCTCAAAAGGAATCAAAGAATGTGGAAGGGCCAAAAAGAGCAAAGAAAACTAGAGCCTCATTGCTGTTGCAATTTTTCTAGTTTTTTTTTTCTTCCTCCTACCAGATTCTGATTTCCATCCTTGAGGGCAAATTTCCTGGTGAACATTTGACTTCATCCAATTTCCTCAGTTAGAATGGCTGGTAGTCTTAGTATATAATGCCATGCAAAGGTATGGATGTGAAGAAAAGTAAGAGATGATGAGAATGAATTTCTATAGTAATTCATTACCTCTCCCTTCATTTTTCTGTGTACTCTAATATTTATTCTTCCATGAAAAGGTTGAAAATAACAAGGAAAATAGATGCTGATCTCTCCCTATACAAACAGAGCTTATAGGTCCAAATATCACCATTATTTACTCTATCATGGCCTTGTATAACTGTCTCTTCATTTTTATATGTTCTAAAACATCCTAAAGAGATAAGTGTTAAGTAACGAAAATGTACCTGTACTTCTATAACTTCTTGGGTTTTGGGGGGGCAGGGTAGTAGGGGTTAAATGACTTGCCCAGGGTCACACAGCTAGTAAGTGTCAAATGTCAGAGGCCAGATTTGAACTCAGGTCCTTCTGAATCCAGGTCCTGTGCTCTATCCACTGCACCACCTAGCTGCCCCCACTTCTATAACTTCTTGTATTTCTTTCTGCTAATTTCAACACTTTTAATAGCCAGGACTATGGTCCATCATATTGGGGTGCTGTTGTCCTTGAGAGAAGAAATACAAGGAGTCTTATGTGTGACCGTACCAGGATTTAGAAGAATATACAGGTTCAACATTTTCTAATTACGACAAATAAATCAGTAAACATTTTTCCCTTTTTACAAAAATTGAGTTATTCCATTCTCTCCCCCATACATCCACCCTTGTTCTTTATCTCATGGTATCTGTAAAGTCCAAGGTTAGTGACTCTCAGTGTGGTTGAAAACAATGTCAGAATGACCCTGGCTAGACCATTAAAAAAGCCTTTTTCTTAAACTCTTGCTTCATTTCTTTCAGGAATTCTACTGGAGTTTGTGTCCACTAGCTTTGTTTTGATTTTTTTGTTGTTTTTTGTTTTTTGGTGGGGCAATGGGGGTTAAGTGACTTGCCCAGGGTCACACATCTAGTAAGTGTCAAGTGTCTGAGGCCAGATTTGAACTCAGGTACTCCTGAATCCAGGGCTGGTGCTTTATCCACTGTGCAACTTAGCTGCCCCCACTAGCTTTGTTTTTAACTGAGATATTGCTTGTGGATATTTTGGAGTCATTCTGTGTTTATATCTTGAAAGTCACTGCCATCATAATAATTCATCATTGGTGGGATTCTTTTTAGTTTGTCCATTCTCCCAGCTTACTCCTCTATATGGAACTTGGGTGAAGAAACTCCCTCTCTTACTAATGTAGGTCATCACGTTCCATGCAATTTATCATTTTAGAGAATTCCCTAGATAACTGAGAGACAAAGGGGATAAAGGAACACTGGACACAGGGATGTTGGAAATATGCTTATTACAAGGACTTGTTATCTATTCCATTTATTGAGGTAATTGGTGAAAACATTCAATATTAGTTTTTATTCATCCTTCATTTTTAAAGAGGACCAATGATATCACAGGGTGATGAATTGCACATGAAATGGATTTAAGTAAGGCAGATTGCACAAAGTTGTCAGTCTGACTCCATCTTCCAGAGTCATCAATGAAGTCCAGTGGCAAGACAAGATTTAGGACAACTGGTGATGGCACAGGATGCAATAGATGACCTTGGCCTTTTGATGCCTGAACAAGCTCTAACTGCTCCAAAGCACCTGCTTCAATTACCTTCATGGCTGTTGGAACAAATTGTTCTCACCCACCCATTCCACTGGGAGAAAGTCTACACACCCTTGGGGTAGACACCCCCTAAGTCATCAAGGGTTTGAGCCCCACCAATGACCTTCAATTTGCTTCAGCCCATCTGCTGAGATGGTTTTACCAGATTGTGGCTACTGCACATGCCACAGCTTCTTGGCATCTCAGGTGATAGTCGGATGACAAGCAGATGACAAAGATGATGAGTAGCCTTGTAAAGTGCTCAACAAGCCCTCATACCAAAGGTGCTAGTTCTCCCTCAACACCCCACAAACCCCTCATATATTGATTGTTTTCTTCCCTCTTTCAGTTATCATGAAATCATTGAAGAAAAAAATTGACCTCTGACAAATCATTTATCTTTTTACTGACAGAAAATAATGCCTTCTCTGACCCACCTCACAAGAATGTTGTGAATAAAGAAAGGTGATATTAAATGTCTCATAAGGAAGCCACTCTATAAACATAGAACAAAAATAAGTGTAGAAAAAATTTGAGTTCATTAGCAAGAATGAATATAAAATTACATCAGAGAGTGTAGTGTTAGGAATATGAAGAAAGAAGCATTTTTAAGTGTATGTTCAAATACAGAGAGAGAGAGAGAGAGAGAGAGATTTAGATATCACTCTATCACTTATCTATTATCTATCATCTATCTATATATGAAAAATTTGGATAAAGATCAAGATGGCATACTAATCAAATTTTTGTATAGCATAAATCTGGGCAGTATGGTTAATATGTTATATGGCATAATCAGGATCCAAAAAATGATGAGAATGTATAAAGGACAAAATATAAGATTTTATTCAGTATCCCCAAGCATCAATGTATCTGCTGTCTCTTTGATGTGGTTATTTCTTCTAAAGATATAGATCACAAATCACCTAACTCTTGGTTTCCAATGAACTCACCATAGTATCCCCTCTTCATATTATCAGAACCTTTCTAATGTCTTCTTGGCTTTGCAAGCATGCCAACATGGTCATAAACCATGCCTTAAACTCACTATATTTTTATCCTATCTTTTCTTATTTTCTGGTAATACTTTACTCCCATGAGAGTTTTTACATGGCTTCTGTATACATCTCCATTTTATAATGCATTTTATGCAGTTCCCACCCATCAAATAACTCTCTATAGTACTTTGAATTGATTCAATTTTGGTAGGGCAATGGGGGTTAAGTGACTTGCCCAGGGTCACACATCTAGTAAGTGTCAAGTGTCTGAGGCCAGATTTGAACTCAGGTACTCCTGAATCCAGGGCCTGTGCTTTATCCACTGTGCCACCTATCCGGCCCCTATAGCTGTTTTTATGTTGCCTCCCCCATTAAAATTTGAACTCCTCTAAAGCAGGGATTATTCTTTGCCTTCTTTGTATCTTTTGCCTATCTTTGTATTCTTTGCACAGTAACTAGAATGTAGTAGATGCTCAATAAATATTTGCTGATTAACTCACTAACATGAAGAAGCTTGGAATCCCTTTTTTTTAAATACTGAATTTCCCAAATACAAAGCAGCTCACTCTCCTTTCTTATTCAATTCAGGGATGAATTAACTATACATTTGTAGAATATCTCATCTATATCTATCTATCTCTCTATATATACAAACACACATATATACACATATGTATGTATATGCATATGTGCATATATGCATGCACATATATACATGTGTATACATATATTTTTGTATATGTGTATATACATATACATATATACAGAAAGAGAGAGATGGAGATGTATTAGATACACAGGGTGTTTTTCAATGTCTACAGAAATGAAAGTTTTCATCCATTCATAAGTTATTCAATATGCAAAGCATGATTATGAATCTCATTTCATATGTTCTGCAGTTTTTTAGTGCTTAATATAACCAGTATTAAGGGTAATATCTTCTTGGGTTAGAAGAGTTAAGATCTGAGTTGCGGGAGGAACAAGAGGAATTTAAAAATTAGATTTAGTTGGTATTATGGTGTCTACAGAATAACAAGATCTAAGGGGTTGATATAAGCAGGAAAGCTGGTTGATAAAACATGGATTCAAATATGGATTGAACATTATAAATCTGGAAGTCAAAATGAAGATATGCCAGGGAGCTGACCATTTGTATCACTTGGTCTTATTTCCTAATCTTTCAGCCTTTTTTAATGTGACTGCTTGCATTCCTTAACACCATCCAGCAATGATGTATTAGTGTGGCAAAAATGAAATACTCAGAAACTCCTCCTTTCTGAAAAGCCTGCAATAGGCCATTGAACTTCTGTCAGGAAAAGTTCCTTTAATCCAGTTATATCACTTCAAAACCTCATTGTCATTTTTATTTTTCCTTCTCCTTTAATTTCAACATTCAATTACAAAATCTGGTTAATCCTATCATTAAGAAAATTGTCACTTATTTTGTTTCCTTCCCATTTCTATCTCCACAAAAACCATGTTCAAGAACAACCTCAATCATTGCAAGGGTTTTTCACTAGGCCTCCTTGCCTTTGAATTCTCCCCTTTACAATATATCCCTGACACTATTGCTAGATTAATCTCTCTTAGGCACAAAATGATTATTCTAATCATCTCCTCAAGATTCTCCAACAGTTTTCTATTGCTTGGGGAATGAAATTCAAATACCTTAGCCTGATATTCAAGGCTCTCCACAACTGGATACTTCACTATATTTGGATATTTGTTTCTTTTCTACCTTGCAACTACGCCATGCTCAAATCAAAGAAGGTCATTTGCAGTCCCATGTAAACATCAACTCCTTTCCCTCCATTTCTTTTTTAAGGTTTTATTTATTTATTTTTAACATTAACTTTTACTAATTTTGAGTTCAAAATTCTGTTCCTCCAAGATAGTCCCTCCTAGACCTGCTGAGAAGGCAAGCAATATGATATCAATTAGAAATGTGAAGTCATGTAAATATTAGTCATGTCACAAGAAAGAAAACAAAAAAAGCGAGAAAAATAGAGAAAGCTTTAAAAAGTAGGCTTTAATATGGACTCAGAGTTCATTAGATCTCTCTCTGAGTGGATAGCATTTTTTTTATCATGGGTCCTTTGGAATTGTCATGGATCATTGCCTTGATTAGAGTTGCTAAAAGTCTTTCATAGTTGATCAACATTATAATAAAGTTGTTAACTATGTACAATGTTCTCCTTGTTCTGCTCACATATATCTTCCCATGTTTTCTGAAACCATCCTTCTCATAATTTGATATAGTACAATAATACAAGACTTGTATGAACTGATGTATGGTGAAGTGAACAGAACCAAGAGAACATTATACACAGAAAGCAATATTGTTTCATGAAGAACTGTGAATGACAACTATTGTCAGCAAAACAATGACCCAAGACAACCCCAAAGGAATAGAGATGAAGCTTGAACACAGGCTGAAGCATGTTCTCTCTTACTAATGTAGATCATCACCTTCCCTGCAATTTATCATTTTAGAGCATTCCCTAGACATCTGAGAGGCAAAGAGGATCCAGAGGCAGCTGAGACCAGTTTTTCTATCTGAAAGTCATGATAAAAAAGAGCCTACATTTAATATTTCAAGAAATTATAAGGAAAAGATGCCCTAATATCTTAAATCCAAAGGGTAAAATAGAAAACAAAAGAATCCATCCATCAATCACCTCCTGAAAGAGAGCTCACAAAGAAAACTCCCAGGAATATGTTGGCATATTCCAGAGTTACCAGTTCAAGAAGAAAATATTGCAAGCAGTCAGGAAAAAAAATCAGATATTGTATAGCCATAATCAGGATCACACAAGATTTAGCAGCTTTTATGTTAAAGGAGTGAAGGACTTGGAATATAAGATTCCAGGGAGTAAAGAAGAGAGGATTACAATCAGGAATAACCAATCCAGAAAAACTAAGCATAATTGCTTGGGGTGAAAATTGATATTTAATGAAATAGATGACTTTCAAGAATTCCTGATGAAAAGACCATACCTAAATAGAAAATCTAACATTCACATACAAGACTCAAGAGGAGCATAAAAAGGTAAACATGAAAGATAAATCATAAAGGATTCATTAAATTTAACTGTTCACACTTCTATGTGGGAATATGATATATGTGACTCCTAATATTTTTATTATAATAGAAGTTATAAGGAATCTCTATATACAGAGGCCATGGGTATAAGTTGAATATATTTGGATGATATAAAAAATGAAGGGGTGAGAAAAAGTGATGGATTTGGAAAACGGAGATTTAGAATGGGGATGATCTCACATGTAATGAATATTTTTTACAATAGAAGGAAAATTGGGGTTGGGTGGACAATGCTTAAACATCACACTCATGAAAATTGGTTCAAAGAGGGAAGAACATGTATATATGCATGGATAGATAGATAGATTATACACACACACACATACATACATACATACACACACACACACACATAGTTGGGTATTGGAAACTATCTTACCCAACAGGAAAATTGGAGGGGACAAATATAAGAGAAAGGGGCAGGATGATAAAAGGGAGGACAGATTAAGGGAGGCAGTGATGAGAAGCAAAGCAGACTTTTGAAAAAGGATAGGGGAGAGAGAGAGAGACAGAAAGACAGTGAGGGAGAGACAGAGACAGAGAGAATAAACAGAAGAAAATTATATGGAGGGAAATACACAGTTAATAATCAAAGCTGTAAATATAAATGAGATGAGCTCACCCATAAAACAGAGCAGATAATAGAATGGGTTAGAAATGAAAATCCAACAACATGTTGTTAAAAAAGACACACTTGAAACAGATACACACAGATTTAAAATAAAGGGAGCAAAATCTATTATATTTCAGGTGAAATTAAAAAGGTAAGGGTAGCAATCATCTCAGGCAAAGCAAAAGCAAAAATAGACCTTATTAAAAAGACAATCAAGAAAATATATATTTTAAAAGGTACTGTAGACAATGAAGTAATAAAAATTTTACAGCAAGTTTATCTGATAAAGATCTCACCTTTCAAATATACAGGGAACAGAGTCAAATTTTTAAAAATAAAAGACATTCCCCAATTGATAAACTATCAGAAGATAGGAATAGACAATTTTCAAAAGAAAAAATCAGTAGCCATAAAAAGTGCTCTAAATCACTATGATTAGAAAAATTCAATTCAAAAGAACTCTTGAGGTAACACCTCACACCTCTCAGAAATGACAAAGGTTCGAGGAGATGATCTGGGAATGGTACATTAATGATCTTTTGGTGCAGTTGTGAATTGGTTTAATCATTCTGGATAATAATTTGAAATTATGCCCAAAGAGTTTTAAAAGTGTGCATATCCTATGACCCTGTAATATCATTACTCGGTTGTTATCACAAAATTATCAAAGAAAAAGAAAATCATGAATATGTAAAAATATTTATAGCAGTTCTTTTTTTGTGTGTATGTGAACTTTTTTCTACCTGTCTTTATTTTTTATAAGAATCATTTTTATTTAAAGTTTTGAGTTTCAAATTCTATCCCTCCCTCCCCTCACCCCTTCCTGAGACAGTAAGCAATCAGAAATAGCTTATGCAATTATGTAAAACATTACCATATTTGTCATTTTGTACAAGAAAACTTATTAAAAGAAAAAAGTTAAAGAAATAAAGTGAAAAATATTATGCTTCAGTCTATGTTCAATCAATATCAGTTCTTTCTTTGGAGGTGGATAATATGCTTCATCATTAGTCCTTTGGGATTGTCTTGGTCATTGTGTTGCTGGGAAAGTCATTCACAGTTCTTCATCAAACAATATTGTTGTCATTGTGCACAACATTTTCCTGGTTATGCCCATTTCTGTATACAGTTCATTTAAGTCTTTCCAGACCTTCCAAAATCATCCTACTTGTCATTTCTTATAGCACAATTAGATTCCATTAAAATCACATAGCATATTATCTTTGGCTACTCCTCAATTGATGGACATTCTTTTGATTTCCAATTCTTAACCACCACAAAAATAGCTGCTATAAATATTTTTGTACAAATAGGTCTTTTTCTCTTTTGGGGGATGTCTTTGGGATATAAACCTAGCAGTGCTATTGTTGTATTAAAGGGTATTCACAGTTTTATAATCCTTTGGGCATGGTTCCAAATTGCTCTTCAGAATGGTTGTATCATTTTACAGTAAATTACCACCATAGTTTTCCTACATCACCTATAACATCTGATGTTTTCATTTTTTGTTATATTTTCCACTCTAATAGGTATGAGATGGTACCTCAGAATTGTTTTAATTTGCAATTTAGAATATTGTTATATGATTGTAGATAGCTTTTATTTCTTTGTCTGAAAACTGCCTGTTCGTAACCTTTGAACATTTATCAATTGTGGAATGATTTGTATTTTTTATGCATTTGACTCACTTCTCTATATATTTGAGAAATGAACCCTTTATTGATGATACTTGTTACAAAAGTTCTTTCCCAGTTTTCTGCTTTTCTTATAATTTTTGGTTACATTGGTTTTGTTTGTGCAAAATCTTTTTAATTTTATATAATCAAAATAATCTATTTTACATTTTTATAATGCTTTCAATATCTTCTTTGGTCCTAAATTCTTCCCCTGTCCATATATCTGACGATAAATTATTCCATGCTCCCTAAATTTGCTTATGGTATCATCCTTTATGTATAAATGACGTATCCATTTTGACCATATTTAGTATATGGTGTGAGATGTTGGTCTGTACCAAGTCTCTGACAGTTTTCCAATTTTCCCAGGAGTTTTTACAAATAATGTGTTTTTGTTTCAAAACCTTGGCTCTTTGGGTTGGTTGTATTCTAGATTATTATAGTCATTTGCTATAGTGTAATTCATGCCTATCCTATTCCACTGATCCACCACTCTATTTCTCAGTCAGCACCAGATTTTTTTTAATAATGACTAGTTTGTAATACAGCTTGAGATCTGATACTGCTAGATCACCTTCTTTCACATTTCTTTTCACTGATTCTTGTGATATTCTTGAGCTTTTGTTCTTCCCTATGAATTTTATTATTTTTTCTGGTTCTATAAAATATTTTTGGATATTTTGGTATGGAACTAAATAGATTAATTGATTAATTAATAATTAATAGATTGCCATTTTTACTATATTAGCTCAGTCTAACCATGAGCAATTCATATTTTACAAATTGTTTTGATCTGACTTTATTCACATGAAAAGTGTTTTATAGTTGTGTTCATATAGTCCCTAGCATCTCTTTTTATGGTGGCAAAGAATTGGAAATTGAGGGGATGCTGATCAATTTTGGAAGCACTGAATAAGATGTGGTTGTGATGGAGAACAATCATACTATAAGAAATGATGAGAGGGATGGTTTGGGAAAAAACATGGAATGACGTGAGCTGATGCAACATGAAATGAGTTGAACCAGGAGAGCATTGTACACAGTAACAGCAATATTATAACATGACCAACTATGAAAGACTTATCTGGTCTCATCAATATAATGACCCAAGACAATTCCAAAGAACTCATGAAAAAAAAATGCTATTCACTTCCAGAGAGAGAGCTGATTAAATCTGAGTGTAAATAGAAGTATAATTTTTACTTTATTTTTCTTCCCTTTTTTGTGATATGGCTAATCCAAATATATAGTTTACATAATTTCCCATGTATAACTGATATGATATTACTTATAATCTCAGTGGGTGGCAGCAAGGGAGAAGGGAGGGGGAGAATTTGGAACTCAATGTTTAAAAAATTAAAATAAATAAATGGTAAATTTATTTTTTTTAACAAAAGAGAATCCATCATTAAATTATCATTGTGGGCATTTATACCTCAGGAAACAAAATCTGGGCTAGATTTATTGTTTTGTTCATGATCTAAACTTAGAGAAAATATTAATAATGCAAAGTAAAACTAAAAGTTTATGTGCATGCATTTTTTATTATTCCAGAAATCCAATTTGTTAAACATTTACCAGCATATCTTTGTATCGCTCTATAAACATTGCTTGAACTCATTAAGAGTGCAATAGAAGGCTCAGAGAATAAAGTTATCAGCAGTCTGGAGGCCTAATAATAATTGGAGCAAATAGTAATAACTGGGAGCTAATAATAGTAATTATAACTAACATTTAAAACAAAATACTTTAAATCCATTATCTTATTTTAGTCTTACCACCACCTGATGAGCAGTTAATGGCCTTGAACAGGGTCCAAGTATATATAGAGGTGGGACTTCAATCCAGGGCTTCCTGACTTCAAGGAGACTTTTCTATTCACTATGTAACACTGCTTCCTGCATAAATGAATGAATGGACTAATGGAAACAATATAGGTGCAAATTTAAAATATAATAATCTGCCATAAATAATAGTGACTTGAATTATTTCTTCTAGGATTGTGTTGGATATGATTTTGAAGCATTTCTGGTAATTAACTACCTTATATTTGCCTAGGCATTTGGAGCTACTACATCAGAGTTTTCTTGAGTTCTTTTTATTTATTTATTTTTTTTTTGTGGTTCCTAACCACTGAAGTGTTTGAATAGGACTATTCAATTCTTCATAGCTTGAGTGAAAACAACTTGGATCCACTGTCTTGTTTTGGTCACAACAGTGAAATAATATATACAATCTTTCAATAAATGAATAAATTGCCAATTATTGATCTAACATTACATAGTTGGAGAATTTCCTCATTAATGCAACAGGACAGCTTTAAGATGCAATTTTAGGGACTTTGTTGCTATTGTTAATGTTATTTCATTCTAATGGTCATAACATTATTAGTATTATCTTCTTCAATTGAATACATACAGAGATAAAATGGGGCAAGGGACTATCCTACAATTCTATGATCAATTATTGCATTAATCGATAAAATAACTACTTTTGTAGATAAATAAAAGTATTTGAATATAAGCTTATCTTTTGTAGATGTGTTGAAATCGGCAAGATCAAAAGGATAATAAGGTCATCTAATTCCTACATAATTTTGATTTTTTCTGCAAGTTCATTATTTTTTTAAGTTTTTTCATTACAAAGAGATTGGAGATTACGAGACCTTGGCATAGTGACAACTATTAAAATGGTGTCCTTTAGTTTTTATGGATAAGTGCTATGATCAGGTGACTGAGGATATCACTTAAATCTGTGATAATACTCCACCCTCTAGAAAGGTTTATTTGTTGAACTCATCTGTTATTCCATGAAGAACAGTAAGCTTTTGATGCATATTTCTAGTCACCACATAATGTCTTGCTAGGTATTTAATAAGTACTTAGTTTTTTGTGGCCTATAGTGCTATGGTATATAGTTTCTACCATTTACGTATATAATGTGAATTGATCACTAAATTTAGGCTCCTTAAGGATAATACTTGGGTTGGAAAAATGCTGTATAGTTGCTGTATCTGAAAACTGTTGCAAACTCTACACCAACAGATCATGACAAATTCTTATAGAATTTGTGTTAAGTATGCATGTTTGGTTAAAGAAATTGTTTATAGTAGTGATGGAATGCCATGAAATTAATACTTGCAATCCAGATTGCAGTAGTTTACACTTTTCTGTATGTTTCAAACCAGATGTGTACCATTTGTACTGAGCACACCATAGAATGAGAATTATCCAAAGTCCATTGATTTTAATATGAGCATTGGCCACAAAGTGGTAAGATATGTTTAAGACTGAGCAATACAAATTCAAAGTTGAGTTTGAGACCACATTGAAAAAAATGTGCACCTCCCTTTAGGTCTCAGGTAAAGTCTTACCTTCTGCAAGAAGCTTTTCCCAGTCATACTTTTATGACTGCCTTTCCTCTGAGACCTTCCCCTAGTTCATCCTCTATATCTTGTTTATATATAGCTGTTTGCATGTAGTCTTGCCCATTAGATTGTATATTCTTTGAGAGGAGGAACTGTTTTTTGCTTTTCTTTGTATCTCCACTACTGAGTTCAGTGCTTGGTATATGGTACACATTTATTAAAGGCTAATTGAATTAACAGCTGACTGAGTGACCTACCTAAATTGTCTTCTTCAAACTATATCTCACAAGCTTCCTAAGGAGAAGTATACTTTTCTTCTCCATCTTTCATTCCTTAAGACTCTATGATGAAGGGGCAGCTAGGTGGCGCAGTGGATAAAGCACTGACCCTGGATTCAGTAACACCTGAGTTCAAATCTGGCCTCAGACACTTGACACTTACTAGCTGTGTGACCCTGGGCAAGCCACTTAATGCTTATTCCACCCCCAAGAAAAAGAAAGAAAAAGAAGACTCCATGATGGGAACACAATCTTAGACAAGAGGAAAGTTTAAATATTTTGGGATTTCCTTAATCACTAGCAATCCACATGCACCCATGCACTTTGCTTCTAGTACAAATACGATTTGCTAAAGCTAGTATTCTTGTTCCTTCCCTTCACCCACAAATAAACATAGATTACTATGGCACCTACTCAGGAGGTACACACTCACACAGCACATGTCTTCTAAGGACAAGTGGAATCCAGAACAAACAGCACAGATTAATTTATAAGAAGGTGCAGGAACATAAAACACTGAAGACAGACAATACCTGAGGTCACAAGGTCCTGGTCTCACTTCACTCCAGTGAAACCAGTTTCCCCTGCAACTATTTATCTCATTGAAGGTGAGATAAGGAGGAAGATCAATCACTAAAACTGGAAGCAGCCCTTGGGCTACTTCTCAACAATCAGGTTAACTGTTTTCCACAAAGATGGGAGGAGGTTGTTAGCTAATGAGAAAATACCCTACCCTGTTTACCTTACCAGCTGTTCTTCTGCTGACTATTTTCCCATCTTCCCATCAAACTTTCTAGGTCACAGTATGTGCAGTATGAATAGTGGTACAGAGAAACATTCACCATCCTCAGATGTGATGTGTTTGGGTTGCTGATAATCTGGTTCAAGAAAAGTGTCTAGATAAAAAGGAAGGGGAAAAAAGGAAAGGAAAATTAAGTAACAACCGCATTAGTATAAAAACACTTTAATTTTTAAAAATTATGTAAGAGTAGACTATGGGGGGCAGCTCAATTCAGGAGGACCTGAGTTCAAATCCAACCTCAAACACTTGATACTTGCTAGCTGTGTGACCCTGGGCACTTAAGCCTCATTGCTCTGCAAAAACAAAGAGTGGACTATGAAGAGGGAAAATTATACACACAAACACATATGTATATCTTCATGAAAATACACGTGTGGTCACCTTTATATTTAATAAACAATATCTATATTGAAAGAGCTAGGTTATATAAACATACTCTTCAGTGGCATGGAATTGAAATTCAAAAAGCCAGAAATACAGCCAGGAAAAGACTAAAGTTTGACTGGCCTGGACCCTTCCCCCAAATGGAAGCCCTACAAAGAACTCACCAATTGGACCAAGAAATTGGCATACCACAGGCATATTTCAGGGTGAGGAGGACACAAGGGGATTTGGATATTTCAAGTAATACTGAAGAGGAAGCAATGTGTTGAAGTCAAGAAAAAAGCAGAAACAGCTTAGACGAGAATAAAGACCAAAGAGAGCAAATCTAATAACTCCTCTACATGACAGACCTACAAATATTTGAAGATAACTTTCATTTATATCTTTCTGAGTCTTCTCTCCTTCAACTTAAACCTTCACAGTTCCTTCAACTGATTCTCATATGCCATAGTCTCTAAACACTTTATCATTCTGATTGCCTGCTTCTGGAAGTTCCCCAGGTTATCAGTGCCCCAGAATTGAACATAAAACTACCCCTTAAACATTATCAGTGACAATGTACAACTATCACTTCCCCATTCTTGGAAGCTGTGTCTCTCAACAAAACCCAAGATCACATTAGTTTTTTATTTTTTATTAACAGTTATATCAAACTTGACTCATATTAAGGTGCAATTCACTAAATGACCCAGAGCTTTTTCAGAACTGCTATCTTAATTAAGCCTTAGTTTTGCATCTTGTTTTTGTGAAATAGATTTATTATATCCATATGCAAGACTTTATATTTATCCTTATCAAAGTTCATTTTGTTGGATTCAAGACAAGGTTCTAACCTCTCAAGATCTTTTTTTGTATCCCTACTCTGTCATCCAGTATAAACCTTATTATCCTACTATCTTATCTATAAGCCAATTGATCTCATCATCTCTAAATTCAAGTTTTAACCATTCAAATTCCATCAAAAGAACTGCAGCTAAAATGAAAGTAAAGATGAGCAACTTCTAATTTTTGAAGGTTTTAGAATTAGTAAATGATTAGTATCAATGATTAAATAATCAGTTTGTCAACCCTCACTCCTTCTAGGCAATCTTATTATATTACCCTTATTGACTAACTATTCCTGTCTCAACAGCAGCTCTTCCAAACTTTTTCCTCCTTCCTCAAACCTCCCATGGTTCCCCCTCCCCCACTGTCTCAGATGAGAAATTTACCTATTTTATAGAAAAAAATAGAGCTATTTATTGTGAACTCACTCCTCCTCCCTCTTCCTTGATTCTCCCATAATTCTTCCACTTCCACACCTTATTCCACTTTCTTGTCCTTCACTTTTATTTTACTTTATGAGGTGGCCTTACTCCTTACTAAAGCTGACTTCACTACTTGTTCAAGTACTTCAATTCTATCATGTCTCCTCCAACAGATTGCCTTCTTTGTCACCCCAACTGTTACACTTATTTTCGTTCCTTCCCTATTAACGGACTCATTTTTACTGCCTAAAAACATATCAGTTTCCCTCACCTAGAATAAACTCTCATTTGATCTATCCATCTCTGCTAGTTATCATCCTAGATGTTTTCTTCCCTTTGTAGCTAAACTCCCTTAAAAGGTCAATACATGCCTCAATTTTTTCTCCTCTCATTCTCTTCTTAGTTCCTTACAATCTGACTTTCAACCTTATAATTCCACCAAAATTGTTTTCTCCAAAGTTAGTAATTATTTTTAATTGTCAAATCCAATGGAATTTTCTCAATCCTAATTCTCCTTGAGCTCTCTGTAGCCTTTGGCATTCTTGTTCACTAACTTCTCCTTGATAATCTATTCTCTCTAGGTTTGTGGGGCTCTTCTCTCTCCTGGTTCACCTACTATCTATCTGACTGTTCCTTCTCTGACTCTTTTGCTGGATTCTTCTCCAGATCACATCCTCTAACAATAGGTGTCTCTCAGGTTTTTGCCTGGGTCTTTTCTCTTCTCCATCTCTACTACTTCACTTTAAATCTCATCATCTTCCATGTATTCAATTATTATATCTATTCTGATGATACTCAAATCTTCTTATTCTGCCCAATCTTTCTGCTGGCTTCCAATCTTGCATCTCCAACTGTCTTTCAGACATCTCACAACGGATGCCCAGTAAACATCTTAAACTCAATGTCAGAAATGAAATTCATTATCTTTACCCTTAAATCCTTCCCCTTCCTACCTTCCTTATAACTATAAAGGGCAGCACCATCTTCCTAGTTACATAGGCTCCTAACCTAGGAATCATCCTGAATTACTCACTATCTCTAACCCACTCATATCTAATCTGTTGCCAAATTCGGTTGACTTCCCTTTGAAACATTACTCAAATAGGTTGCTTTCTCTCTTCTGACACTGTCACCCCTCTGGTACAGGCCCTTTTCACCTCATGCCTTCATTACTGCAATAGGCTACCAGTGAGTCTGCCAGCCTCATCTTTCCCCACTCAAATCAATTTTCTACTCTAAAGTAAAGTGATTTTCCTAAAGCCTAGATCTGATCATGTCAATCCCCTGATCAATAAATTCCAATTTTTACTTCCTATTGCATCTAAGATCAAATACAAATTGCTTTATTTGGCAGTTAAATCCCTTCATAAACTAAACTCCTTCTACTTTTCTAGTCTTCTAATACCTTACCTCCCAGAATGTACTCTTTGATCTAGTGAATGGCTATTCTACAACCATGACTCTGTATCTCTTGGCTGTCCCCCATGCCTGGAATGTTAGCTCTTCCTCCTCCATTCCAACTACTGACCTCCCTGACTTCAAGTCCCAACTTAAAATTGTAGCTTCTACAGAAAGTCTTCCCCAATTTGTTTTTATTCTAGTGTCTTCTTTCTGTTAACTATCTCCTATTCATCCTGTACCTAGCTTGTTTCATATATCTTTCTTTGCATGCTTTCTTGCCCATTTGATTGCAAACACTTTGAGGGCAAAGACTCTCTTGTGTCTTTCTTTTTTTGAACTCCCAGTGCTTAACACAGTACCTGACCCATGGTAGGTACTTAATCAATGTTCATTCATTATAATAATACTTAAAATAGGTTCCCAATAAATACATTACCAATTTCCCTGTTTTAACTGTTTACTTCATACTTTTACCAAAACTTAGATTTATTGTTATTAACATTAAAATTATTGCCATCTTTAAATATTTTATGTGATAGTTTCTGAGAACACTCCTTTAAATATCTTCTTCATTATACATTTAAATGTGTTTTAATCAGATTTCAGCCTTCACTGCCATATAACCTTAAAAAATACTCTGGTGTTTATCATATTTTCCTCCTCAGATATCTGGAAAATAATTTCCTTGATCTTTTCCAATAGCAAGTATTTAATTTTATATTTTCTTCTTAGTCTAAACTGACTTTAGTGATCATAGATCATAGGATCATAGATTTTAGGTAGTTTGGAGCCTTAGAGATCATCTTGTTCAAATGCCTTAGTTTAGAGCTGAGAGAAATGAGAAATCAGATGTTAAGTAATATTCAAGGTCATATAGATAGGGAAGGTCAGAATTAAGATTGAAAGCCCAGTCTTCTCTCTCCAAATTCAGTTCATTTTCTACTATATGTTGCTTCTCTATTCATATTTCCTGTCATCTTTAAAGTCTAGAGTTTCTATAATTTCATAGAACAATTGAGGAAATCACTGCTATTATAATATGACCATCAAGATACCTCACATAGATTAGCTTAAAATGGCAACTTAATATATGTAACACACTGAAATTGCTTAAATTCTTCTGGTAAATTTGTGAGAAATGACTATTTTATTTTGGGGGGGGGTGAGGCAACTAGGGCTAAGTGATTTGCCCAGGGTCACACAGCTAGTAAGTTGGCAAGTTTCTGAAGCTGGATTTGAACTCAGGTCCTCCTGACTACAGGGCCTGTGCTCTATCCACTGTGCTACTTAGCTGCCCTGAAGTGGCTATATCTAATGTCAGTCTCCTAATGTCATTAAAATTGACTCTGTATAGAAGAATTCAATTATCATGGCATCTTTATGAGACTCATCAGCACATGAACTGATGGAATCTTTTTGTTTGTTTGTTTGGTTGTTTTTTTGCAGGGCGATGGGGGGTAAGTGACTTGCCCAGGGTCACACAGCTAGTAAGTGTCAAGTATCTGAGGCTGGATTTGAACTCAGATACTCCTGAATCCAAGGCCGGTGCTTTATGCACTGTGCCACCTAGCTGCCCCTATCATAGCATCTTCACTAGTTCAACTTTCTGAGAGTTAGTTGCTAGAATACTATTTCCAAATATTAAATGCTGTTTTTATTCATTCCTAAAACATTTCACATACAACAGGGTCATTTGATTCAGTAATGTGTTCTAATTATGATAGTACTTCTGCCATAATTTTCAGCTATAAATTTAGTGTTCTGTTTTCATCAAGATGCTACCATTAGGGGCAGCTAGGTGGCGCAGTGGATAAAGCACCGGCCCTGGATTCAGGAGTACCTGAGTTCAAATCCGGCCTCAGAAACCTAACACTTACTAGCTGTGTGACCCTGGGCAAGTCACTTAACCCCAATTGCCTCAATAAAAAAAAAAAAAAAGATGCTACCATTAGTCCACTATGATAAGTATACATTCTAAAGGGAGAATGGAAAGGAGAGCAAGTATATACACACATATACATATATATGTGTGTGTATATGTATATTTATGTGTATATATATATATATATATATATGAATGTATACAGCATAAATAGAAAAGTGAATAAACACAATTGCATACAAAGTAGTTTGAGAAGGAATTCATTAGCATTTGAGGGATCAGGAAAGGCCTCATGTAGGAAATGGTGCTAGAGGTATGTCAATGGAAGTGAGGAACTCAAGCTGTAGAGATTAAGGAATAAGTGCACAGTTATAGTGTCTTTTGACCTCCTTATATAGGGATGCAATCTCATGAAGTTTGTTGCCAATGAATTAAGCAAAGATAAATAGGTCAATGGGGCTTCCTGTCTTATTAACATGTTCTAACAGAGTGATCAAGCTATAGGAAATTATTTCAGAATATGTCTAACCCAAAACCCTTTACTTTGGGAAGGTGCTTGAGATTTCTTCTAGGTGAATAAATTCCCTCTACAAATGCATATTGGCACCTTCTCTGACACTTAGCATCTTAGAGAGTTACTTAGAGAAATGAGAAGTGAAGTGACTCACACAGAGTTATATAGGCAGTATGTGTTAGAGTCTTGAATTGAGGTCTTCCTGAGTTCAAGGCTATGTCTTTCTCTGCTACCCCATGATGGCTCTTAAAACCATTCCATACATTAAGCAAAATATTGACCAATGTACTGGAGTAAATTGGTATATTAATGTTTATTAAGCCAAAAGTACTATAATTTGTTAATATCAAAAAATATTTTTTAGAAACTATTTATTTATGAATATTTTTATGGAGTTAAAAACTGTTACATACAATACTACTCTTAGCTGTGAATTTGAAAATATGGATAGTGTCTAGACCTATGATTACATTATTTTTAGGAACTGCTAGATTCATCTATCAGTGCACATCAGCACCTTTGTTGCAACTTTTATCCTTAGAACATTGCTTACACAGATGTTAAGTAATTTTCAAAGTGTCATACAGAATGTATCACAGATTGGACTTGAACACAAGTCTCCTTGTATACAAGGTCTCCTTCCTATCCATCCTATGTCTCATGGACAAAAAGAAAATACCTTGCCCAGAAACAACATATAATTTATTTTTAGCATTGGATGGCACTAGACATAAACCATATTTTGTACTTGAAATTTGGAATCCTTTTCTACAACTACCTCAAGCCATAAACAAAACCTATCTTTGTATGTCATTCAAGACACTTTCTCCAATATATACAATTAAACTGATTGTGCAATTATCTCATAGATGTTCAAGTATGTACATTAACTGATCTCAGTGATCCCTTGATATTATTGATGTTTTATCAAAATTTAAATGCTTAGCTAATTTCCCTAATTAACTGTAACAAAGACACATAGCTTGTACTGACTGTAGAAAGAAGTGGTCTCCAAAGAAGGAGTAAAAATTTCCTTGGACAAACATGATGGAAATTTATATAAGCACACACAGAGATGCATATAATATATGCACACAGTATAACATATATGGAAATATACACATACACACATACATACATACATACCAGGCAAAAGAAGCAAGGAAAGAAACAAATCTCACTTGATGAAAGCTAATAACTTTGAATGAAGCAGGCAGTTGTTAGAGCTGAGAGGAACTTCAATTCTAAGCAAATTTATTAATATATACATAGCATATAGTAGCATGCTTCAAACAAGAAAAGTAACAAGTATTGTATTTAGTAACATCTACCCAGATTTAAACAGAGCAAAACCTTAATAGGGTCCAAATGGAGGAAGATTTGCTTCATAAAAATTTTACAATGAAATATGGAGTTTTGGGGGATGTGATACCTAGAGGAGGGGAGCTCCTAAAGGTGACATCATGTAGTTACTTACCACATTAAAATAAAAATTGGAATTTATTCATATTTTTATTCTGTTATGTTTTAAAAGAGGTACATAAATGCTTAGTAAGTTGCTAATTATTTTTGCAAATTGATTCTTAGTACATACTATTTATCATATAAGCAAAAAAGTTGCAAACACATGGCAGGAACTTGTAAGAATTTTGTCAAAAAAGCTGAAAACCAGGAATGTAATTTGAGAAATATTCTAAGCAAAATAAATAGGGCTTTTAAGGCTATGTTTGGATCAAGAAAAATAAAGAAGTCTGCCAACTATTTGGGCCTAGCTTTTGTATTAATTTGTATCATTACTTTACAGATATTATTATAGTATATCAGTAACTAATTTTTTAAATTTGTGACTTTTCCTCTTCCTTCTACTTCTGGTAAGACCCATTCCTAAGAAGGCCAGTCAGTCTGGGAAGAGCATAACTGAACCATAAGATTACTCCTATCCTCCCAAGGCATATGCTAATTAATTAGGTTGGGCAGGATCCAACCCACGTGGGAAATCTAATGTCTGTTTAGAGTATAAACATAATCCAGTCTGCATGACCCCTTATCCTGGGGAAAGGAAGCCCTGTCCTTGATCCCCTCCATTACAGTTAAGGGCAAATGAATTCATGAAGGAGAAAGCTGTTCAGAATGGTCCAGATGGATATGGCTTCCTTTCCCAAATTGCTGAAGGCCATTGTCTCACTATTAAGCCATGTTCAAGCCAAAAAGAGCTGAAGAATTTTAGTCCACCTCCTCATTAAAATTCCACCAATAAGAATTGAATTTTACTTGTCAGGGGAATTCCCTGTCAAAGATACACATCTGATTTAAGACATTTCAGAGTCTCCCTTGGTGTCCTTGGTTATCAAGAAAAACCACTGACCATTAATTTATTGATTAGTAGTTAGCCTAATTAATAAACTGATTATTAATTACCTGGAAGCTGTCTCTCTGAACTTTCATTTGCAACAACAAATAATAGGGAGAAAGATCATTTCAATGGTAATTATGTCTCTGTCTTCTACAAGAAAGTGTATTTTCTTCAAGATGGAAAGATAAAACACCTATAGTCAAGAAGAAAATGAAGCCTAGGATAGTTGAATAGCTATATTGAGGAAATATTACCCATTTAAGTGAATAATAAAATGACTTATAAAATATCTAGGGAGGTCAGGCACTCAGAGTACAGAATAAGCAATAGAATAAGAAATAGATATCTTGAATATGGCCAATAAAGAAATTTGTCTTGCTTGATAATGTACATATATTAAAAGGTGTTTTTTTTAATTTAGTGGGTAGAGAGATAGAAGGCAGAAAAATACATTTAAGTATTTTTAAAAATTATATAAACCCATATGAATTCCTCTGTGGTTACTGCAAGATCATATTCTAGTAGGGCAGTGGAGAAATCACAAAGACTGCTGGTGGTACCAGAAAATTACATTTGGACAAATTTCCCAATTTCCAAATGAAGGAAAGGTAGATCTGGGGAATTATAATCCATTGATCTTGGTATTTATCCCTGATGAATTTCTAAGAGGAATTATTAAGAAGATGATTTTTGAGGACTTATAAAAAATAATAATCATCAGGGTCCAGCATGGTTTCACCAAAAATTACATATTAATCCAAGTTCATTTCCTTCTTTCAAATATTAATAAACTGATAGATCACATGAATGTTTTTTATCATAAAAGTATTTTATTATTTTCTAATTACATGTAAAGATAGTATTCAACATTTGTTTTCATAAGATTTTTAGTTCCACTGAGGTCAACTAAGTGTTGCAGTGGATAAGGCACCAGCCCTGAATTCAGAAAGGCCTGAGTTCAAATCTGGCCTCAGACACTTGACACTTACCAATGTTATGACACTGGGCAAGTCACTTAGCCTCATTGCCCCACCATAAAAAGGGTTTTAGTTCCAAATTTTTCTGCCTCCCTCCCTTCCCTCTCCCGTCTTCAAGACAGCAAGCAATCTCATATAGGTTATATATGTACAATCACATTAAACATATTTCTGCATTAATAATATTGTGAAAGAAGAATCAGAACACAAGGGGAAAATCTCAAAAAAGAAAAAAAGAAAAGAGACAAAAAGTAGGAACAGTATGATTCAATCTGAATTCAGAATTCATAGTTCTTTTTTTCTGGATGTGGAGAACGTTTTTATTATGAGTCCTTTGGAGTTGTCTCGGACCATTGTATTACTGAGAAGTTAAATCTATCACATTTTATTATCACACCATGTTATTGTTACTGTATACAATGTTTTCCTGGTTCTGCTCATTTCACTCAGCATCAGTCCACTTAAGTCTTTCCAGGTTTTTCTGAAATCTGCCTGCTCATCTTGTTTGTTGTTTTTTGTTTTTTTTTTGGGGGGGGGGCGAGTGGCAATGAGGGTTAAATGACTTGCCCAGGATCACACAGCTAGTAAGTGTCAAGTATCTGATGCCAGATTTGAACTCAAGCACTCCTGAATCCAGGGCCAGTGCTTTATCCACTGTGCCACCTAGCTGTCACCACTCATCATTTCTTATAGCATAATAGTATTTCATTATATTTATATACCAAAATTTGTTGAGCCATTCCCCAATTGATGGACATTCCCTCAATTTCCAATTCTTTGCCACTGCAAAGAGAGCTGTTATAAATATTTTTCTACATGTGGGTCCTTTTCCCTTTTCTATTAGATCAGATGGATGTTACAGACATATTATATGTCAAGGTATAGTTTATCTCTATAGTATATTTATCAAGGCATTTGAACAAATCTCCCCTTATCTACTTGTGGGCTAAATGGAAATATGTAAATTATAGAATAACAATTGATACATTCAGAATTGTTTGAAAAATTTTGTTGTTAATAAATCAGTCAAATGGGAGTATATCATCTAATCACATTCCAGAAGATTCCTTAACCAAATCTGGCCTATTTTACATTTTCATCATTTACTTGGATGAAGATATAGACATCAATTTAAAATAAAATCATAAATGTCATAAAACTGAGAAAGATAAACAAAAAGCTGAGTGAGAGAGCTATAGAATTTTTGACTTCAGATCTTATATCTCTTTTAATTCAATCTCTTCATTTTACAAGTCATGATACTGAGGCTGAGAGAGATCCAAGGTTGTCACATAGTTTGATGAGGTAGAATGATTAACATGCATTAAAAAAGAAAAGAAATACAATATCTCAGAATTTTAGTCAGAAGGAATGGGAGTGGCCAATTAGTTGAATCCACACTGGAAAAGGAATCCCCACAATAACATAACTACTGAATGATCATCTAACCTCCATCATAAGATAATGGAATCCACTACCTCAGGGCAAAAATATATTACTATACCTACTTGAGTATGTATGTTCATCCTTCTTTGAGCCAATTCTGATGATATTAAGGTTCACTCACTCCCCAATTCCTTCCCCCTCTTCTACTCTCCTCCATAAGCTTGTTTCTTGTTTCCTTCATGTGAACTACCTCTCCCCAGACCATCTCTCACCTTCTCCCTCCCCCAGTTTATTCCTCCTACACTTCAACCCTAATTTAGTGATGTCATCATGGATTGGTTAGGTGGCACAGTGGACAAAGCACCAGCCCTATACCCAGGAGGTCCCAAGCCCAAACCCAGCCCCAGACATAAGACACCCCACCCTGTCTGCCCCACAAAGAACAAAACACAAATGCTTTACAGATATCATCCCTTCATATTCAGTTCAGACCTGTGTCTTCTGTGAGTTTCTTACTTAGATAGTTCTTATGATTTTGAAGTATTATCTTCCCATATAGGAATGTATATGGTTTGATGTTTTAATATCCCTCATAAAGTTTTTTTTCCTGTTTGCGTTTTTATGCTTCTCCAGGGTCTTGTATTTGAAAGTCAAATTTTCTATTCAGTTCAGGTCTTTTCATCACAAATGCTTGAAAGACCTCTTTCTCATTGAAATCCCATTTTTGCCTTTGAAAGATTATACTCAGTTTTGCTGGGTATGTGATTTTTGGCTAGATTCCCAGTTCCTTTGCCCTCTGGAATATCATATTCCATACCCTTCAGTACTCCTTTTCTATTTGGCCCAGTCTGTTTTTAAAGAGTTCTCTTCAGTATATTTTTGTGACTTTTTTAAACCATTAAAAAGGTTTAATGGCTTAAACCATTAAAGTTGTTATGTTACTCAATGGTTTTTGTTCTTATTTTACCAAAGTGTTCTATTTTCATAACTTTCTTGCATCACTCTCATTTCTTTTCCCAATCTTTATCTACCACTCATCACTTTCTTTAACTTTCCAGTCAATCTTGTTGGGTTTGATCCAATTAGCATTTTTCTTTGAGGCTTTTTGGTAGTTGTATTTCCATTATTGTCTTTTTCTGAGTTTATGTGTTGGTCTTCTCTGCCACCAGAGTAGCTTTTAATTTTTTTTTTATTTAGAAATTTATTTTCCAAAATACATACATCAATTTTTAAAAACTTTGTGTTCTACTTCTCTTCCTCCCTCCCTTCCCACCTCCCACCCCAAGAACTCATGCAATTCAATTTAAGTTATACATGAGTAGTCATGGAAAACATCCCCACATTAGCTAGGTTGTGAAAGAAAACAGTTAAAAACAAAACTTAAACTTCAGATTAAGGAATTTTCAAAGAAAAATAACGTGTATCAATCTGTTTTCAGATACCTTCAGTTCATTCTCTGTAGATGGATTGAAATTTTCATAAGTACTTCAGGGTTGTATTGGATCATTGCCTTGATGAAAATAACCACGTGCTTCCCAACAGATCATCTTACACTATTGCTGTTATTTTGTATACAGTACGTTTTATTCTGCTTCAGTTTATGTATGTCTTTCCAGGTTTTTCTGATAGCATCCTGTTCATCACAACTTTTATATAGTACCTTAAACTTGGGAAAGAATTTTCTTCACAATAGCCCAGCAAAGTATGTACCATACTTTTTTCCATTATAGTCAATCATCATAACTATTTCCCTCCATCCTATTCCCTTACCATGATATTTACTCTATTTTCTATTGTCTTTTACCCTCTTCCTCCTCAAAAGTGTTTTGCTGCTGACTGTCCCCTCCCCCTCTCTGCTCTCCCTTCTTTCACCCTTCCTTCCTTATCCTCCTCCCCTCCTACTTTCCTGTAGGGTTAAGTAGATTACTCCTCCCAATGGAGGTTGAATGTTATTCCCTCCTTGAGCCCACTCTGATGAGATTAAGGTCTTTGAGCTAATTCTGTATTCTAAATTTTTCTTCCTCCCTCCCTCCTCAACCCTCCCTATGAAATCAAGCAATTCAATATGGCATACTTGTGCCCTTATGCAGACTATCTTAACATTCCTTGAAAGTGTTTTGCTTTTTACTGCTCTTTCCCCCAATCTGCCCTTCTCTCCTTTCCCCTTCTCCCCCCACCTTATGTCCCTCCCCGCCTACTTTCTCTCAGGGCAAAGATATATTAATATACTCATTTGAGTATGTATGTAATTTCATCTTTGAGCCAATTCTGATGAGAGTAAGGTTCACTCACTCCCCCACTTCTTACCCTTATTCCCCTCCCCTCCATAAGCTTTCTTCTTGTTACCTTCATGTGAACTACCTCTCACCAGTCCACCTCTCCCTTTCCCTCTCCCCCAGTTCATTCCTCCTACCCCTCAACCCTATTTTAAATATGTCATTGTGGGTTAGCCAGGTGGCACAGTGGACAAAGCACCAGCCCTGGACCCAAGACACCCCGAGCCCAAATCCATCCATGGACATAAGACACCCCACCCTGTTTGCATCACAAAGGACAAGGATAAAAAAATTAATACTTTACAGATATCATCCCTTCATATTCTGTTCAGACCTGTGTCCTCTGTGTATTCCTTACTGGAAAAAGTTGTTATGAGTTAGAAGTATTATCTTCCCATGTAGGAATGTAAACAATTTAATCTTTTAATATCCCTCATGATTTCTTTTTACTGTTTACCTTTTTATGCTTCTTTAGGGTCTTGTATTTGAAAGTCAAATTTTCTATTCAGTTCAGGTCTTTTCATCACAAATGCCTGAAAGTTCACTTTTTCATTAAATCCCACTTTTTCCTCTGAAAGATTATACTGTTTTCCTGGGTACATGATTCTTGGCTATAGTCCCAGTTCCTTTGCCCTCTGAAATATCATATTCCTTGCCCTCTAGTTCTTTAATGTAGATGCTGCTAGATCTTATTTTATCTTTATTGGAACTCCACAGTATTTGAATTGTTTCTAGCAGCTTGCAATATTTTCTTCTTGACCTGGGAATTCTGGAATTTGGCTATAATATTCCTGTAGGTTTTCCTTTTTGGATCTCTGTCAGGAGGTGATTGGTGGATTCTTTCAATTTCTATTTTGCCTTCTGCTTCTAGAATATCAGGGCAGTTTTCTCTGACAATCTCTTGGAAGATGCTGTCTAAATTCTTATTTTGGTCATGGTTTTCAGGTACTCCAACGATTTTCAAATTATCTCTCCTGGATTTATTTTCCAGGTCTGCTGTTTTTCCAAGGAGATATTTCATATTGCACTCTATTTTTTTTTCATTCAAGTGGATTTGCTTTACTGTGTCTTGGTTTCTCATAAGGCTACTAGCTTCCATTTGTTCAATCCTAGTTCTTAGGCAATTATTTTCTTCAGAGAGCTTTTTTATCTCCTTTTCCATTTGGCTTTTTAAGCTGTTGATTTTTTTTTCTCATGACTCTCCTGCATTGTTCTCATTTGTCTTTCCTCCATCTCTCTAAATCTTCCTTCTAGCTCTCCTACATTCTCTTCACCATCCCTTTTGAGTATTTACATGGCCTGAGACCAATTCATATTTTTCTTGGAAGCTTTGGATGTAGGGGCCCTGAAGTTGCTATCCCCTTCTGAGGGTGCACCTCGATCTTCCTTGTTGCTAAACAAACATTCTATTGTTCTCAACTTTCTTTGCTTGCTCTTTGTGCCATTTTTTATTTGACTTTTAACTCTCTCTTACAGTGAGACCCTACTTCCAAGCTACACTGTCCCAAGCTTCAGAGGATACCAGGTATTTTGCTTTGAGGGATGGAAGATTTTTCTCTTGCTTGGTCTATTCTCTGGTCCTAAGATAATCTCACACCAAGTTGCTAGTTAACCAGCCAGCAGACTTTGTATGCTGTGGTGGCTCTTATGTTCAATGAGCCTGTGATCCTCCCCAAACCTGGGCCTCCTACCACTCAGGATTTCTTCCTGGTTCCCTGCTGGAATGGGATAACCTAATTTCTCCTTGGATCCTGCAGACACCCTTGCACTTTCCCCCAGTCAGCTGTTCAGCCCTCTAACCAACCTCAGAAGACACCAGCACTGCAGCTGATTTGGAGGTTCAGGGGTAAGTTCCCCTTCCACAGCATGTCTGGGGTCTGTTTCAGCATGATCATGGGGCTGGACTCCGCTCTCAGCCAAGTATGGCCCCCTTTAATGTAGAAAATAATATCAGCCTGTCCTTCTGTGGGTTTTGCCACTCCAGGGCTTATTTTATTGCTGTTTGGGGGGTAATTGCATCAGGAGCTCTATGCATTTGTCTTTCCTCCACCATCTTGACTCTGTGCCCCACCAACAATCCATAGTAGCTTTTCATTATCAAATATTTTGTTGTTGTTTTCCCATTTTTCTAGCCTATTTTCTTTATTTTGAACTTTGTGTTAAATATTGGTTCTGCTCTCCTCAGGGTGGGTAGGCATCCTCCCAAGCTTCAGCCTTTTTCTTACTGCTACTTTGAAAACTAGTTTTCGGGGTCTGCAAATTTTTGATTCTTTAAAGGGAATGTGATCAATGCTCTCCTGGTATGCTGTCATGCCTTTATCCAGGAAGGGCTCCTGGTCCCTTGTAGCTACAAATACTACCATTCCTCTTTACTTTGGAAACTGTGACCACAGCCCTTGCTCACTTGGAAACACTATCTATACTCTTTTTCTTCCTGGTACTTCAGTCCAGAACTGCATATGTGCAATAGAGTAGTCAATGAGTTCCAGCTATGTGCAATGCCAGGAAAGGATCTGCTGTCATCTTTCTGACCAGTTATCTGACCCTTTTACTAATTTGGGATAAGTACCTAAAGCTGCTGCTGTTGTGGTCACTTCTACATGTGTGGGCTCCGGACATTTCACTGCCACAATTCCTCAGACTTCCCCCCATAACCTCTTAAATTTCCTTATGTTGGAAAAATGTCCCATCCTGATATTTTGGTGGCTCTGCCCCTCCAAAATATGATTTGGGGTGTTGTTTTAAAGTGATTTAGAGAAATAAGGGAGTGAGGTAAATTTCAGAGCTATCAAGTATTATCATAGTTATATGATTTCCTCTACTTCCAGGAAAATCACCATGCTGACTCCTTGAATGAACTGAATCAGAATAGGAATTCCTGTGACACCATATAGAAGAGGAACTTTTAGGGTGACTTCTTTTGAATAGTTAAATAGTATCTTCATTTGAAGAGGTCATCTAAGAGAACCCATTTCTGGACAAGAATTCCTTCTCCAACATTTCCAACAAGTTCACACCTAGGATTGGCTGTCTGGATTTTGAGACTCAAGGCAGACCACCTACCTCCTGAGTATCTACTTTAACAACCCCTGAAGACCTTTCTACACTGAAATTCCATGAGAAACTATGAGTCAGTTATGTCAAGCTGAGAACTGAACAAATATAATTCAGCCAGGGAATTAGAAAATTCAGGTCTGGAAAGAAATCTCCCAGGTCAGCAAAGAGGTTCTTGTAGACTATATCCTACAAAAGCAAAGAATCAAGAACATTTTTTCCATTATAAAAGCCTTAGGGTGGAGAACTTGGAAATGCTAGAGCACTGAGGTAGTAGGCACCGACAGACATCATATAAGGACACTCCTGACCTAGGGGGTCTGACTTTCCTGAAAACTGCCCCTGAGATACCAGAGAGGGCCCTGAACATTCAGCTTTAAACTTTACAGATTCATATACTTAATCCCAAGATGTGGAAGTCAGTGCAAGATTCCAACGGACTGGGGGCATGACCCTGCAGCCAACCCACCCAGAAGCTTATTAGGGGACATAGTCTCACCCTAGCACAAAATCTCAATTCTGAAACTAAATGTGGAGAGATGACTACGTTAAAGAGGAAAACATGAACCAATATTAAATCTAGATATGCTCTGAAATGAGATAGAAACTCCATAACAAATGTAAAGAGAGATTCAAAGGGAACTTTGGCTTTTCCACAAGGACTACATGAATGTCTAGAAGGAATGAAGGAAAGACTTTTAAAAAATGAAATAAAAATCTTGAAGAAAGAATTAGAAATAGAATAAATAACTTAGAAGAAAAAGTAGTAGACATTGCCCAAGAAGTGGAGTCTTTGAAAACAAGAATACACCAAATAGAAATCAATGATTCCTCGAGACAAGAAATATTAGAACAAAATGAAAAGACTGAAAAACTTGAAGAAAATGTAAGGTATATGGCAACAGAAACAACTGATTTGGAAAATTGGTCAAGAAGAGATAACATAAAAATTATTGGGATCCCTGAAGGCATTGATATAGTAAAAGAGCTTGGATGCTATATTTCAAGAAATCATAAGTGAGACCTGCCTACACTTATTAGGAAGAGAAGGCAGAATAAATAAAGAAGAATCCATAGGTCACCTCCTCTAATAAATCTCCAAATAAAAACTCTCAGGAATGTAATAGTCACAATTCAGAACACACATATCAAAGAGAAAATACTACAAGAATCCATAATGGATCACACAAGACTTGGATGGTTCAAAAATATATGAGAAGAAATCTTGGAATATAATATTTAAAAAGGCAAAAGAGTTTGGCTTACAACCAATAATAAGCTATCCTACAAAATTTGGTATAGGAAAAAAGTAGATATTAAATACAGGAGAAGATTTTGAAGATTTTTTGATGGAAAGACCAGAGCTGAGTAAGAAGTTTGGAATAGAAACAAATGAATTCAGAGAAATCAAGAAAGAACAATTTTTTTGGAATAATTGAAAGGAGTTGTATGATATACTGCTAACATTTTTTATCTTAAAACCATTTTATTATTTTCCACTTATATGTAAAGATATTTTTCAACATTTGTTTTGATGAGATTTTGACCTCCAGGTTTTTCTCCTTCCCTCCCTCCTGCCCAAGACAGAAAGCAATTGGATATAGGTTATATATGTGCAATCACATTAAACATATTTCTGCATTAGTAATGTTGTGAAAGAAGAATCAGAACAAGAGAAAAAAACTTTAAAAAAAGAAAAAAATATAAAACTGGTATGGTTTGATCTGAATTTGGATTCCACAGGTTTGTTTTGGTTTTTTTCTGGATGTGGAAAGAATTGTCTTTTCTTTTTTCCTGTTTAGATTTTTATTTTCCAAATTACATGTAAAAACAACTTTTGACATCAATCTTTTTAAAACTTTGTGTTCCAACTTCTCTTCTTCCCTCCCTTCCCACCCCCCACCCCCAAGAACTCAAGCAATTCAACATAAGTTATACATGAGTATTCATGGAAAACATCTCCACATGAGCTAGGTTGTGAGAGAAAACAGATAAATACAAAACTTTAGATTAAGGAATTGTCAAAAAATGTTTTGATCTATTTTCATATACCATAAGGTCTTTCTCTGTAGATGGATTGAAATTTTCATAAGTACTTCAGAGTTATATTGGATCATTGCCTTGATGAAAATAACCACATGTTTTCCAGCAAATAACCTTACACTATTGCTGTTATTTTGTATACAGTATATTTTACTCTGTTTCAGTTCATGTAGGTCTTTCAGGTTTTTCTGATAGCATCTTGTTCATCATAACTTTTATATAGTACCTTAAACTTGACAAAGAATTTTCTTCACAATAGCCCAGCAATGTATGTACCATACATTTTTTCCATTATATTCAATCATCATAACTATTTCCCTCCAACCTATTCCCTTCCCATGATATTTACTCTATATTCTATCATCTTTTACCCTTTTCCTCCTTAAAAGTGTTTTCTTCTGCCTGTCCCCTCCCCCTGCTCTGCCCTAGCTTCTTTCACCCTTCCCTCCTTATCTTCTTCCCATCCTACTTTTCTGTAGGGTTAAATAGATTACCCCTCCCAATTGGGTGTGAATGTTATTCCCTCCTTGAGCTCACTCTGATGAGATTAAGGTCTTTGAGCTAACTCTGTGTTCTAAATTTTTCTTCCTCCCTCCCTCCTCAATCCTCCCTATGAAATCAAGCAATTCAATATAAGTCATATTTGTAGAGTTATGCAGAACACCTTCCTTGAAAGTGTTTTGTTTTTTTCTGCTCCCTCACCCAATCTGCCCTTTCCTCCTTCCCCTCTTCTCAGTCCTCCATCTCCTTCCCCTCCCACTTTTCCTCAGGGCAAAGATATATTACTATACCCACTTGAATATGTATGTTATTCCCTCTTTGAGCCAATTCTGATGAGAGTAAAGTTCACTCACTCCCTCACTCCTTCACCCTCTTTCCTTTCCCTCCATAAGCTTTTTTCTTGTTTCCTTCATGTGAACTACCTATCACCAGTCCACCTCTCCCTTTCCCCCTCCCCCAGTATATTCCTCCTACCCCTCAACACTATTTTAAAGATGTCATCATGGGTTAGTTAGGTGGCACAGTGGACAAAGTGCCAGCCCTGGACCCAGGAGACCCTAAGCCCAATTCTGGCCCCAGACCTAAGACATCCCACCCTGCTTACCCCACAAAGAACAAGGATAAACCAAAAATAAATGCTTTACAGATATCATCCCTTCATTTTCAGTTCAGACCTGTGTCTTCTGTGTATTCCTTACTGAAAAAAGTTGTTATGAGTTAGAAGTATTATCTTCCCATGTAGGAATGTAAACAGTTTAATCTTTTAATATCCCTCATGATTTCTTTTTACTGTTTACCTTTTTATGCTTCTTTAGGTTCTTGTATTTGAAAGTCAAATTTTCTATTCAGTTCAGGTCTTTTCATCACAAATGCCTGAAAGTCCACTTGTTCATTAAATCCCATTTTTCCTCTGAAAGATTATACACAGTTTTGCTGGGTATGTAATTCTTGGCTGTAGTCCCAGTTCCTTTGCCCTCTGGAATATCATATTCCTTGCCCTCTGGTCCTTTAATGTAGATGCTGCTAGATCTTGTTTATCCTTATTAGAGTGCCACAATATTTGAATTGTTTCTTTCTAGCAGCTTGCAATATTTTCTCCTTGACCTGGGACCTCTGGAATTTGACTATAACAGTCTTGGAAGTTTTTCTTTTGGGACGAGCATTTTCTATCATTAGTCCTTTGGAGTTGTCTTGGATCATTGTATTGCTGAGAGGAGCCGTTGATCATCACATAATGTTGCTCTTGATGTGCGTAGTGTTCTCCTGATTCTGCTCACTTCCCTTAGAATCATTCCATTTAGGTCATTCAAGGTTTTTCTGAAAACTTTCTATTCATCATTTCTTATTGCACAATGGTATTCCATTATAGTGTGATGAAATAATGGGATTTAGCAGATACTCAAAGACCCACCTGGAGATTAATCAAGACTGATTGAATCAAGTGAGAGTGATTGACTGCTGATTAAAACATCACAGTTTGGCGACCACGAAGGAACCATAAGGACCCTCCCACCCTCCCTAGTTTGGCCACAAACCAGTTAATTTGGTGGATTTTCTAAATACCCCCCTCCCCTGGGCTTTCCCTTTGCCTAATCTCCCTTAAAGCCTTTAAGCCTCTAAAAGCCTTGCTTTAAAGGGAAAAAGCCAGTCCAGTTTAAAGGGAAAATATGATTGAATTTCTCATTTTCCCTTTGCTTTTTTTCATTTTTTCTCATTGGAACGTATTGGGGTAGCATACTGTCCAAACTTAAACATCTAACTTACTCGATATTCCTTCATTGTGTTATTGGTTCCCTCCTCACTCACATAGCAAAATCTTTTTGGTATAATGGTATGGGAGTAACTGTCTCCACTGAAAATGTGTTTAATATTAGTAGGAATTTTATGCCTGCAGTTGAAATAAATTTTAATACCATGCTTATGATAGTTCACATGACTATAACTCTCATTATGGGTATTATCACAGTTGTAATGTGGAAAGAGATTAAAGGTAGACCACGTGCATGGGAGAGTTCCTGATTAAAGCAGGCTCGTGGAGGAGGACTTCAGGAAGAACCCAACAAATCTGGAACTCTAGGCTAGGTAGGCCTTCTTTTTCATAACCTTCTGAACTCTTTGTAAATATCTGTATGCTCTAATAAATGTTTAATGCCCAAAGACTGGTACTGAAGCCCTTTAATTTTTGGTGACCACAATTAAGATTTTACAGTTAAAGAAGAATCCAGCTTTCCAGACCAGAATCCAGCTTCCTCCTGATGACATCTTACCACTCCAAGAATACATGAGAACTGAGAAAAGACTTCCAAAGACTTAATTATTTTTTACTGTTTCATCTAAGAACACCTGTTCCTAGAAGAAACAAAGGGGGGAATGTGATGAAATAATGGGATTTAGCAGATACTCAAAGACCCACCTAGAGATTAATCGAGACTGATTAAATCAAGTGAGAGTGATTGACTGCTGATTAAAACATCACAATAGGTATATACCACAACTTGTTCAAACATTCCCCAATTCATGGGCATTCCATTGATTTCCAATTCTTTGCCAGTACAAGGAGAGCTGCTCTGGATATTTTTGTACATGTGGGTCCTTTTCCCTTTTTAATGATCTCTTTGGGATACAGACCTGGTGGTGGTATTGCTGGGTCACAGGGTATGCACAGCCCCATAGTCCTTTGGGAATAGTTCCAAATTGCTCTCCAGAATGGTTAGATCAGTTTAGTGCTAACATTTTAATGGTGGTAAGGGGAAGAAGAAACTTATGTAGACCTTTAGAACCTTAATGTCTTCAGAGCATGTTGGAGGGGGTGGATTAGTTTCAGTCTTAGGGTTTGAAGAGTGATAAGACCCAGGATGGGTAAAGAAAAATAGTAGAAAGGAAAGGTGACCCTTTTTCTTTCTCATAATTGGGGTACATGAGAAGTAGATATAAATAGATAAACGAGATTGATCAGAGACACAAAAAATGTTGGTGTAGAAATATATAAAACTCAAATAGTTAATGATAATGGGATTGCTCAAATTCAAATTAATATAGACAGCAGGTCATTAAGAAGGCACAGATACTGGGGAGTTAAGAGTCATAAGAAAAACATGTCCTTATCCTAAAGTGGGGATTAAAAGTTAACTAGTGGGGCAACTAGGTAGTGTAGTGGATAGAGCACTGGCCATAGATTCAGGAAGACCTGAGTTCAAATCCAGCCTCAGACACTTGACAATTACTAGCTGTGTGACCCTGGGCAAGTTACTTAACCCCAATTGCCTCACAATAGGTAGCCTCTTAGATAATTGGGGAAATGGTTCAACAAGTGGTGTTATGGGAATGTAGTGGAATATTATTCCACCATGGAAAAGTGATGAGAGATGATTTCATAGAATCCTAGATGGTATGAACTGATTGATTCAAAGTTATATAAAGAGTCAGAAGAATTTAAACCAGTAAAAGGACTACATAAAGAGAAAACAATTTTGAAACTGATGAATACAATCAAAGAATCAACTCTCTGGGAGACCTGGAAATAGTCTTTAAGATGTTACCCTTCTTCACACAGAAGGGATGGACACTAGATGGAAAAAGGAGCATTTTTAGATATGGTCATTATGTGGATTAATTTTGATTGTTACAACTTTCCACCCTCCCCTTCCCAATTTGTATTTTTAATTTGGGAGGAAGAAAGGAAAGTTAATGGGAGGTGTAGTTACTAATAATGTAATATTAATGTCTTAAGGGGCCATTGTAATATTTCAAATTCAATCAAAGGAAGATCAAATAGCATGACAAGTAGAACTGCTTTAAAATGAAAGTGTATAATTTTATACTTCAAACAACTGGTATGACATAGAATTCATAATTTCATATGCAGTCCTATTTTTTCATGTTTTGATTTATGTGTGGAAATTCTCTTTAAGATTTTTAAATGCAGAATTACATTTAAAAACCCAAACAAGTTATTATTTAGCTTCTTTTATGAAAGACCTTTAGTGACTGGGAACCTACTGCCTTCCAAAATATCCCATTTTTTATAGTACTCTTTACAATTGATCTGCTCTCCAAAATTTGAACTGATTGCTTCTACTTTTGTGAGATGGTTAAGCTCAGTAGTATTGTTCATTGATTTTGTTGAATCTCTGTTTCATATATTGCTTTTCTTCATTAAAGTTTTTCTCAGGGAAATTGGGTTTTACTTGAACCTTTCACATTATCACTTTTGCTGTAATTGACTTCTTTTTCTTGACAAATCTATGAGTTCATAGGACTAGGCATTACTTTCCCTGATATAGATGAAATATTCTACCTTAATTGATGTCCTTTGTGAGTTCCTGGGGCTCAAAAAATTTATGAACAAAATGTTTAGCTATGGTCATCTCTGAATGAAGGATGGCTGATATTTGGATGAGAAAAACATTTCACCAGAATTACATTGAATGATTCTTAGTTCTGTTGGCATAGCCTTTGGGAAACCAAGTTTCCTTCTGAACATGATAAAGCATAATATTATGAATGAAACATTTTGACAAGATGACAGAGGAAAGAAAGATTCCAGCTAAACACAATTCTCTCCATTGATTCCTCAATTTAAAAAAGTTGCAACAAATGTATATTTTAAAAGAGAAAAAATAGAAATTTCCAGAAGGCAGCCTTCATGGATTTTTATTAGCAAAATTTATACAATTGGTGACACACTGCCATCTCATTGTGTTTGTTTTAAGTATAAACTTAGGGGAACTTTTTGGTTGGTACCAAAAGTAGCTATTCAGTTAAACAAAGCTTGAGATTAAGTAAAGGTTAGATAAAAAAAAAGGTGAGACACTCAATAATCACACTAGGGTCTATCATAGTTATTGATTTACTTTTCTTCATGCCCACTTCCATATCCTCACTGTAGTTACCTTGCTTAGAAACATGGCTACTGAATCAAAGAGAGCTAGAAACTACTGGCATGTAGGATGGAAAATCACAAAGGACTCTCACAATTCATTTTGTTTTTTCTATTATATATCCTTTTTTATTACTGGATTTTTTACTTTTTTAAATATAATTTTATTATTTTCCAGTTACATATTACATATAAGGATAGTTTCCAACATTGGTTACACTGGATTTTTAGTTCCAAATTATTCTTTTCTCCCCCCTCCCTTATCTCCCACCTCCCCATGACAGAAAGCAGTCTGATGTAGGTTGCACATGTACAGTCACATCAAACATATTTCTACATTAATCATCTTGTGAAAGAAGAATCAGAGCACAAAGTAAAAACCTCAAACAAGAAGGGAAAAAGTCCAAAAGTAGAAACAGTATGAATCAATCTATATTCATAATTCACAGTATTTTTTTCTGGATGTTGAGAATATTTTTATCACAAATTCTTTGAAACTGTTTTGGATCATTGCACTGCTGAGAAGAGCCAAGTCTATCCCCATTGTTCATCACATAATGTTGGTGTTACTGTGTACAATGTTCTGGTTCTGCTCTTCTCAGTCAACAGCAGTTTATGTAAGTCCTTCCAGGTTTCTCTGAACTCCTCCTGCTCTTTTTTTCTTACAGCACAGTAGAATTCCATTACATTCATATACCAAAATTTGTTTAGCCATTCCCCTACTGATGGGCATTCCCTTGATTTCCAATTCTTTGCCACCACAAAGAGAGCTGCTATAAATATTTTTGTACATGTGGGTCCTTTTCCCTTTTCTATGATCTCTTTGGGATACAGATCTAGCAGTGGTACCACTGGGTCAAAGGGTATGAACAGTCCCATAGCCCTTTGGGCATAGTTCCAAATTGCTCTCTAAAATGGTTTGATCACTTCACAGCTCCACCAATGCATAAGTATACCAATTTTTCCACAGCTTCACCAACATTTATTATTTTCTTTTTTTGTCTTATTAGCCAATCTGATAGATGTGAGGTGGTACCTCAGAGTTGTTTTAATTTGCATTTCTCTGATCAATAGTGATTTAGAGCATTTTTCATATGACAATAGATAGCTTTGATTTCTTTGTCAGAAAACTGCCTGTTCATGTCCTTTGATATGAAAGATTCAGATCCCCCACTAGTATAGTTTTGCTGCCTATTTCCTCTTGTAACTCATTTAACTTTCCCCCTAAGAATTTGGATGCTATACTACTTGGTGGATACATTTTTAGTATTGATATTACTTCATTATCTATAGTGCCTTCTAGCAAGATGTAGTTTCCTTCCTTATCTCTTTTAATTAGAACCATTTTTGCTTTTGTTTTGTGTGAGATAAGAATTGCTACCCCTGAAGCAAAATATATATTGCTCCAACCTTTTACCTTTATTCTGTGTGTATCTCTCTGCATCAAATGTGTTTCTTGTAAACAACATATTGTAGTGTTCTGATTTTTAATCCACTCTGATATTCACTTCCATTTTATGGGAGAGTTCATCCCATACACATTCACAGCTAAAATTATTAACTGTTTATTTCCCTCCATCTTCTTTTCCCCTTTGTTTGTACTCTTTTTTCCCTTCTTTCACCTTATTCCACTTGACCAGTGTTTTGCTTCTGACCACTGCCTTCTCAATCTACCCTCCCTTTTATCAGCTTCCCTTCTTTTTCTTGCCCCTTTTCCCCCATACTTGTGCCCTCCCTTCTATCAATGCTATCCTTTTCCCCCTTCCCCTTTTATTTCCTTAAAGAGTAAGCTAAGTTTCTTTATATAAATGGGAGAGTATATTATTCCCTCCTTGAACCAAATCTGATGAGAGTAAGGTTGCAACAATGCCCAGCCCTCCCTTCTTTCCCTCTATTGTAATGGGTTCTTTTTGTGCCTCTTCATATTATTTAATTAACCCCATTCCATTTCCCCCTTCCTCTCCTCCCCCTAGTATTCTTTTATTCTGTCTCTTAAGGTTCTGTATATCATCACATAAAAGTGGATTTAATAATAATAATTTAACAGAGACACAGATCCTAAGGCTTAAAAGTATTCCTCCCTCATAGGGACACAAGCAGTTTAATATCATTGAACAACCTTCCCCACCCTCCTTTATATTTCTTTAGAGTCTTGTTTTTGGAGATCAAATTTTCTGTTCAGTTCTGGTCTTTTTTTCAGGAAGCCTTGGAAGTCCCCTAATTCATTGAATGTCCATCTTTTCCTCTGAAAGAGAATGATCAGTTTTGATGCATAGTTCATCCTTGGTTGTAATCCAAGCTCCTTTGCCTTCTGTAATATCATATTCCAAACCTTGTGATCCTTTAATGTTGAAGCTGCCAGGTCCTGTGCAATCCTGACTGTAGCTCCATGGTATTTACATGTTTTTTTTTCCTGACTGCTTGGAGTATTTTCTCCTTCACCTGATAATTCTGGAGTTTGGCTACAATATTCCTTGAAGTGCTCCTTTTGGGGTCTCTTTCAGGAGGTGATTGGTAGATTCTTTCAATGATGATTTTGTCCTCTGATTCTACAATTTCAGGGCAGTTCTCCTTGATAATTTCCTGGAATATGGTGTCTAGACTCTTTTCTTGATCATGGCTTACAGGTAGTCCAATAATTCTCAGATTATTTCTCCTGGATCTATTTTACAGGTCAATTGTTTTTCCAATGAGCTATTTCACATTCTCTTCTATTTATTTCAGTTTTTTTATTCTTCTCGACAAATTCTTAGTGTCTCATGGAGTTATCAGCTTCTATCTGCTCAATGTTAATTTTTAAGGTCTTATTTTCCTCAGTAAAGTTTCACACTTTCTTTTCCATTTTGCCAATTTTTATCTAATTTGGCCAATTGTATTTTTAAGGAATTGTTTTCCTCAGTCAATGTTTGTGCTTCTTTTTGCAGTGTAACTTTCATTTCTCTAAATTCTTTTTCCATTTTTTCTGCTACCTCTCTTATTTGATTTAAAAGTTTTTTGGGGCTCTTCAAAGAAGGCTTTTTGGTCTGAGACAATATCATCTTCCCACTTGAGTCTTCACTTGTAGTCATTTTGACCAACTCATCTGAGTTTGAGTTTTGGTCTTCCTTTTCACCATAGAATTTTTCAATGGTAAGTGTCCTTTTTTTGTTTCTTGCTCAAAGTGTAGGCTATTTTTAAACTTACAGAGTTGAACTCTTCTCCTGGGGGACAGGGTTCACTGTTTCAAGCTTCTTACTGCTCTCAGATGCCCTACTCTCAGCTATGTCTAGTTGCAGCAATGTTGAGCTGCCCACTGAGCTGAGCTTTGCTGAGGTGAGGTGCCAGCTGAGATGAGTAGTGCTGAGCTGCCCTCCCCTTTCACCCAGGTGAGACAGACCTTTCCTGAAGTCTTCTAAATTATCCCAAGTAGTAGGATTGTGTCTCTCTTTCTGTATCTTCTGTAGTTCTAGAATCTGTTTAGAGGCTCGATTTAATGTTGGTTTTGATGGAAATATGGGAAAGCTCAGGCAAGTTACTAGCTTCTCTCAGCCATCTTGATTCAGCCCCCAAACTTATGACTATGATATCTTAACTTCCATGTGAAATGGATTTGAGTGAGACAGAGCTGCACAAAGTCATCAGCCTTGCTCTCTCCTGCAGAGTCATCAGAGTCCAGTGGCAAGGATACCTCACAAGTCACTTCTAATGGTTTCTCCTCTATAGCTACTCATTCAGAATCCTAAAAAATTTGAATACAGTTAAGACCCTATAGGTATAGGGGTGTGTGTGTGTGTGTGTGTGTGTGTGTGTGTGTGTGTGTGTGTGTACAGGGGCTAAAGAAGGGATAATGGAAACACTAGGTAAATAACCAAAGAAACTCCTAGCAAAATTAATAAATATTATGAAGTAAAATAATCTTAAGATAAAACTCCAAGAAAATAAAGAAAAAGCGTTCAATAAGTCCCCAAGCAAAATGGATTGGCCACAAAAATCTAAGGATGTTTGGAAGGACTAATAAAAAGATGAAAGGAAGATCTGAGGAGTAGAATTTAAACCTAAAAGAGAAATTAGGGAAAATTTGCAATGAAGAAAATATACTGAAGGGGAAAAAGGGAAATGGAAGTGAAAAATTCCATGATAAAATAAAAAATATGCGTGAAAAGTCAAAAAAGAGAAAAATTGTAAGAATGTTGAAAGATACCTTTAAATCATATCACCTGGAAAACATGGAATGCAGAGAAATATTCTAAGACTTATCAGATTTCCAGAAGGGCATAAAACATAAACAACAGCAACAACAAACCTTTAATTACCATATTACAAGAATTCACAAATACTAATTACGAAGATATATTTGAACATCAGGTAGGAATAGATAGGATTTATAAATTATCATCAAAAAGAAAGCCCAGATAAAACACACCCTGGAATTTAATGGCCACAATCTATCACTACCGGGTCAATCAAAAATATTGAAAGAGGTTAGAAAAAGAACAATCACATATCACAGAACATTAGTCAGGATTAAAGGAAAATGGCAGTAGCCAATGCTAATATAATTTAGTGAGCAAAATGTTTTTGTACCATTAATAGATGGCACAAATTTATAATTTTTTTGATAAAAAATATATTTTATTAAATTCTTTTCATGCTGCTTAATACATAGTTTGTATTAGCAAAAGGCATATATCATATATTGGTATGGTAATATGTGTTATCTAGATGAATGAATAAATAAAGCATTTATTCAGCACTTCCTATGTGGAAGATGCTATGCTAATTACTGGGGAGGTAAATAGAGGAATAAAGAAGTCTCTGCTCTTAAGGAGCTCATATTCTAATGAAATGTCTATTTCATTTATAAACAGAAATATGCATATATAAATATGTGCCCATGTATACATATGTCTGTTGGAGAACTTGCTCAGAAAATTATTGCTGATAGGAATATATGATCAAAAGATTTTGAAGAACACTGGTATTGAGTTGGTCTAGAGAAATGGTGTCAAACTCAAACAAAAACAAATTCCTAAAGGCACATATTAACTTAGAAAAACAAAAAGTAGCATCTATGTCGTATTGCATTTTTATTTATTTTGTTAAATATTTCCCAATTACATTTTTATCTGATTCCTTCTGTACTTAGAAATTTTGTGAACCTTCAGTTTGTATGTGTACATTATTAACTTGTAAATTATGGACACATATAGTTCCATAATAATATATTATCTACAACATAAAAATATATATATATATAATATGCATACATCATAAATCTACATAAAATACAAATTGGGAAAATAAGAAATGTCTAATAAAGTTTTTAAATGTTTAATTTTTTATTAATGGTAAAAAATAATTCTTGCTCTTAAGAATAATCTGAATGAATACACTTCAAAATTTAAAATAATCTTTGAGTATATCCTGGTGTACAAGGAAGATTTAAAAAAATAACTGTTCATTGGCAAGTAATTGTTCAATCAATTTGATCTATATAGTGAGAGAAATGATTATTACATAGTCAATTGTTAATATTAGGAAAATCCAGGATTTTTTTTTTCCCTGCCTCATTTGGAGATTAGCTCAAAGCTTAGTTCTCTGAAGGATGGATGATGAGGTGAAATTTTGTAATTGTTACCTCAAACAACTAGGGAACTTTATAAATAATTTAATCTATGGTGAATTCTGGCCTATTGTGTTCCACTAAGCCAGGTGTGAATAGAGGTAGACCCCTTTCTCTCTAGCTTTCATTAGGCTGGGATAGTCTAGATAAGAACTGTTTCTTTGTCCCCGACTGTCGTTAGAGTCACATCCCCCATTCCCTCATTAGTTCCACCTTTCATCTTAATATTCCTTCTTCTTTTTAATTGTTAGCCAAATGGAGTTGATTATTACCCTCAGGAATACTCACTCTTCCAAAGTCATATCAGCATTATATAGGTTCCAGGAGGGGTCTTTAGATTTGAGAGTGCCACTGACCCCTTTAACTAATTATTTGTTAGGATGATTAATGAAATGATTAATTGCCCAGAAATATATCCCCTCAAATTTTTATACATCACAATACCAGCTAGGTGGCACAATGGATAGATCACTGGTCCTGAAGTCAGGAAGACCTGAGTGCAAATCTCCCTCAGACATTGACTAGCTGTGTGACCCTGGATAAATCACTTAAACCCAATTGCCTTTAACCATCCAGATCCAGCTCTAGTTGTCTTGCTATATATCTTGCCACTAGAATAAAATGGCTCTGGAGAAGACAATAAGGTTGATGACTTTGCACAGCCCTCCTGCACTTAAATCCAATTCACTTCAAGTGCTGAAATTACTTGATGTCATGGTCCTCTTCAAGAACTAAGGAAAAACAATAATACAATAAAAAATAAAAAAAATAGCTAACCAAGAAGGTAGATTACTTCTTTTAAAGTATTTTTTAAATAAAAGAAACACAATGGAGCTACCAAATAATGGGTCATAATAGATATAACAGATTTTCTTTTTTAAATTCTTGTTTATAATTTTATTTTTTCCAAATTACATATAAAAACAAATTTTAATATCATTTTTTTAAAACTTTGTGTTCCAAATTCTCTTCCTCCCTCCCTCCCCAAAACCCCCCAAGAACTCAAGCAATTCAAAATAAGTCATGCAAAACATTTCCACATTAGTCAGGTTGTAAAAGAAAACAGACAAAAACATTTTTAGAAAAAAGAACTAAAAAAAATTATGCTTCAATTTGTATTCAGATACCATCAGTTATTTCTCTGGTGATGAATTGCATTTTTCATACATCCTTCAGAGTTGCCCTGGATTACTGTACTGCTGAAAACATCCAAGTCACTCACAGCAGATCATCCCACAATATGGCTGTTATTTTGTACATAGTACATTTAACTTTGCATTGTTCATGTAAACCTTTCCAGGTTTTTCTGATAGCATCTTTCTCATCATCTCTTATAACACAATAATATTCCATCATACTCCCATCTAATAATTTGTTTAGTCATTCCCCAATTGATGGGCATCTCCTCAATTTCAAATTCAACATTTTTTGTAATATCTTTTTGGATACCAATTTAGGAGTGGTATTATGGTAGTATACATGGTTTTATAACACTTTGGCCATAGTTCCAAATTGCTCTACAGAATGTTTGAATCAGTTTACAACTTTGCCAAGAGTGTATTTATGGGGGAGGGGCCTGATGGGGGAGGGGGACCGAGCCAAGATGGCAGAGGAAAGACTGTGAATCCCCCAAGTTCCAAACAAACCTATCCACATACTCCAAAATAATGCCATAAGACAACACCCAGAGCATCCTAACCCACATAAGAACAGAGTGAGACTATTTTCCAGCCAAAGATGGCAACTGGGCTCACCTGCTGATTGGGCTGATAGAGGAGTTCAGTGCACAGGGCAGACCCAGACAGGAACAGACAGCATTCCCAGGGCCTCCAAGTCTTCAGTGCCAGTGGCTTCTTCTGAGGCTTGACTCGTGGACCAGTGAGGGGGTTCTGTGGTTGACTGGGGTGAAGTGGCTGTGATCTCTGTTGAAGTTGGGGCAAAGTGCCCTGGTTCTGAACCAGTGGGCCGAATCGAGTGGTGGTGGCCCAGTGGGGGAGGGGCACAGGCACACAAAGCTTCTGACCATAGAGAATCAGATTTCAATCAGACATCTACTTCCAGTTAGAGATGAGTAAGCAGAGAAAGCAGTGGACTATAGGAAGTTTTTGGGGGGGATAAGTAGACCAGAATACACCCTCAGAAGAATCTTCCAAGAAAAATATGAAGAGGTCTCAGGCCATGGAAATGCTCAAAAGGGACTTTGCAAAGAAAGTAGGAGAGATAGAATGAAGATTTAGAGAGATGGAGGAAAGAATAGAAAGACAAATGAGAACAATGCAGGAGAGTCATGAGAAAAATTCAACAGCTTGAAAAACCAAATGGAAAAGGAGATACAAAAGCTCTCAGAAAATTATCGCCTAAGAATTAAGATTGAACAAATGGAAGCTAGTGACTTTATGAGAAACCAAAACACATTAAAGCAAATCCAAATGAATAAAAAAAATAGAGAGCAATATGAAATATCGCCTTCAAAAAACAATTGACCTGGAAAATAAATACAGGAGAGATAATTTGAAAATCATTGGACTACCTGAGAAACATGACCAAAATAAAAGTTTAGACAGAATCTTCCAAGAAATTACCCTGATATTCTAGAAGCAGAAGGTAAAATAGAAATTGAAAGAATCCACTGATCACCTCCTGAAAGAGATCCCAAAAGGAAAACTTCCAGAAATATTATAGCCAAATTCCAGAGATCCCAGGTCAAGGAGTGAATATGGCAAGCAGCTAAAAAAGGAATTCAAATACTGTGGAGCTTCAGTAAGGATAACACAAGATCTTGCAGCATCTACATTAAAGGACCAGAGGGCAAGGAATATGATATTCCAGAGGGCAAAGGAACTGGGACTACAGCCAAGAATCACATACCCAGCAAAACTGAGTACAATCTTTCAGGGGAAAAAATGGGACTTCAATGAAAAAAGAGGGCTTTTAAGCATTTGTGATGAAAAGACCTGAACTGAATAGAAAATTTGATTTTCAAATACAAGACCCTAGAGAAGCATAAAAAGATAAACAGGAAAAAGAAACCATGAGGGATATTAAAAAATCAAACTGTTTACATTCTTACATGGGAAGATAACATTTCCAACTCATAAAAATTTTCTCAGTAAGGAATACACAGAAGACACAGGTCTGAAATGAATATAAAGGGATGATATCTGAATTTTTTTATCCTTGTCCTTTGTGATGCAAACAAGTTGGGGTGTCTTATGTCTGTTGGGCTCGGGGTGTCCTGGGTCCAGGGTTGGTTCTTTGTCCACTGTGACACCTAGCTAACCCATGATTAAAATAGAGTTGAAGAGTAGGAGGAATAGACTGAGGGAGGGGGAAGGGGAGAGGTGGACTGGTGATAGGTAGTTCACATGAAGGAAACAAGAAAATAGCTTATGGAGGGGAGGGAAAGAGAGTGAAGGAGTGGGGGAGTGAGTGAACCTTACTATCTTCAGAATTGGCTCAAAGAGGGAATAACATACATACTCAAGTGGGTATAGCAATATATTTTTGACCTGTGGAAAAGTGGGTGGAGAAGGAGATAAGGGGGACTGGGAGAAGAGGGGAAGGAGGGAAGGGAAATTTGGGGGAGCAAGCTGTAAAAGGCAAAACACTTTTGAGGAATGTGAAGATATTCTGCATAGCAGCACATGTATGACATATATTGAATTGCTTGATTTCATAGGGAAGGTTGAGGAGGGAGGGAGGAAGAAAAATTTAAGAAAGCAGAATTAGCTCAAAGACCTTAACTTCATCAGTGTAGACTCAAGGAGGGAATAAGATACACACCCAATTGGGAGGAGTAATATATTTCACCCTACAGGAAAGTAGGAGGGGAAGAGGATAAGGTGGGAAGGGTGAATGAAGGGAGGGTAGAGCAGGGAAGGAGGAAGTCAGTAGCAAAACACCTTTGAGGAGGAATAGGGCAAAATAAGATAGAAAATAGAGTAAATATCATTGGAAGGGCATAGGATGGAGGGAAATAGTTATGATGATTGGCTACAATGGCAAAACATTTAGTACCTAGTCTTCTGGGCTATTGTGAAGAAAATTATTTTTCAAGTTTAAGGTACTATATAAAATTTATGATGAACAGGATGCTATCAGAAAAACCTGGAAAAACCCACATGAACTGAGGCAGAGAGAAATGTACTGTATATAGAATAGCAGCAATAGTGTAAGATGATTTGCTGGGAAGCATGTGGTTATTTTCAGCAAGGCAATGATAAAATATAACTCTGAAGGACTTATGAAAACTGTAGTACACCTACAGAGAAAGAATTGATGGTATCTGAAAATAGACATAAACAGATTTTTTGACAACTCCTTAATCTGAAGTCTTGTTTTTAACCTGTTTTCTCTCACAACCTCACAAATGTAGAGATGTTTTCCATGACTACTCATGTATAACTTACATGGAATGACTTCAGTTCTTGAGTGGGGGATGGGAAGAGAGGGAAGAAGAGAAGTTGGAACACAAAGTTTTAAAAAGATTGATGTCAAAATTTGTTTTTACATGTAATTTGGAAAATAAAATTCTAAACAGAATTTAAAAAAAATAAAAGATAAAAAGGGGAAAAACGCTGATCAGAAGGACTGTGGCTCACTAGACATATGTTGTTGCCTTTGACAGAAACATTGAAGTTTGGAAGCTAAGGGTTAGGGGAAACTTATTTACTTATTGATAACTTCTCCATAGGACATATTCTCTGTAAGGCACCTGCCACAACCATGAGGCAGTCTTTGGTAAGGGAATAAGTTTGCTGGGGAATAAGGTAATTTTCCAAGTATCATTTACATAGCAGCTATTGTAGGTTATGTTTGTTGATAAAGAGGACAGTAGAAGAATGTTTGGTTTCTGATAGCTGGGCTTGTATTGAAGACAGCATCCATGATTTACTATTAAGAGCAATGCAGGACCAGACTCATCTTCCTAATAGTCAATTGGTTTAACCATGCAATCACTGGGGATATGCCCACTTTGGGTATCATACTTCAGGTTTTGCAAGTCAGTGCTGTAGGGGATAAAAATAAATATGTCAAATATCTGAAAACCATACATATGAAGAATGGTTGATGAAACCCAGATAGTTAGCCTGAGAAAAAGATAATTCAGGAGAAATATAAGATTTATCTTTGGATATTTTGCATGCTTTTATGTGGAAAAGGGATTTAATTATATTTTATGAAATTCCAGATGGCAGTTAAAAGGATTCAGATTTTGACTCAAAATAAAGAAGAAATCTCTAACAATTATAGTTGTCCAGAAATAAAATGGGCTTTCTCATGAGGCAATGAATATACTGTCACTATAGGTACCCAGGAAGAGGCTAGATAACCACTTGTTAGAAACATTGCAGAAGGGCTTCATCTACTAGGCAAGATGATGGACTAAGTTGCCTTTATGATTCCATCCAATTCTATGATTCTATAATTCTTTATTGGGGCTGTGATATTAGGTTTTAAATTGAAGCCTTTCTATTATATTATTACTCTGCAGAAAATATAAAACATGAATGCATTCATTGGTATAATACATCATTTTTGGGCAAGGATGACTGAAGTGGAGTTGCTCAGATTGTCAGAGAGATTGACTCACCAGGCTTTTTAGCATCATTGTAGAATAGTCTAATTCTAAGAAAGGCAGCCTTGATGAAGTGAAAAACAAGTACATAGGAAATATGGAAGGAACAGGAAATTCTGAGTTCTCCAGGAGGTGTGTACCATCATATGTCATCCCTTTTCCCTACCAACCAAAGCCACAATATTAATTTACACTGAAAAAAAATTCACCTAAGAAAAATAATCCTATGAGAATGAGGTAGGTAGTAATATTCCACTTGACTGTAATTTAAAGGTTACCTGTTGTAATCATGCAACAAGAATGGAAATGACAATATATAACAATGGAAACTTAGGAGAGGGGAAGATGTTATGGTACATTTAGGTAGGAAAAAAGTGTAGGTTACAGTCTTCAGATTGTGATGACTGTGTAGGCACTACAAATCTAGGACTTCCTGAAAAATGTTGTCTGATATAATGTTTGTTCTACATGTAAGACCAGAAAAAAGGCACTGTAGCATGCCCTTTGAAGCCATTCATCCAGCTCTTTCTTGTTCTCAAAATTTGGGGTTGTCAAAGGCTAATTAACTTTTTTGGTTAAAAAAAAATTAGCTATATCTTTTTTCACCTATTCAAAAAGGTTCACACCTCTTGCTCAGTTAATATAATCACAAAAGTCACAAAAATATCATTTTAAACAAAAGGCATATCAATTTTTCAATGGATAATAAAAAGCTGTTTCATGCCTTATGACTTTTTTGTGAGGCAATTGGGGTTAAGTGACTTGCTCAGGGTCACACAGCTAGTAAGTGTCAAGTGTCTGAGGCCAGATTTGAACTCAGGTCCTCCTGACTCCAGGGCTGGTGCTCTATTAACTGTGCCACCCAGCTGCCCCATGACTTTTTTTAAACAGGTGTGAACCTCATTAAGAAATATGCTTGGAAGGGTAAACACAGGAAAAAACATGTAGTAATGGAATATAAGTGAATAGATGACACAAATGTTCAGTGAAATTTGTGCCTCCAATGAATAGTCATCGAGGTCCAGTTGTGATGTCATTGAGTGAGATCCTTTCTCCATTGAGCTGGGGATTTGCTGTTCTCAATATTATACTAGACATTTTTCCTTCTAAACTTTCCTTCTGCTGTGAAGAATCTCTACTATAATGTATTCATATTTGGGAATTATATAGATTAATGGGGAAAGATGTCATCTCTTTTGTTCCATAGTTTTAAAGGGCATTGTTATCTCATTTGTAATGTAAATCTCTTAGCCTAATATACCTAGAAATGTGGCTAAAGCATGTTAAAGTGTTTACTTTGACTGGCTTTTCCTCTTTTTGAGATCAGATAATGTTATTCTAAACTATTATCTGAGAAATGGTCCTTTTTTATTTGTAAGATTTCATAATCAATAAGCTAGCTTGTTTTTCACAAAAGTAAACACTTAAAATTTCCTTTCATCAAAGTTTTTCCATTTTGTAGGATCAGCACATGTGAAAAGAGTCATCTGTCCTTATTTGGCTTAAGCCCCTGATATGTAATTAACCATAATGTGCTAGGATCAAATATGGCAAGCAGACAAATATAGACTGGCTTCATCAGCACGATGCTGTTACTGTTCAGAAGATAGATTTTGTTCAGAAATGAATTCTCTGAAAAAGCTAAAGGTTTTTTCCCCTGCAAGCTTATGGGTTATTGATTGTTTTAATTTTATATACATACACACACACTTACATATCTGTATGATAGGGTGGCATCTTTTCTATGGCTTATGTACATGTTATTATACAAGTTGCAGGCCTCTGCTTTTACTTTGCTATTTGTTTATTCAATAAATATCCCCAAGACTGCTGAATTGTTCTGTATGGCATTGCTTGATGATGATGCTACCTGAATTCTATGATGGCATTAAAGGTAACTGAAGTCCAAATTTTTCTTTTTGTTCTTCTTGATCATAAATTGTCAATATCTTTAGTCTTTGTATTGGATTTCTCCTCTACTTTTCTAATAGCTGCTGTCCCTCTTACCTGTTTTAATCCTCTCAACTGTTTCTTTTGTCCACTACCTGTCCTGTTATTTATACCCTTTTTCTTTTCTTCTTTCTTTTCTCCCATTCTTGTTCTAGCTACCATTCTTCCTGACTTTATTCAAAGCAGAATATCTAGCAGTTGCTAGTTGATGAGAGCACTCTGTTGCTTCAAATCAGCAAAGCAACTAGTTACCATGCCTCATTTGTCATCCTGAGATGTAATCATCAGCCTTTATTAACTATTTTCATTCTCACTAAATGCTAAGGATCTATTTCTTCACAGCTAGAGTTTTGTTTACTTTGATTTTATTTACTAATTTTGATTTGTAATTTCTACTTTCCGATTAAAAAATTTGCAGAGTTCTGATATCATAAAACTGAAGGTATATTAAAGATTATCAGGTTCAGACCACTTAATAAGGGTTTTAAAGAAAATCAAAGGAACCAGGTTGTGTTTGTTTAAAGTAATTTATTCATTTTATATACGGTATCATTTATAATATGATTTTACTGTCAGTATTCTCTTTTATTGATATAATAGTCTTATAACAATTTTTTCAGTTTACTACTATTACACCAATAATTATTAAACAGGATTAGGAACAATGAATTATGTTAAATACAAAGATAAAACAAACCAGTTATTTCCTTCAAGAAATTTATAATCTAATAGCAAGAAGAAAACCAATATGTAACTAGAATATAATACAAATTATATTATGATAAACCCTATACTACAGTCTTCCCCTAAAGCTTCACTGTAATATTGTGTCTTGGGATCTTGAAGTCTATGACAAGAAGTACAGAATGACAAGGCTTCAACTGTGAGCATGGTGATGAACTATATCCCTGTAAACAGAGTTAGATTGCCTGTGCTTAGAGAGGTTCATCACAGGAGAGTTGAGCATGAGATGTTGGGGAGATTTGTTTGTTTGATGGTAGCAGGAGATAACAACATACGAAAACCGTATTTTTAAGCATGGACAGATTGTGACCTATGCTGTTAAAGGGGATGTCTACACTGATGAAATAATTTATTAAGTATTCATATGTGTATTCATATAAGTTTTCATAATATGATTGTGTAGTAGAGCTCCAAAAAAGTGACATGTGAATGATATAGTTTGTAGCTGTAGTAATCAAGAAAAACCTCATGGGGTAAGTGATGCTTAGTCTCTGCTTTGAAAGAAGGATGATAATTTGTCAGGATGAAAGTTTAGAGGAATAGAGTCTAGTCAACTGGGGTATAATGTGATTAAAGCAACAGAGATGGGAAAGGGCAGAATGAAATCAAGGAATAATGAATAGTAAGTGTGGCTGAAACAGAATGGATAAAGAGGATTGATTTAGGAAAAGCTGGAAAGGATAGCTAAGTTGAGAGGGGGGAGGGCTCTGAATGCAATGCTAGGACAGTTTGTATTTTATTTCTTAAGCAATCGTGAGTCACTAAAAATGTTTCAATACATGTATCACACAGTCAGTTTTGTACATTAGGAAGATTACCCTGGCAGAAGTATAAAGAATGGATTAGAGATAGTAAAGATTGAAAGCAGGAAGACCCATTAGCAGGTTACTACAACAGATTAGTAAGAGGTAACTGGAGTGATTGAATTGATAATGGAAAGAAGGAATGTTATGGATTTATGCTTAAAGGACTGAGTAACTTATCGGATGTGGGGAGTGAGAGAAAGGGATGACTTAAAGATGATTCAAATTTTCTTAGAACCAGGTTGCTGGTAAAATAGTTTTTAAAATAGTTAATACAAATTACAAAGTTAAGAGAAACAGTTTTAATAACTAACTTCTCATGAGATATGTCTATATGTTTCTAAGAACATATGAAATTTCCAATCATAAACACTGTTTCACAATTTAATATAATTTGTTTATATATGTTATTGGCATACTTTATTATTTATATATTAATTTTCATGTTTATATCATTATGCTCACATATCTTATGATGATACAAAACATGTATCATCATATCTAACAAATTATATAGGATCCATTATGAGGGAATGAATAATTTCCAGGTGAAATTAGAAAAAAAATATTAATTCCTAATTTTGCAAAAAATATCAACTTACTCTGTAATGTTAAATCCCCCCTTCTCTCTCCCGAGCTATAAAAGACAAAGGGCTACCAAGAATAAGGGACATAAAAATCTGAGACTATAGAGGATATGCATGAAGGAAAGAATTGGAAGGAAAACACTTTTTTCTCTCTTCATCAAAACAGAAACTCATGTTAGACATGTATAAGTGAAAGGGACAATTTACCTCTTCCTCCTTACCTTTTCCTAAAATAATTTATTATAGTTGGAAATCCATAATAGGGTGCTGCCCCTAAGTATCCAAAGCAAGCATTATGAGAAGCTGCAATTTTTCCCCCTTTTCACCAGTATTACACACTGTGCTGACCCCTAGTGGTAAAATCAATGTGCATATGTATGGATATAAAGTATATGTGTATATACATATATAAACTGTGTGTGTATAGAAATGTCTACACACAGACATTCTGTATACATATTAGTAATATATTAACAAAATATTTTATAAAGGATTTTTATTTGTACTTAATAGAAATGTTCAGAACTTTATTTTTCAAACTATTGAAATCTAGTTTTACTAAATTTCATGTTAAGATTTTTTTCTCTTTTGAATTCAAAGTATTCTGATTTTATCTGAGGAAGACCACCTTAGTTGTAAACTTTGAAATCATTTTTCTTAGAATCATAGAAATTATTGTGTCTAATTTCATAATTTTACAGATGAACAAATTCTGTAAGGAAAACTAACTTGTCCAGTTCAGATATCTTTGCAGAAACAGGGCTGGGATTACAGTCCAGGTCTTCTGACTTCCAGTCCCATGCTATTTCCTGCCATAATGCCCTGCTTCACTGTAAAAATTTCAAGCTGCTTTTTATAACATTAAAGGCAAGAGTTCCATGGTTCCAAGGATAAAACTAATTCTCATTAAGGGAAATGTAACAATATTGTTTTAATAAAGCTATTAGCATCATACAATATTTAATACATTTGAATCTTAATTTATAAGAATTAGCATATGAATACCTATTAATGTAAACATGTATATGAGTGTAAATATGTAAAAGGAGGGATTTAAATGGGATAAAATCATATTTAACTATAACACTGTAATAAAATATAGCTTCAAGTTATAGAATCCTAGTCTTCCAAAATGGTGTGAGTGGATGTGGATGGCTATGGGTGTGTGCACCCATACACACACACACACACACACACACACACACACACACACACATACAGACACACACGCAAGTAATCCTCACCTTTTAAGGGGTAATGTTCCTAGAAAATGGGGGTAAAAGTAAAAAATGCAAATGTTGATACATTGAACCTAAGGTTAATAGAAAGCAAAGTTCCCATGACTAAAAATAAATAAACTGTAAAAATAAAAAATCTTCTCCTAGAGATTTCTGAAAATTCACTTTTCTTCATACAATTCTTTATTAAACAAACAAAACCATTAATTTTGATTACCACTTTTCCTAGCATAGTAACCATGAAATTACCCATAAAATTCAGGGAAGAGGAGAGGCAATGTTGCACTGGGTGAGGTATGGCAAGGGGAATGATGTTAGTAGAACCCCAAATTTAAAAAGAGAAAGGTGAAACCTGTCATTTCTAGTCTCCCTTTCCACTCCATGGTTGAACTGTTCCCTAGTAAAAAACATATGCTTTGCAGTAAGTCCCTGGAGCCCACTTGAGGCTCAGAACTTCAGCCTCGGGTGACTTGACTTGGCCCAGAAAGCCCAATTCTGGAAATGGTGGTGACCAGGTGTTGCTCTATTCTGTATAGATCCAGATGCTAGGGTGTGCAGGTGAGAGGGCAGAAGTGACCATGTCATTTACCCAAAAACTAAGAAACTTTTCCATTTATTCCAATTCCCTCATCACATACTTGAGAGGTTACTTTTTCATTGTCTGGAGCAGATTCACACTTTTATGAATACTTCCTCCTTTTGTATATATAAATGTAAACATCATTCCTCTCACTTTTTTCTCTACTATGCATAACCACAAATGTGCATGGTTGCCAATGTGAAAGTGAAAATAAAGTTACTAATAAAATCATATGTTAATAATATAATTAATATAGTATAGAATAGTATAACACAATAAAACACAACATTGTAACATAACATAGCATAGTATTGCATCACATCACATCACATACATATAAACAGTTGTGCCATAACATGTATATATGTACATACATACATACATTGATTTGAATCTGACTCTTCAGGGCCTCATTTGTGGTTTTCTTGGGAAAGATACTGGTGTAGTTTCCCATTTCCTTCTCCAGCTCCATTTTGCAGTAGAAGAACTGAGGCAAATAGGGTTAAATGACTTTCTTGGGGTCACACAGCTAGTAAGTGTCTGAGGCCAAATTTGACCTTAGGGAGAGGAGTCGTCCTGACTTCAGGCCTGGCACTTTATCTGCTATGCTACAGAGCTATCAGGCTTCAGAGAAATTTGTTGAATAACTATATCCAGCTATATTCACAATAAACTAATAATACATTTCTAAACTTTAAGAAATTTTAAAGAACTACAATTATATATATCAAAAATCATTTAAACTTTATTTCTCTCTTCTGTTTATGTAGTTACCTAAATAATTGGCCGTGTCATTAACTCCAGGGGAAAAGATACAGAGAGTTGGGTTCTATAGGTAATGAAATGGAACAATTTTTAGTCATCATAGCAACTAAATGAATTCATAGGAAATTGAACACAAAATTAAAATTTGTAAAAAAAATTTTAAATGTGTAGATGTTAAGATTCAAGACTTTAAAAGTATAGCATGTTCATAAAGCTCATTATGAGTAAGAAGACCTGAAAACATATTTTAAGATGCCCCAACAAAGATGCCTTGTGAGGTAGTAACTGTCTCATCACTGATTGTGTTCAAATATACTAAATTTTTATTGTGAATTGTGTAGGCTCCATTGGAATCTTTTTTTGTATTTCTATTATTCAAGTAACTCTACCTACATCAAGATGAAAGTCACTCCTTGATGAGATTGTGTATACTGGATATAATGAGGTGGAACTACTTTATTCATGGTTATGGACCAGTCAGGGCAATGTAAAAGGGATTTCTAAAATCAAAGGGAACTTGGACTAAGGAACCTCTAAAATCACTTCCCATGCTTAAGATTCTATAATTCTTGTAATTAGACTTTAATTCAATTACCCTAAAGAATGTTTATAGAATTCATTGATTCATTGATTTCATTCAGTCATTAAACAAACATTTATTTAAATTAAAATTCCTAAAAAAATTGGATGTCAATAACAGCTATTCTACTTTAGTTGGGGAAAAGTTAAGCAAAAATATAAATAGTCTTTAGATAACTTTATAAATTAGAGTTGAAAAACAAGAACAATAAAAAAAGGAAAAATAGTATTGGAGAAACCCTTTTGACATGAAGGCAAATATGGAACATTATGCTATGTGATGCTACAACAACCTTTTCTTTTTCTTTTCTTCCTTCCTTCCTTCCTTCCTTTTTTACTGTAACACTCTGTGATACCCCTTTGGAAGATTGGTGGTATATGGAAGAATAGCAAATTTTAAGATAACTCATTTAAAATCTCTTCTGACTATTTTGAATATGTTAAAAGTTCACTTTGGAGAGAAAAGATGAGCCCATAGATAAGAAAGGGCATTTTGTGCAGATAAAAAATAAGAGAGAGTGAGAGAAACTCTTTGGAAATAAGTATGATCAAATTCGACACACAAAATCCCAGTCTAATGCCTCATTGTAGGGGAGATGTTTCCCTTGGTTATCAGAGGTTATGACAGCAAAGTTCTAGAAGTTTCTAATGTAGCTCTAGGGACCCTTATCAAAACTCTCATTCTTACTGATAAAATAGTTCCCTAGAACTACAGTTAGCTCTTGGAATATTTATCACAACTCCCACCCAAACTTATGAGCTAGGTCTCCCATGGCAAATCTGCTGCCTACATGTTCCCTCTTAGAATTATAGAGGTTCATTGAGAGGCAGTAGCATTCTTACCTAAAACCATAATCACAGAGTCTTCATTTCCAGGGAGAACCCCATTGTTCTTCCCATTATCAATCACCAGTGATTAATACCTCATCATCTTTCAACCAATTAGCATATTAATCAGCTTTTACAAAGCTATATTTACAGAAAAGCTTTGCAAGAACTGAAGTATAAATATTTCTGACCAGACTCTGAGATAAGGGATATTTTCTCTCTTTCCCTACATAGGTACATGGAGAAGAGTAGTCTCAGTGTTTTCTAATAAGCATTTACCCCTATTCAACTCTGAATATGGTATAGCCAATGGACAAAATCATTACAGAAAATAGTTCCCCCTGGGGTTGATTTATTACTTATCTAGGTTCTGTACATTACTCCTTATGTCTATACAGGCAGCAACCCATTGGATGGTCTCTAGGCAATGGACATTTTGAAATCATATGCACACTACACAGAAACTAAGTGTACAAAGGGAATATCTAATGCTGGGAGAGACACAATTATGAAAGCATTGAGGGATTGAGTCACAAGTATCTGGAATAAGGTAAGATATTCCAAAGGCATTAAAAAATGGAACTCAATGATACTGAAAAAAGATGATTGACAATCATCAATAATTATTTATGTCTTCTTTCTCATCTATATAAATTTTTTTTTGTAAAACATTTATATATGAACCAAAGTTTCCCTCAATGAGGGTATTAATAGGGAATGAGGGAACAAGCAAACTATCATGAACATTATTCCATCAGAGGACAATTTTTATAAACACACAATTGACCAAAAGATATAGACCATAAAAGATCCTATTGTGCTTATTATTTATTTATTGTAAAAATATGCATTTTTTGTGGGGTAATGAGGGTTAAGTGACTTGCCCAGGGTCACACAGCTAGTAGGTATCAAGTGTCTGAGGCCAGATTTGGACTCAGGTGCTCCTGAATCCAGGGCTGGAGCTTTATCTACTGTGCTGCCACCTAGTTGCCCCAAAATATGTGCATATCAATAGAATGAAATGCTGCTTCTCTTCCAACAAGGAATCTCTTATTCATACATGATCATAATTTGAGATTTTGGGGGAGTATAATTTGAGATTTTTAAAGCTTATAACAACAGAGATAACCATGTCCAATAGATCTTATGGTTATAAACACTAGTTAAAATACAAAATGTGGGGATAATAAGTGCATTCCTCAGGAGTTTAGATTGTGGTAATGATCTTTTCTAGCATACCATCCAAGAAACTGAAGAGGAGATACTTCTGATGATAGAGGTTGTGAGATCATGGAGAGTTGATCTTATATATGATATCCTAATATGCCAGTACTATGAGTCATCAAAAGAGGTTTTCTAAATTGTTTTGTTTGCTATCTATCTATCATTCTTGAATTCTTGATGGCAGAACAATAAACTTTAAACAATGTTGATAGCTTGAAATAGTGTGGTCTAAAGGCTTTCAAATGAGGATAACTTACTACCTTCCCCTTATACATTTCAATCCTACAACAATGTGAGAATTCACTTTCCCACATTCTTCAAATAGCTACATTAATCATAGACCTGCTAGTCCTTTAAAAAAATAACCATTTTTCTACTGATAAGCTACCTTTCATATGTGACTGGAGGTTCAGACAATGAATCTGCTCTGGGGTAGACAAAAGAGGAAGAGGAAGCCATTGTTGCCCAACTAGACAGGGACTATTGCGCTTTTGTTATATGGAGTTTTTACCCCTTTTGTGGAGGGGGTAGAAGGAAGAAAAAATATAGTGTTGTTAATTGGGAAAATGTTTTAAAATTATGTGACCACCATTGGATAAAGATATATCACAACTAAATTCTACTTGTGATTAGAACACAGAAGTAAAAATCATGAATTTCTAGTAAATAATGTGAAACATTCACTATAGAGCAAGAGAAAGCCTACGGGAAGAATAGTTCAGGGCATCTTAAACACTGAGGTTACAAGAATATAAGGCTATTAGCCAGAAAGAATAAATTTAGAAGAATATATGCTGGGTTCAACCATCTAGGACCACAGGGATTAGTCAGAAGGAAGTAATACCACTCCCTAAAGTGCAGATTGAACCAAACTTTTACTTCCCTATTCAATAAAATCCAGTGGGTCCTTGGTGTCTCTTTTTGTTGTTCAGTCATTTTAGTCACGTCCAACTTTTCATGATTCCATTTAGGATTTTCTTGGCAAAGATACTGGAATAGTTTTCCATTTCCTTTATTTTTTTTGAAATTAAATCAAATTTTTAAATTATAAAAGTATTTTATTATTTTCCAGTTACATGTAGAGATAGTTTTCAACATTTGTTTTTATAAGATTTCTAGTTTCAAATTTTTCTACCTTCCTTCCCTCCCTCATCCCCTCCCCAAGACAGCAAGTAATCTGATATAGGTTATGTACAATAAAATTAAAAATATTTCTGCATTAGTCATGTTATAAGAGAAGAATCAGAACAAAAAGGAAAAACCTCAAAAAGAAAAACAACAGCACCAAAAACAAACAAAAAATAGCATAGTTCAATCTGCATCTATATTCCACAGTGTTTTTTTTTTTTTCTGGATTTGAAGAAACGTTTCCATCATGAGTCATTTGGAACTATCTTGTACCATTGAATTGCTGAGAAGAATCAAATCTATCACAGTTGATCAACACATAATATTGATGATACTGTGTACAATGTTCTCTTGGTTCTGCACATCTCACTCATCATCAGTTCATGCAAATCTTTCCATGTTTCTCTGAAATCCACCTGCTCATCATTTCTTACAGCACAATAGAATTCCATTAAATTCATATACCACAACTTGTTCAGCCATTCCCCAGTTGATCGGCAGCCCCTCAAGTTCCAATTGCTTGCCATCACAAAAAGAGGAGCAATAAATATTTTTGTACATGTGGTCCTTTTCCCATCTTTATGATTTCTTTGGGAAAAAGACCCAATAGTGGTACTGCAGGGTCAAAGGGTATGCACAGCTTTATAGCCCTTTGGGCATAATTCCAAATTACTCTCCAGAATGGTTGGATCAGTTCACAGCTCCACCAACAATGCATTAGTGTTCCAATTTTTCCACCATTTATTATTTTCCTTTTTTTGTCATATTAGTCAATCTGATAGGTATTAGGTGGTATCTCAGAGTTTTTTTTTAATTTGCATCTCTCTAATCAATATTGATTTAGAGAATTTTTTTTTCATATGGCAATAGATGGATTTGATTTCTTCATCAGAAAACTGCCTGTTCATATCCTTTGACCATTTTTCAATTGAGGAATGACTTGGATTCTTATACATTTGATTTAGTTCCCAAAATATTTTGGAAGTGAGGCCTTTATCAGAAATACTGGCTATAAAAATTGTTTCCCAGATTGCTGCCTCCCTTTTAATTTTGGCTGCATTGCTTCTGTGTGTACAAAACCTTTTTTAATTTAATGTAATCAAAACCATCCATTTTGCATTTCTTAATATTTGCTATCTCTTGTTTGGTGATAAACAGTTTTCCTTTCCAAAGACTTGAAAGGTTAACTATTTCTTCCTCGCCTAATTTACCTATGGTATTACCTTTTATGTCTAAATCAGGTACCCATTTTGTCCTTATTTTAGTATAAGGTGTAAGATGTTGGCCTATGGCCAATTTCTGCCATACTCTCTCCCAGTTTTCCCAGCAGTTTTTGTCAAATACTGAGTTCCTATCCCAGAAACTGGAGTCTTTATGTTTACCAAACAGTAAATTACTAAAGTCATTTATTACTGTGTCTCCTGTGCCTGACCTATTCCATTGATGCTCCACTCTATTTCTTAGCCAGTAGCAAATAGTTTTGATCACTGCTGCTTTTAGTAGAGCTTTAGATTTGGTACAGCTAATCTACCTTCCTGTGCATTTTTTTCATTAGTTCCCTTGATCTTCTTTACCTTTTGTTTTTCCAGATGAATTTTGTTATTATTTTTTCTGGCTTTATGAAATACTTTTTAGGTAATCTGATTGGTATGGCACTGAATAGGCAAATTAATTTAGGTAGAATTGTCATTTTTAGTATATTAGCTCAGCCTATCCATAAACAATTGATATTTTCCCAATTGTTTTGATCTGATTTGATTTGTATGAAAAGTGTTTGGTAATTGTGTTCATATAGTTCCTGGGTTTGTCTTAGCAAGTAGACTCCCAATTATTTTATATTATCTACCGTTACTTTAAATGGAATTTCTCTTTCTATCTCTTGCTGCTAGACTTTGTTGGTCATGTATAGAAATGCTGATAATTTATGTGGATTTATTTTATATCCTGCTACTTTGTTAAAGTTGTTAATTGTTTCAAGTAATTTTTGAGTTCATTCTCGAGGATTATCTAAGTACACCAGCATATCATCTTCAAAGAGTGATAGTTTTGTTTCCTCCTTGCCTATTCTAATTCCTTTAATTCCTTTTTCTTCTCTGATTGCTAAAGCTAAAATTTCTAGCACAATATTAAATAACAGAGGTGATAATGGATATCCCTGTTTTATCCCTGATCTTGCTGATGGTTTTAGGTAGATACTCCTTATTATTTTAAGGAAAGCTCCACCTATTCCTAAACTCTCTAGTGTTTTTATTAGGTATGAATGCTGTATTTTGTCAAAAGCTTTCTCTGCATCTGTTGAGAAAATCACATGATTTTTGTTAGTTTTCTTATTGATGTGGTTGATTATGTTGATTGTTTTCCTAATGCTGAACCAGTCCTGCATTCCTGGTATAAATCCTACCTGGTCATATTGTATTATCCTGATGATCACATGCTGTAATCTCCTCGATAATATCTCATTTAAGATTTTTGCATCAGTATTCATTAGGGAAATTGTTCTATAATTTTCTTTCTCTGTTTTTGCTCTGCCTGGTTTTGGTATCAACACCATAGTTGTGTCATAAAAGGAATTTGATAAAATTCCTTCTTCACCTGTTTTTCCAAATAATTTGTATAATATTTGAATTATTTGCTCTTTAAATGTTTGGTAGAATTCACTTGTAAACCCATCTGGTCCTGGAGATTTTTTCTTAGGGAGTTCATCAATGGCTTGTTCAATTTCTTTTTCTAATATGGGCTTATTTAAGGATTTTATTTCCTCTTCAGTTAACCTGGGCAGTTTGTATTTTTGTAAATATTTATCCATTTCATTTAGATTGTCAAATTTATTGCCATACAGTTGGGCAAAATAATTCCTAATTATTGATTTAATTTCTACTTCATTGGTGGTAAAATCACCCCTTTCATTTTTGATACTGGCAATTTGTTTTTTTCTTTCTTATTTTTAATCATCTTAAACAATGGTTTATATATTTTATTGTTTTTTCATAAAAGCAGCTCTTAGTTTTATTGATTAATTCTATAGGTTTTTTGCTTTCAATTTTATTAATGTCTCCTTTAATTTTCAGCATTTCTAATTTAGTATTTAATTGGGGTTTTTTAAATTTGCTCTTTTTCAAGCTTTTTTAAGTTGCATGTCCAATTCATTGATGGCCTCTTTTTCTTTTTTTATTGATGTAAGCAGTTAGAGATACAAAGTTTAACCTAAGCACTTCTTTGGCTGCATCTCATAGATTTTGGTATGTTGTTTTATTACTGTCATTCTCTTGGATGAAGTATTGATTGTTTATATGATTTGTTGTTTGACACACTTATTTTTTAGGATGTGATTGTTTAGTTTCCAAATAATTTTCAGTCTACCTTTCTGTGACTCTTTATTACATGTATTGCATCATGATCTGAGAAGGATGCATTTAATATTTCTGACTTTCTACATTTGACTATGAGGTTTTGTGCCCTAATACATGGTCAATTTTTGAAAATGTACCATGTACCAATGATAAAATGGTATGCTCCTATCTATCCCAATTCAATTTTCTCCAGACATCTATGATGTCTAACTTTTCTAACATTCTATTCACTTCTGTAACTTCTTTCTTATTTATTTGTGGATAGATTTTCTAATTCTGACAAGGGAAGATTCAATTCCCCCCACTAATATAGTATTGCTGTCTATCTCTTCTTGTAACTCATTTAACTTCTCCTCTAAGAATTTGGATGCTATACCACTTGGAGCATACATGTTTAGTATTGATATTACTTCATTTTCTATGGTATCTTTTAGCAATATGTAGTTTCCTTATCTCTTTTGATTAGATCTATTCTTGACTTTGCTTTGTCTGAGATAAGGATTGCTACCCCTGCTTTTTTGCTTTTTTTTTTTTTTGTGGGGCAACAGGGGTTAAGTGACTTGCCCAGGGTCACACAGCCAGCAAGTGTCAAGTGTCTGAGGCCAGATCTGAACTCAGGTCCTCCTGAATCCAGGGCTGGTACTCTATCCACTGTGCCACCTAGCTGCCCCTACCCCTGCTTTTTTGACATTAGCTGAAGCATAATATATTCTGCACCAACCTTTTACCTTTACTCTGTGTGTATCTCTCTACTTCAAATGTGTTTCTTTTAAGCAGCATATTGAAGGATTCTGGTTTTTAATCCACTCTGCTATTCACTTCCATTTTATGGCAGAGTTGTTCCCATTCACATTCATAGTTATTATGACTGTCTATTCCCCTCCATTCTATTTACTCCCTTTGTAATTTCCCCCCATTCATTGATGCTATTCTTCCTCACCAATGTTTTACTTCTTACTCCTGCCTCCCCCAATCTGTCCTCCCTTTTGTCACCCCTCTCCCTTTTCTTGACCCTTTTCTCCCTTGTTTCTCCCCTCCCTTCTATCAGTCCCTCCTTTTCCCCTTACCCTTTTACTTCCCTAAAGAATAAGCTAAGTTTCTTTATCCAAATGAATGTATATGTTATTCCCTCTTTGAATCAAATCTAGTGGGAGTAAGGTTGAAAGAATGTTTACCCCTCTCTTCATTCCCTCTATTATAATAGGTTTTTTTCACCCCTTCATATGATGTAATTCACCCCATTCCACCTCCCCTTTCCTCTTCTCCCCATAAACTCCCTTTTTAACCCATTAATTTTCTTCTTTTAAAATAAAAAAAAATGTTCTCTATATCATTACATCAAAGACAACTTATATTTTTGTTTTGTTTTGTTTTGCCGGGCAATTTGGTGTTAAGTGACTTGCCCAGGGTCACACAGTTAGTAAGTGTCAAGTGTCTGAGGCCACATTTGAACTCAGGTCCTCCTGAATCCAGGTCTGGTGCTTTATCCAGTACGCCACCTAGCTGCCCCGGACAACTTATATTTATACCCACTGTGTATAATCCTTCTTCTGCTCAAATACATATACCGTTCTCAAGAGTTATAAGTATCATTTTCCCGTGTAGGAATGTAAACAGTTTAACCTTATTGGGTAACTTTTTTCCCCTGTTTACCTTTTTAAACTTCTCTTGAGTCTTGTATGTTAAGAATGGATTTTCTATTCATTTCTGGTCTTTTCATTAGGAAACTTTGAAAGTCCCCAATTTCATTGAATGTCCATATTTTCCCCTCAGTTTTGCTGGGTAGTTGATTTTTGGTTGCAATCTAAGCGCCTTTGCCTTCTGGAATATCATATTCCAAGCCTTGTGATCCTTTAATGTTGAAGCTGCCAGGTCCTGAGTAATCTTAACTGTGGCTCCATGATATTTAAATTGCTTCTTTCTGGCTGCTTGGAGTATTTTCTCCTTCACCTGATAAATCTGGAATTTGGCTACAATATTCCTTTTGGGATCTCTTTCAGGAGGTGATCGGTGGATTCTTTCAATGATGATTTTATCCTCTGATTCTACTATATCAGGACAGTTCTCCTTAATAATTTCCTGGAATATGGTGTCTAGATTATTTTTCTGATCATGGCTTTCAGGCAGTGCAATGATTCTCAAATTGTCTCTCCTGGATCTGTGTCCCAGGTCAGTTGTCTTTCCAATGAGGTTGTGGTAAAAAATATGAAAGTTTTTTAACAGTCGGTTAGGATAACTGAAAGATGCCAGTTTTTTTTTAGGACCACCCTTTCGGGGAGGAGACCAATGGCATGAGCTACGCACGCCAGTGCTCCTGCTGTGCATGTCAGACTGCCTGCTATGCACTCGACTTCCGGGGTTCGAGCTTAAAAGGCAAGGAGAGAACGGAAGTGGAGCTTTTTCCTGCTCTGCTGGTCTCCTGACTGCGCTGCTCAGATGGTCTCTCTCTCCAAAGGTGGCCTTCGGTTTTGATGAGTTTTTATAAGGAATACAGACTAAGCTTAGACTTAAGACGATTTGTATTGTGTTTCTACTTTCCTATCCTTCTAATCAACATCACCTTGTGACTACCATAACATTAAAGGGTCTATCTAGATAACCAAAAGCTTCTTCCATTTACTAGTCTGGGAGATAAATTAAGGGAAAGGTTTAGTAGGGGAGATTTATGATCTAATATCCAATTTTAAATCTCACAAAGTATTTCACATTTTTTTTCTTTTTCTTTTTTTTTCATTCTTTTGATTCTGATTGACTGATTCCTGGTGTCTCATAGACTAATTATCTTTCAACTGTCCAATTTTAATTTTTATGGCATTGTTTTATTCAGTGAGATTATTTACCTTTTTTTTTTTTCAATTTGGCCAAATGAATTTTTTAAGGAATTGTTTTTGTTAGTCAATCTTTGTGCTTCCTTTTCCAAACTGCTGATTCTTTTTTTCATAATTTTCTTATGTTGTTTTCATTTTTCTCCCCATTTTTTATTCTACCTCTCTCAATTGATTTTGAAAATCCTTTTTGAGCTCTTCCAAGAAGCTTTTTTCTTCTTGAGACCAATTCATCTTCCTTCTTGAGGCTTCACATGTAGGCAATTTGAGAGTATTTTCCTCATACGACTTTGTGTTTGTGTCTTCCCTGTCAACACAGAAGCTCTTAATGGTAAGAGCTCTTTTTTGTTTCTTACTCATGTTGCAGCTTATTTTTTTTCTTTGTAAAGTTGAGGTCTGCCCTGGGGGAACCAGGGTCCCTGTTTCAAGCTTCTTGTGCTGGGGTATAGGGGCTGTGTCACTGGCTTTCTACACTGAGGCCTCTATGGCTTGTGGATTTCTCAACACCCTGGGCTTGCTCCCAGCACTAGGATGGCCAGGCCTGGTCATGCCTGTCCTGTGGGTGGCTCTCTAACTGGCAGCCAGCCCTCTTGGCTGGTGCTGGTGGGTTTTGCCACTGGCCTGCTGTGCTACCAGCTTGCTGAGCCAGGATCTAGGGACCTTAATTACTTGGCTGTGGCCTATAGCTTCCTGTTGACTTGCTCTGACCCCCTCCACACTGCATTGCGCTTGCTGTGCACTGCACCTTCATTTTCCCTGAGTGAGACCAACCTTTCCTGAAGTCTTCAAAATTTTCTCTGGTTGGAAGACAGTTTCTCCCTGTCTCTTTGCAGGTTCTGTAGTTTCAGAATCCGTTCAGAGGCTTGATTTCATGTTCTTTTTGAGGGAACCAAAGGAGAGCTCTGGCAACTCACTGGCTTCCCTCCATCATCTTGGCTCTACCTCTATTTCCTTTTACAGCTTATTTTACAGATGAGGAAACAAAGGGAAATAGGGTTAAGCGACTTGTCCAGGGTCACAGAGCTACTAAGTATCTGAGGCCAGATTTGAACTCAGATTTTCCTGACTTCAGGCCCAGCTCTCTATCCACTATGTCATGTAGCTGCCTCTGCTATCAAATATAAAATGCTATATTCGGTGTTAAAAGCCCTTCATAACCTGAATCTTTCCAAACCTTTCCAAGCCTGTAACAACATACTATCCTATTTCCTCTCCACCAACACTATGCAGCTTTAAAGTGATTGAATTTCATTCTATTCCTTGAACATGGCATTTCATCTCCTAATGCACCATTTTTTCTTGGCTTTCCCCCATAGTTGGAACTCTCTCCTTCCTCATCTTTGCCTACTGGCTTTCTTCAAGTCTCAAATGAAGTACCACCTTCTGCAAGAAGCCATTCCTAATCCTCCTTAATTGTATACCCTTCTCTCTAAGATTATCCCTAATTGATCTTGTCTATATCTTGTTTATATTCCTGCCCATTAGACTGTGAACTCATTGAGAGTAAGACATGATTTGTTTTAATTATAATTTACCTTTTTTAAAATTTACCTTTCTATCTTCAGATCTTAACAGTCTGGCACAAAGTAGGCACTTAATAAATCCTTACTGATCTGACTTGACTTCCAGTAAAGATAAAAAAATGCTAAAGGTGAGTACCTAAACTGAGAAGGAAAACTTAAGCAAACATCACTCATTTTGCAATTTTGCTTCAGTTTGATCCAGGTTCCTATGACTTGGTGATGAGGATTAATGAGGATATGCCATAACTGAATAAAATATCTGTTCTGGGAATTCATTGGAATGTTACATGATACATATTGCATTTGTTGTTTGTTCTTCATTCTTGAAGAGGAACATGACATCAGGATGATGGCATGACTTGCAGTGAATTGGATTTAAGTGAGGGAGGGCCTTGCAAGGTCACCAACCTTACCCTGTCCTTCAGAGCCATCTGGATTCAGTGGTAAAAGATACATCAATATGACTGGAAATGGCCTAGGATGTTTTTGTTTGTTTGTTTGTGGGGATTTTTTGCAGGGCAATGAGGGTTAAGTGACTTGCCCAGGGTCACACAGGTAGTAAGTGTCAAGTGTCTGAAGCCGGATTTGAACTCAGGTCCTCCTGAATCCAAGTCCAGTGTTTTATCCACTGCGCCACCTAGCTGCCCCCTGGCCCAGGATGTTCAAGGCAGTTGTGGTTAAGTGACTTGTTCAGGGTCACACAACTAGTAAGTATCCAACATGAGATTTCAACTCATGTCCTCCCAACTTTAGGGCCAGTGTTCTATCCACTGTGCCACCTAGCTGCCTCCACATATTGCATTTATAACTATACAACTGGGCCATATGTAACTTTCCTCAGGAACATTTCATTTTTAGAACAACACTGATTATTTTGGCCTAACATTGGTCTAAAGTGACTTTGGTCTGTTCAGAAAATATAATGGTAGTTGGTAGTGTGAATTCGTGAAACTCTTTAAAAAATCAATAATACCCTTTTATAAAGCTATAAACAAAGATATAAGCAAAAAATCTCAAATGACAAAACATTTCTTTTAGAAGAAAGATCCTGAACTTACAAAAGTATTCAGCATATGCTTTGATTTATAAACAAATCTCTTGAATATTAAACACATTTATTGTTTACAATTTTAAATACTTGTCTTAAATGACCATTGTTTTCTTTTTAGCTGTTGTTGCTGTTATTGAAGTCATTAAGTCCAGTCAATTGATAATGAACACTTTTAAGTGGAAAGGATTTGAAGTCAACTTGCGTTTGAATCTGAACTACACTAATTATTACCTGGTTAACCATGTACCTGTCACTTAACATCTCTGGGCATCAGTTTCCTCATTTATAAAATGATAAGATTGAACTTGATGAATTCTAAAGTCCATTCAAGCTCTAAATCTATAACCCTATGTTCTTATAATATTATTGGAGGTGTCATCCTTTCAAGCTTAAGTTTAAATCTAGGATCCTATGAGCTTTTTTTATACCTGACATTCTCTGCCAATTAGGGTCATGATTAGGTACTAGGTAGGCGCCCTTTACTGACTCAAAATAACTAAGTACTTTAAACTAGACAAAGAAGTTGTCTAGAACTTCTGGCCTCCTGTTTTATAGTTTAGGGTATAATTATAACTGTTGTTCCAAATTTTGTCTCTGAGGAAATAAATACCCTGAAGTACTTTCTGATTATTAGAAATTAAATTATGTCCCATGTACTTTTAGTCTTGAGTAAGTTTGGGGGTTTTGTTTCACATGTATATTTAAATTAAAAAAAATTGTTTGAAAAATTAACTCAAGGTTGGCATATGTGCTTCCTCTATTAATAACTATTAAATTAATTAGGATATTCTATTCTTCAATTATTGTAGGTAATGCAAAATTTAACATATTGACAAAGACCTAAGGAAAATTCTATCTCATTTTTTCACAATATATAATATATATATATATATACACACTATATGTGTGTGTATGTGTATGAATGTTTCCATTTGAAAAATAAGGACATTGAAGTATTTATTATAATGCTTCAAAAGACCAATGATTGTTTATGTGTGTAAGTGTTTCATTCAATGACATCTTGAATTCCTTCCATGCTTTACTAGATAGATTTATAACCTTCCACAATAATTACCTGGTGGCCATCCTTCTGGAATAAATAATCTTTGGTAATAAATATAGCAATTAATATTATTTAATTAGGAATAGTGGATTCTAATGTGTGTATAGAAACTACAACCTATTACAAAGAATTCCTTATGAAAAAGAAGAGGTGTAAAAATGCATGTTTGAAGTCATGACTAGAAAAGGAGGTAGAATAATCAAAGTATTGTATTGCTGTCCTAAAAATAGTGAACCAGAGGAACTCATCTATTATGGAAGGGCAGTATGTTGTATAAGCCCTTTATGAAACATTTATTTAGAAAATCATGGTATAAATCATGGAGAAAATGTGGAAGGATTGTAATTTATACATATAGCATTGTTGGGGAATAATATTTCATTCTGGATATATTTTTCATAATCTTCTATTGTAAATATCAAAGGCTTTGTGGGATTTACTAAAAGTCCTTTGATAAAGATATTTACTATTGTCATTATAAGATAATAAGCTGTTTAAATTAGACACTGCTCCTTTTCAGCAAGTATTGGATATCTTAACTTTTCCTTTCTTTTTTTGTTAGGGAAAATACATTTGTTTCTTTGACTAACTGGAAAAACCTACGAGCAAGAAATTCAGAAATATCTTATTTTCTTTCGTATTAAAAAAACAACAACATGGATACTAAGACTTTAGACAAAACTTCCCATCATATACAAATATATCATTTGCCTATGTCATGCCTTTCAAGGTTTTCTGCGTAATCTAACTTACAGAATTTCTTAAGACAGATTTTACAGGATGCTTTTATTAGTTAGGGGAACATTTCAATTTGCTGTGTCTGGAGCAACTTTTATATAGGTAGTACTTTTGTAGACACTATAGAAAACAAATGGAATGTGAAAAGAAAGTGGTATGCAAGATGACTTTGACTTATTGAACAATTGAATATAGTGAATAAACTGAAGGAAAAATTTAAAAAATATGATTTTTAAGTTTTGAGTTTGCTTACTTAGTGACAGGGTTCAAAGCCAACCACTCTACACGTAGTAAGGTTTTATCTGATAGTCTCAATGTGTAGCCAATGTTCTACCCAAGGTCATAACTTTCTTTAATCATTGCTTATTAGTTCTCATTTTGATTTTAAGTAGTCTAGCGTTGATTTTGTGCTGACATTTCCTCATAAATTAATTGAAATTAGCAATATCTCTTTTAAATTAATTAATTCTGGTCCTTCCACCTCAGTTGGTAGGTAAATTACAAACAAGTCATTTAAAGAAACCAGAGAAACCCTCTTTTGCCACAAGTTTTTTTCTGTTCTCTCTCTCCCTTTATCAAACAACAATGAATTAGGCTTAATTAGAAATCAATATAATTGGTTATAGAAGTTATTTACAATCTAATAAACAATATAAACATGTATTTATATATTTCAACAATGTACCACACCTGAAAAGATCACATCAAGAATAATTTCTAACCATTACCTACAACTGTTAAATTAATCTTAACCTTTTAAATAAAGCTCTACCATACAGTTTTGGCAGTTAACTATCTCTTCTCCAGAATTATCTTAATAATATTTATTCCCAAGATGAGAATCAATTCACTCAATGTCCCAGGAAATAAGTTTTCAAACTTTTTGTTTTGTGTTCAGCTTCTCTAGAATGAGAGTCCAGTTGCTAGTATTTTTTTCTTACATATTTCTCGCAGGTAACTATTAAATTGTTTACAACTCAACATCCTCTTCTGTCTTAAAGATACAGTAACATTCTCCATAGTAACTGTTGGAGGGCTCCAGAAGCTGGTGTTATAGTATATATAGTGGGAAGAGTAAAAGAGAATTCAAAGGTTTTGGGCTTGCATGATCAGTAACATATGGTTTCTATTAGCAGACATAGGAAGTTGACTGGGAAGGAAAAGGAGACACTGAAGAAGAAGCCTATAAGTTTGGTTTTGAACATAATAGTGATTCAGTTGACAGCAGCATGTGTGTAGTTAGAATTCTGGAACTGGTAGCCATGAGTCAACATACAGATTTGGGAAGTTATTAGCATAGCATTGGCACTTGAAATCATGAGAATATTCCTGACTCATGGTTAAAAGAAAGGAGCTTTGTAAAGCAGAGGATGTAAAGGTAGAATGGCCGAAGCCCAAGGAGGACCTTAGGCATCACCTATAATTATGGATTTAGATGAGGAAGTTAAGGCAGTGACAAAGGCAGCAAAGCAATAGTAAGGAAATCCTTATAGAAGGAATTACAGACATTTCAATATCTTCTAAAGCACCTCATTTATTTCCATATAAAGAATAGGTGCCCCTTAAACATTGTTAATACATTCACTAAGATACAGAAAAACTCTTGGAAAAAGCATTCATTCTAAGCACTGGGATTCCATTTTAAAGTAACTATTGCTCAGTTCAATAAATGTTATTCCCATTTGTGGCTGGTTAGCTCACTTGTCTAGGGCATAGTACTAAACAGGTCAAGGTAGTCAGATCAATTTTATATACCCCAATAATTATATTAATTATGCACAAACCCTGAATAGCCATCTTACATATGCATGCCATTGGTGACCAAGGATAGAGAAATGGTGGAAGGTATTTTTACATGGAAAGGAAAGGACTTTGAATGGCATGCCAGTAGACTGAAAAAGGTTTCACTACCTTTCATAGGTTCCTAACTTAATTTGCAGGTAGTGCCTACTCAGTAATAAACTTTGCTCAAGGAATTTTATCATGCATTACTTAAAATTATTTTATTTCATCCAGTCATAATAATTTGTACAAATTATGTATCAGATGCTTTAGAGGTTTTTTTTAATATATTCTCCTCCATCCTTCTTAACTATATGCAATATTTTATTTGGTTCCCATTTACTATCACTAGAAGCTATTATTTATTCTGGGGGAGGGTTGGAGCAATGAGGGTTAAGTGAGTTTCCCAGGGTCACACAGCTAGTGTCAAGTGTGTGAGGCTGGATTTGAACTTAGGTCCTCCTGAATCCAGGGCTGGTGCTTTTTTCCACTGTTCCACCTAGCTGCCCCCTAGAAGCTATTATTTTTAAATTTTTTTTTTTTTGCTGAGGCAATTGAGGTTAAGTGACTTGCTCAGGGTCACACAGCTAGTAAGTGTTTAGTGTCTGAGGACAAATTTGAACTCAGGTACTCTTGACTCCAGGGCCAGTGCTCTATCCACTGCGCCACCTAGCTGCCCCAGAAGCTATTATTTTTAAAGGAAGACACACACATGTGTGTATATACCTATATGTGTGTATGATTATATCTGATATATACTATTTTATTCCATGCCATTTCTGTACTTTAGGTTTTTTCTACAACTTGAAAAAAATTGTATACATTTATATTTCTACAGATATAAAGTACCTTAGAGGCCATCTATGGTAGTATACCCTTCTTACTTTACAGATTATAAAATTAACATTCAAAGATTGGTCCCTAATTTGCCCTCAGTCATACTGGTACTAAGTCTCAGGGGAGAAAATTTGAATTTAGATCCTTTCATTCTAGAACTTATGTTTGTTCCATCATAATTCAATTTGGGAACAGAGATGAAGTCCATAACAAAAAGGATGGCCAGGCATAGGATCTTCATTCAAGTTCTAGTTTTGCCATTTTCCTCTTGTTTGACTGACTATAAACAAGGCCTCTCTGGGCCTCAGTATCCTTAACTATAAAATGTAGATGCTAGATTCAGTGACTAAAAGTTCTTTTCCATCTCTGGATACATAATCTTATAATTTTTGTTACTGCATTAAAGTTAAAGAAAATAGTCTCCTGTAATCTTTAAATTACTCTGAATAGTAAAACAACTCAGTCCTGAAGAAACTTAAAAAAATACTTGGATAATCAGCTAAGAAAACTCACACTCCTATGGGATTAGGACAGGAATTTCCAATCTCTGAGTCCTAAAAAAAGAAAGATGTGTAGGAAATAAGAGTTGAATAACAAATACCTAACAAAGACTACTGATTGCATCTCCACAAGCCCACAGCTGGGGCCAAATGGCAAATTGGCTGCTTCAAATTCATTGTAAGAACACCACTAAATTTGAGCTATAACCACTTAGGAAGACTGTGGCTTTTAAATGTTGAGTGCTACAAATACCTTAAGAATTGAGGCTTCTCCAAACAATGAACCTCTATAGAGACTTGATCATATACAAGAGTAGAATTAATTCATTTGTAATTTCCATGGGATTTAATGATAATGATAAATAGTTTCACTAATCTGAATCTATCTGTTGGTTTTAGGATTTTTCACTTTTGATAGAAACTTATTCTTAACATTTTGTATTGTTAGAAAAACTCTTTTAAAATGATAGTAAGATATCCAATAGTCACAAAGCCTATATCCTGAATTGGCAATGTGGCTGTGGTTCAGTTGTTTTCAGTTGTGTCTGACTCTGCCTGACCCCATTTGGGGCTTTTGTTTTTGTTTTGTGGCAAAGATTCTTGAGTGGTTTGCCAATTCCTTTTCCATCTCATTTTACCTATGAGGAAACTGAGGCAAACAAGGATAAGTGACTATGCTCAGGGTCACACTGCTAGTATCTGTGGCCAGATTTGAACTCAGGAAGATGAGTCTTCATGATTCCAAGACACTCCATTTACTGCACCATATAGCTGCCCTGTTGTGCCACCTCTAGACAAAAAGACATTTGACTTTTATTATCTGCCAGCATTCAATGCCCTCATTTTATAGATTAGGAAACTGATTCCCAGAAAGGTCAAATATCTTGATTAAAGCCATACAGCTAGGTAATATCAGAACTAGAAGAATGAACAGAGGTTTCATGATTCCAAGCCTAGTGCTTGTAACAATTGGAGTGATGCAACCTGTTGGAGAGTTACTGTAGGAAAGCTCTGCCACGAGGAGAAGGCATCTGAAGGAAAGCCATGTGGCTTGGGAGGTCAGTTCCTTGGCGTCAGGAAATGATATTTGATGTTTCTGGTTTAGACAGGAGGCTTGTGGGACTAAGAAGGGGTGAGGTTTTCTCTCTTTTCTTCAGGACTCTCGTGGAGAGTGGAGCAAAAATGCTGGCTCCCTGAGATAGATAGATGTAGGCATCTAGGCCTCTTTCTCTCTCTTCACCAAATTCTTATGCTCCTTAATAAATGGTTAAAAATCTAAAACTTTTGCTCAAGCTTCTATTTTATTGGCGACCACTCATTAGATATTTTAGACAGTATAGCTAGATAGCAAATTTACGTGTTCTTCCTAAGTCTAGAGGCAGCATTGTTCAGTGGAGAGGACATGGAATTTGGAGCTTGGGTCTCACTTCTGCTATTTGTTATAATTTTTATGACTTTGGGCAAGTCATTTATCCTTTCGGTACCTCATTTTCTTCATCTGTAAAATAAGAGGTTGGATATGCTTCCAGGTCTGAACCTGAAGTTTGAGTGATGATTGACCATCCCTAACCCAAATTGAAAGTAGGCATTTTTTTTTTACTTTAAACGAGTCTAAAGTCTATAGGGTTCCTATCACTATCTCACTATGCCTTATCCATAAGTTTATACAAATTTAGGACTGGAAGAGATATCATAAAGTTTTTCTAACTTCCTTGGCAGTCGGGTAAATCCTATGGACCCCTTTTGAGAATATTTTAAAGGCATAAATTAAAACACGTCGGGCTGCAAAGAGAACCAATTACCTTGAAATAATTACCTCCCTCTCTCCCCTCCTTCCCCTTCTTCCCCCACACCCCTTCTCCCAGTTTCTCTCTCTGTCCTCTCTTTCTGTCTCTCTGTGTGTGTCTCTGTGTTTCTCTGTCTCTCTCTGTCTCTCTCTCTCTCTCTCTCTCTCTCTCTCTCTCTCTCTCTCTCTCTCTCTCTCTCTCTCCCTGTCTATCTCTATCTCTCAGTGGACATAGCAAGACCTGAGTTCCAATCCATTTTCAGGCCTCTACTAGTCATGGGATGTTAGGCAAATCATTAAACCTCTGATTCAGAGTCCTCATTAGTAAAATGAAGATAACAATAGCACCTACCTCCCAGGGTTGATATGAGGATCAAATGAGTTAAAGTATTTAGCACAGTTCTGGGCACATAAAAGGAGATTAATAAATCATTTTCCCTTCCATCTCTTCATGTTCATAGACACCAGGTTAAAAGCCCATCATTTATTCCATCCTTTTACTTCTACAAATGAAGTAACTGAGATGGACAGAAACCAAGTGACTTAATTATACAGCTAATAAGTAGCAATGCTGAAACTAGTATTCAGGGATCCCAACTCTTTTAGTTAAGTAGTTCAAGGCTTTTTCTGTTACAAGGACTATATTATGGTATTTCTGAACCCACGTATCAAAGCCATATGAAGTCTTTGTATCAGATTCCTTTTTTATATCCTTTTTGTATCCTTTTTTATTGCCAAATTTCTTTTTTAGTTTTCAAGACAGGGATTTTACTTTCATTGCAGCTTCTCTCTACTGGTAAACTCACTTCTTTTGAATCTTTAAGTAAAACTTGGAATTAGGGTCAAAATTGTATTTTTCACAATTCTTTTTCTATTACACTCTTCATGAATTGATCCCTAACAACCAACAGGAGATAAATCAAAGTTATGGTTTTTTGTTGTTGTTTAGTAGTTTCAGTTGTGTCCAACTTTTTGTGACCCCATTTGGGGTTTTCTTTGCATCTCAATTCAGCTAATTGGAAGTACCATAGTGTTCTTGCTGAGGTTCCTATCTCCACTAGAAGTTGTAATGTCAAAACCATTGAAATCACTAGAAGACACACACACACACATACATATACACACATATACATATACATATACATACATATACACTCATATATACACACATAATACACACACACACACACATATATATATATATATTTGCCAATTTTAAATATTTATTACTTCCTGCCCTAATTGCCTAACAAAAGTAACAGTGTATTTCATATGGATAGTACTTTCACCTTTTCTTTAAAAAAAATGCTGAACCTCATAGTAATGAACAAACAATGTTTCAGTACACAAAAGACCAAAAGAGGATTGTAGGTGGCACCTTGAACTTACGTTTCATACAGGCTTTAAGGGTATATTAAACTGAATACAATAATAACTAAATTGTCCTATTCTGGTGTCGCCTTCTGAACTTTTTCATTTTCTTTTATGTAGTTCTTAAGTATTTTGTTAATTTTTTTCATTGTTTCCATCATTGTTACTGTTACCATCCCTTCCCCCCAAACAGAAGCCCTCCCTTGTTTAAGGGGGGAAATAGTTGTTTGTAGGGCATCAACCAAAACAGTTCAACACACTGGCCTTTCTGAAAGTATATATTCTGCAGTTCTAGACCAACACCAACTTTGATCTCTTTTCAAAGTGTTCTCACACCCATCATTTCATTTCATTAGAGAGGCAATGTGGTTTAGTGGAATGATCCTTGGATTTATCGCCAAGAACGTTTGGCTGAATGAATATGTGATCTGGGCAAATCACTAAACCTCTCTGAACTTTAATTTCCTCATCTGGAAAAGAAAGGTGAGACTAAATGAATTCTAAAATCTTGGCCAGTGCTAATATTATCCTCAAAATAACACCAAAAATTAGTTGTGGGAAACTGAGTATTGCGCAATGCCTTGTTCAAGTCTGTGTTCAAATCTAAGTATGAATGAGAGGAGGAGGGGGTTGTAAATTTCTATGATTTTCAAGGTTTTTTTTTTTTAAGTAGAGATAGGCTAAAGTACTGGTTATGCAATTCTAAACATGGAAGGGATTTTTGAGGTCTGCTTTTATCATTCAACCCCCAGTATGGTAGTAAGGTGCTGGATTTAGAGTTGGACGACCTAGCTTTGAATTCTGACTCTACAACTAACTGGGTGTTTTAATTTGGGCAAGTCATTTCCTTCTTTCGCCCTCAATTTCTTTTTTAGAAAATAAAAAGTTTTCACTAGATGGTCATTAAAGTTTCTACTGGTTCTATATTTGTGACACTTTTTTTAAGTTTATACATGATTTTATTGACTATTTCCATATGAAGTCTTTCATAGTTTTATCTTTAACTTTTTGCATTATATATGTAGATATGCATGTATAATCTACATAAACATACCCTGTAACAAATACACACTGAAACTAAGGACTAAATCAGAAAACTACAAGACTGTTCCGACAATCATGAGAAATATCTAATCACTCAATTAGGCCTGCTGTGCCTGTTTGATGTCTATTGCATGGGAAGCTCCTTCTTTTCCACAGCTACAATCCTAGTGCCGGCCTTTATCTCTTCATATTTGGATATAAGCCACAGACTATTTGCTTTCTCCCTTCCTCCAGCTCTTCCATTTAGTCCTATGGAAAACTTGCAGGATAATCTTTCTCATCTAATTTCTCTCCCCCTACTTCTAGGTGAGAGTGTTTTAACTTTTCTTGTGGAGATAGAGATTGGGACTAGACTTGTTATTACATTTGAAATAATGGACTCTCAGATGAGAATAAACCCACTACCAATGCAGGTCAGTACCTTTTCTGTAATTTATAGGCTTAGAGAGTTGCCTAAGAGCTGTGGGAGGTTGTGACAACTTCTGATCCCACAAGCAGTATGTGGTTGAGGTGAGGCAGGTCTTCCCTAATTCCTTAATTCATCATTCAAAGCCCTATCCCAAGTGATTCCTCCTTACCTATATCAAATCAACTTTCTCTAATATGTATTATATGATCCAAATATTCTTTTCATACTAACTCCTGAAAAAAAAGAAATCACTGTGGATTTGGAGAAGTGGGCAGCAACCGCATAGAAAACCCTGGAAAGGGGGGAGGGGAGCAAGGGCTACAATTATCAGAGAGGTGGGGGGAGGTGTTAGAGGTGTGGGAAACTTTCAGCCGAGACACAAAGAAGGGAACAGACAAGCACTCAGTAAATGCTCATTTACTATGACTCAATATGTAGGAGACAATTATCTTGGGTCACATATTACATGAGATATCCATATTATTGCCTGTGGTTACTGCTTGAGAAAACAAAACTATAGTGGTTCTACCTAACTTCTTTCCTATTAAGGTACAAGTGACAACAACCCAACACAATTCTTAAGTGAAGCATTTAAAAATGAGAATTGCATGCTACCCAACAAACATTCCTTTGCCTTTTGTTTTTCACTGTTATCAGTTGTCTGAATGTCTTCCCCTGAGTTCTACCCCGTTCATGCTCTTGTAGAGTAAAAGTCACTTGTAGAGTAAAAGTCGTCTAATAGTCTCATAGCCTTAAGTCCATGCCCAGTCTCATATTGACTGTCCTTAGACTTCCTTCTCCTGTTGGTTCTCTTTCCTTCACTGCCACTGCAGAGAATAAGCTCTCAGCTTTTGTTCCCCCAAAAGATACCTGCCCTTATACCAACCCCCCTCCCTCTTTTCCCTTCCTGCCATCCTATCACCTGCCAGAGGCTGGTAGTTGCTGCCACCCCTGTCCATTGCCTCTCACTGCTCCACCAATTTTCCTTGGCAATCTTCCCCAAAGTTCTCGGGCCCTCACTCCATCTCCTCCTGCCAGCCGCCTCCCCCTCTCGCCTGGAGCTCTCCTCACGCCTGCCTGCTTCTCCCCCGCTCTGTCTGCGCTCTCTCTCTTTCTCCCGCCAATACCAGCTGCTCTGTTTGCCTTTCCTCTGGCTGCGCTCATCGCCTTCCCCTTCAGCCTGCAGCCGCCTGCCTCTCTCTCAGGCTGCCTGCCTGTCTCTCCCGAGAGCCCTATACCCTCCCCTGCCAATTGCTTCCTCGAGCACTGCTGCCCTGATTCCCTGGGGTGTCTGTGTGTGTGTGTGTGTGTGTGTGTGTGTGTGTGTGTGAGAGAGAGAGAGAGAGAGAGAGAGAGAGAGAGAGAGAGAGAGAGAGAGAGAGAGAGAGAGAGAGAGAGAGAGAGAGAGAGATCGGCTATGGGGCTATGGGGTGGGGACTTTGGAGGTGAGCTGTCTTTGCCATAGTTCCTGCTTTCTCACATCACCCCAGCCTGGTCTGACACCCCTTAACATCGTGCCCCAGGACCTCCTCACTGGTCTTCCCTCTCCCTGCGCCTCTTGGGGGTGGGGCAGGGTAATTCAAGGCCATATTTAGGGAGCCAACAAAGTTTCCGAGCCACGTTGCTCCCTCCTGTTCTCCAAACCTGCGCTGCCCAGGCGCCAGACCGGAGCCCCAAATTCCGCTAGTCCCTAAGCTTCCAGTATAGACTATTACCAGAGACAACGGGCTTTTTCTAGCACAAAGTCTAGGTCTCCCTCGACCCCCACCCCATCACCACCCCCACAGCCACCAAGGCATCTTTAGCTCCACGGGCGCAAGGCGTGGGAGGGAAGCACTTGTTCCCGGGTGCAGAGAGAGGATGAACGTGATAAAAGGGCAAAAGGTCCACATGAGGAGGAGGATGGCAAAGGGACCCGCCCGATGGGGGTGGGCGATTGTTGAATCTATTCTCGCCTGTTCCTTTACAGTAAGAGAGGTACAGTAGCGGTGCAGCCTTTTAAGGGCGGTCTCCTTTAAGACGTGCGCGTGTGCATGTGTGTTGGTGTATGTATGTATATGTGTGTGTGTGCAGGAGAAGCGAGGAGAGAGGGAGAGAGAGAGGGAGAGAGGGAGAGGGAAAGAGGGGGGGGGGAGGGAGAGAGAGAGAGAGAGAGAGAGAGAGAGAGAGAGAGAGAGAGACTGACTGACTGACTCCGTGCTCCGTGGAAGGAGGAGTTATGTAGATTACGGATGAACATTCTGGAGTGGAGAGAGGAGAGCAGAGAAAGAGAGGCAGAGGCTAGGGAGCAAGGAGCAGGCAGTGGCAAAGAGGCCTTTCTCGCAGGAGCAGGAGGGGGAGGAGAAGGTGGAGGAGCAGGAGGAGGAGGAGGAGGAGGAGGGAGAGGAGGAGGAGGAGGAGAAGGAGGAGGTGGAGGAGCCGGAGGAGGAGGAGGAAGAGGAGGAGGGGGGGAGGAGGAGGAGGAGGGGGAGGAGAAGGAGGGGAAGGAGGAGGAGAAGCAGCAGGAGGAGGACACACCGACAGGAGGCGGCGGAGGCGGCGGCGGCGGCAGCGGCTGCTGCTGCTGCGAATAGGGAAACCTCAGCAGGAGCAGCGGGTGAACTTGGGCGCCACATTCCCAGGGAAGGACGGACTCGTGAGGATGGTGTGCGCGAGCTGCTGACCCTTCTCCCGCCTGCCGCCGCTGCTCCTCCCGGGCTATCGGGAGTGAAGTGCGCCTTCCTCCTCTGTCTTCTTTCACAGCCCCAGCCGGCCGGCTGTGGGTGAACCTGCAGGGCTCTTCACCCAGCCCCAGGACTTTATTTTAAAAATTTTTATATTTTGAAAAAGGAGAACCGTTTTGGAACTAGAGAGGGAGGGTGAGAGAAAAGGACGGAGAGGAGAGAAAGAGAAGGGGGAGCTCGTCCATCCATTGAAGCACAGTTCACTATGATCTTACTCACATTCAGCACTGCAAGACGGTTGGATTTCGTGCATCATTCCGGGGTGTTTTTCTTGCAAACCTTTCTGTGGATTTTATGGGCTACAGTCTGCGGAGCAGAGCAGTATTTCAATGTGGAGGTAAGAGTACAGCTCCTGTAGGGCTTTCTTCTCCTTGCCTAGGCTGCTCCCCCAAATATTTCATGTGCTCCAGGAAAACGAGGAGCCATGTAGCTGAAAGCAGCCAAGGATCTAAACACATTGTTTCCTTTCCTGCAGCCTAGAAAGCTTTCTGAATTTTCAGTATTTGATGGATGCATTTAGGACCACGAATCCCGTTATCCTCAGCAGCACAAAGCACGATGCTGAGCGCTCAAAAGACTCAATTGTACCGGGTACATGCTGCTTACATGGGGAAGAGGCAAAGTCCTAGATACAACAAGCGTGCGGTATAATAAAGGGAGCTTGGTAACAAGGCACAGGAAAGCCTAGGGATGGCAGAATGAGTTTGCCTGGCATTGCATTTTTTTTTTTTGCTATTGTTATAGGAATTTTCTCCCTCCTCCTCCACCATTAGCAAAAGGGATTAAATAAAATTCAAAAGGAAACTGTGGGAATACTTGATACTTTAATAACATGACTTTGTGATAAAACACTTGACTAGACAGAGTCTTGTTCTCATTTAAACATAACTTAATACACTGTAACTAGATCTGGTTAAACAGATGCCATGAAATCCATCTCTTTCTTTTGAAGTGTCTTTTCTCCCCACGCCCCCGCCCCCACCATCAAAACCAACTTGGCCCAGTCTAGTAGTTCCAAGGTGTTTTCATTTTCACTAGAACTCTGGTAAAGCTGAGAGGGTTTAACTGTCATTTGCTTTAACTTTGATAGTTTTGGAAGCAGTCAGGCACAAAGGGAAGGGAACTTGAAGATAAGGACTTGACAGGACTGTGCCAAAATACTCTTCCTGCCATCAACTCAATAAATAAACCAATAATATACCATAAGTAAATGGAGTTGTATGGACACCTGAGTGATGATGACATTAATTAAGCACAAAAATGTTGAATATGGAGACAATAGGAGGGTCTTAATGAAGTATCATCCTTTTGATTGGATTTTTATGCTATCATACATCTCTTTGTGATTATTTTGATTGCCCATAAATGAATAATGTGGTTTTCAGTTGCTGATATGATAAAATATCACTGTCATTTTACTAAAGACATTGTACTTGTAAGCAATGCCAGTACCTGTTGCTCAATATTTGAAAAAAATAATTTAAAATATGTTAATTTATGTACACACTTATCCAAAATATATACCATTCACATGTATAGAACTGCATATAATTAGTTGTGCGATTATAAATAGTTCTTACTGTGCCACATAAGAAATAAAGATTAGTATAGAAAAAAACTAGCCATTAGGAGACTAAGGAGAATTATGGAATTATGGAGAGATAAGTTAGAAGATGAAGAGATTAAATATATATATTTTTATGGAAGACAAGCCACATTTTGAAGTCTAAAATATATTTGACCTTTAAGGAAAAGGAAAAAAAAAACTTTTTCTTTTTCTTTTTTTTTTCTTGGCCAAACAGACAGATGGAAGTGGGCTGAAGGTCCAGCCTTTCATGGTAGCAGATTTGTACTTTCTAAAACATATGTCACAGATGGCTTTTGTACATAATGTTTAAATTGATAGATGGTTTATAATGTAGTTCATAACATAGAGGAATAAAAATGAAAATCTGTTGTTTATTATGTTATAAACAGAAGGGCCTATTATTGCAGTGGATTTTAGGTAAAAATAAGTTGTGTACTGTATTTTATTACTATCAGCAGTGAGAGAGTCAAAAGTGATTTGTATATGATTTTTCACTTACTTTCAATAATTGTTGGATGACGTTGAAATTTGGTGATTACTCAATTGGGTTTTTCTTCTAATGGCTATGAAACTCAGATTGTCAGTTCAACCAGTTATTGTAATAGCTGATATGAACTGACTTTTACTTATAAAAACCACTTTGGGATTTATTATTGAACTTTTATTACAGTATTTATCTTTGAAGTATATGCTAGATAATGACACATGGTGGAAATTAAAAAAAAATTTAAAAATAACATAATTTTCCAGTACCTATTAAGTAATTTCTACTTTGTTGAGTATACAAAATCATATAAGGACATTCATATGTTATCTAAGACACACCTACAAAAACTTCTTTGCTAATATGGGAGTCTACTAAAAAACTTGAGCAGAATATCTTCTTATTGTGCAATATGCACAGACATCTTTCTGAAATATGTTTCTTTAAGATCCTGATTATTTTTGTTATTTCATTTTTTTTTTTGTGCAAAGTAGATCAGTCTTTCATTTCATCATGGGGGTAGCTATATAATATAAATATTATTGTAAAGACCATGAATCTTCAAATGATGTTTCTACATTTAATTATGGATAAATTTTTTTTATGATAAACATTAATGACTTGTCTTATGTCCAAAACTTCTTTTATAAAGTAAGAATAATGCATTTCTCATTTGTGACTACTATATGTTTGCTTGACATGCTAAAAAAAAGAAATGATTTCCATGGACAGTCCTAACAGGAAGCATAATGATACCAAACTAGTAGTAGGCACTTCAGTACCATATTTAGGTCATCAAATATTTCCTAGTAACAATATAAAGATATTTGCTTACTAACTCCAAAAAATAAAAATACAATAAAAAAGTGAAATTTACCTTTATGTATATTAATGAAAAAACAATTGAATGTACTTATTAATGAACTTATTTTGTCATACCTGATGTTTAAAAATATTTATATCAGGCTTTTATATAAACAAATATGAAGAATTAGGAAGATTTATGTTGTGTCATTTCTTTCTACTTAACTCTTTACTGTCATTTTTCATGGGAAATGCCATTATTTGGAAGTAGAAAGTCCCTTGGAGTTTGTCTGTTCTGTAATTGGGAGACATATCAGAGGTGAAAATGCTCTGCAATAAAAATAAAAGGTGGTTACAGAGCAAATTTGAAAAAATAGACTTGATGGAGAAGCAAGGAGCATCCTGTGTATCAAGGCATTAGGTACTGTCATTTGTGCTGAAAGGTACACAGTACATCTTCATGGTATTTGCTAGTTGGGGTGAGTGAAGGGAATGACATTCAATTTGTTGAAACAGAGAACTTAGAGTAAAGAACTATTTGGATGATGATGCTGGCATCTTTGGTTACTCTTTGGTCAGCTGCAAAGTAATTAAATACAATTTTTCTTTTTCCCAAAGAGTTTTGACATGATAAGAGGAATTCAAAGGTTCCTCAGCTTCTAACACATTTCACTGGACCTCACATTGCCCCATACACAGTCATTAATCAAAAGTAGCCAAAGAGTAAGGAGATATACTCTAATCTCTACTTCCCTAAAAGGTTTTCGCTCCTTCCCTAGTTCTCTTAAGATAAGCAATTCCACATTTGAGTTCCTGTTAGATGCAAAGCAGGGTGCTGAGTGCAAGGGATATAACATATACAAAGATAATTAAATACAAAGCATATGCAAAATTAAAAAAAAATCAGATTACATATTGACAAAATATATTGGTTTTCAAGAAATAGTATGCCTTTTCTTTTGAAACATCATAGGAAATAGTTATGTGGTAGTAATGACTCTTGCTGTCTTTCAGAGGTGATTTAAGTGGCACAATGGATAGAGTGCTGGTCTATAGTCACAAAACAAGTTCAGAACTGACCATAGACACTAACTATGTAACCCTAAGCAAGTAATTTAACCTCTGCCTGTTTCTCAGTTTCCCTGCCTGTAAAATGGGGATAAAAATAGCACCTCTCTGGGTTGTTATTAGGATAAAATGATATTTGTAATATGTATAAACATATGTATGTATATATGTATATATATGTATGCTTTATAAAAGTTATCTATTATCATCATCAAATATAAAGTCTTTAGGAGTTAAAGGTTTTGGTACAATCCTCTTTTTTATTTATCAGAACAATAGAACGATACTTAATAGTAATATCGATTTTTTTAAAGTAGGGTTTTTATGGGAAAATTTAAAATTGTAAAACTTTGAATGATAAATGTAGTAAAATGTAGTGAGAAGATTAATCTTCTTGGGCAGCACATCTTGAGAAAATCATAATAACAATGTCATGTTCCATCATTAAAGGGAATTTCCCATAATAAAATATTGTGGAATTTAACTATTGCCATTTATTTTGGTTGTGGCAGTTATTCCCAAAGAGAGTAAACAATTTCCTTTAACTACTTTAAGATTTGTGGCTCTCCTTGTGGGTTTATTTGAATCTATCTAAAAGGTCATTGTTGATTTGGGCAGCTTAGCTTTGCATGCATGCTCATCGGGCTCTGGTGTGAGTTTGTAAAGATAGTATGGCTTATAATATAGGGCTGAAAACATAACCAGAAGGGTCTAGCAGTTTTGAAGCTTGTTCACATTTTGCATAATTATCATAGCTGTTCTTCCCTTTAAATATGGGGAGTGGTGGTCATAATAGAGGATTACTACCCAGTCCATTTCAGTCACATTTAGATAAGGAAAATTATTCCTTATGTCTCTCTCTAGGATTCTTTAGGGAAACTCCTAGTTATTTTTCACTTAGTCAAAATCAGAGTTACTTGGCTCTAATATCTGATAGTCCTCTTTGCTTCACAAATCCATGTTCTGACAGCCTGGTATCATGCCTACACACAATTTACACAGGGATAAAGACCCATGGGCAAGTTCTAAATATTGGAGAGGGAAACTAGAAAATGTGCCCTGGAGTCAACCAACTCTTCCTTGCCCCACCCAAGGCAAACCTCACTTGGTGGGTAATTTACCCGGGCTTGGTTTGTAAGTAGATTTACCAGAATAGGTTAGGAGGGCCTGTCCAAGGAAATCCAAATAGAAAGGCCAAAGGCTTCTATCCAGGTATGCAGAAAATGTAATTCTGCCTCCTAGAGGGAGATTAAATTTAGTAATTGGTTTCATATCTCTAGAGTGAGGTCAGGAATGGCAGACTTAGAGTTCAGATTGTTTTATTATGATAGTTACTATACATTTTTCAACATAATAGATTTTAATGCACTAGTTCAATTATAATATTCTTTCTTTTGAAGTTGGATTAAGCAATTACTTTATGCAAATATATGTCACTAACTTACTTTTCTACCCCATCCCCCTGACCCAGTCACCTGAAGTGTTCTTGTTTACTGATGACCAATTTTAATTCATTTAGGAAGGAAAAGACCTATTTTAATCCACCAAATTAAAACTTCAGTGTAAGATGAAAAATATTTAGTTCTATATTCCTCAATGAGATGTCATAATTTTCTGAACCTTCCCTGCCCACACCTACCATTTAAAATTCTTCATTTATGCCTCAGTTCATCATAGGTTCAGAGACTTTGGTTTAGGAATATAATTTTTACATTTTGTCAAGTTCAGTCACACTTTCTTTTAGAAGGCTGATTTCATTTCAATGTACTCTGCTTTCCATTTCATTTCATTTTATCAGTATTATTGAAGATTAAAATGTCTTCTGATTATTTCTTCCAGTGGCCAATTTTTACTGGTTATACTGGTACATAGTCTAGTCCTTTTCTCAGTGCTCTAGGTCAAGAATAACAATAGCACCTAACATCTCAATAAAGCTAGGCTTATGTTGTATTACCTCTACCCCCACACCCCCAAACAAACAAACAAACAACAAAACTACTAACCTTTCCCCCTCCAAACTCTTTTTCCCTGCTCAGGGATAAGGTTATGGTTAAGGCTAGTGAGCTATTTACACTAACAAAGATTTTTTTTTTAATTGTTGGTAACATTGGGATATAATGGAAACAGGAAAACACTAATACATGATATCCCAGCTCTGCCATTTTCTTTTCTTTTTTTTTCTTTCTTTCTTTTTCTTTTTTGGTGAGGCAGGTGGGGTTAAGTGACTTGCCCAGGGTCACACAGCTAGTAAGTGTCAAATGTCCGAGGTCGAATTTGAACTCAGATCCTCCTGACTCCAGGGCTGGTGCTCTATCTACTGCGCCACCTAGCTGCCCCAAAGCTCTGCCATTTTCTATGAAATATTGGGGGAAATATTTAAACTCATTGGGACCCATTTTTCTCATATGTATATATTGATGGGTTTCAACATTGCTCCCTAAAGTCTTTTCTACCTCTTAAGATTTTACAATATACTTCTGCAAAGCAAATTGGAAGGACAGTATCTTAGACATTTCTCTGTGGGATTAGGGACAGCCTTGAACAACCAGAGCTATTTTTTCCCTTTCTGAAATGAGAATGAGGCTCACACAGCATAAAAAAAAGATAGGCTACACAGCCTAAGTCTACCATTTATTATCCACAGTGGTGAAGTGTGTTTCAGTTTTGGAAATAACCCTGGACTTCTGCTAAGCAGGGAAAAAACAAACAAACAAACAAATACCTGGTACCATATTGCATAAATGTTAAAAGCATTTCCTTTCCTTGTTTTAAAAAAACTTTTAAAAACATAAATTAATGATTTTTTAAAAATACATCATTTACAACTGATATCTAAGTCACAAAAGATCAGATGAACAAGAAACAAAAAGTTCAATGTTCCATTTAATATATTGTCTATTTTTGGTCAGACAAGATATTTTATAGATTAAAAAGTCATCTCATATTGAGTGCAATATGGCTAATTATTTCTTCTTTTTATTTGAAACAGTGATACTCTAAAATGTTTTTGCTTTATAAATCAATCTGAGTGAAGTCAGGATTGGGTGCTAGATTAAAATCTATGTTGATCATATGGTGATCTTGGGTTTTCTTTGCTTTCATTTGGAAACTTGTTTATGGACTCTGAATTTAATCATTGTATCATATGGATAATGATTTTGTAGTATAGTTTTCCTTTAACATGTCCTGACGATCTTTCTTTTAGAACTTTTCCTCCCTGTTTGCCAGATTTTGGATCAATCAATGCATTTGGATCAATGAAGCACTCTGATACAGCCTAGAATATAGAAAAGGTATAGCCAGTTGGAAAAGATTATTACTGCTTTAATCTGACTCCTTAACCTTTGGCTAGTTGCTTCATTTAGGTGTAGTATGCAAAAAGATGATAGAGGGAGTTGTTGAGCTTCTTGAAGTCTCCCATGGCTTGGAGTAGTTACTTATCTTAAATTAAGGATGGACACAATTTGATATTAAATGCTATGTAGTAAATATTTAGCCAACCAGAGGCACTGAATCAAAATTGGTGTATATGTCATTTAAAACATGGATGGAAATACTTTGGGCCACTTGGCACCAGTGATCACTTAGAAAATGAACTAGGAAGAAAAGTTACACTTGCTTGCCAAAAAAAAAAAATCTATTTGCTCCAGGCATGAGTGAGTGTAAGTGTAATGTTGCAGGGTGGCCTTAAATAGTCTGTCCTTTTTAGGTGTAGAATCAGGTCAAAAATTGTATTTTTTGGTGACTGTATAAGCTTTTTTAGTTCTACTTTAACAGAAATGGTTTAGCTTAAATAATTTAACTTTGGCATAATTTTGGTTCTTTTGGCTAGTTATTGCCATGCTTTAAATTTAAAAGGTTAATTTGAAAACTGGATTCAGTTAACTTTTAGACATATTATTTAGTATAGTGAAATCTCATTTTAGAGGAATCAGCCTTGATTGAGTTCATTCTGGAATTTTTTTTCCTAAAAGAGCAGAAATTGGCATTTTTCTCCTTCAGGAGTATAATTTTAATTGTTCTATATTGATATAAATATGATGTTATACTTAAGATTTATACTTTATTTTGTGGAAAGAGTTGACCAGGCTTTCAGAACCACATTTAGTACAAAAACGCTAAGAAAATTTGACATAAAACTGTAAAACAAAACCCACTTAAAAGGAGTAAAAAGAGCTTGCTTTTGGAGATAAAATATACCATTTATTTATTTTTTCCAAAATGTAAATAAATTAGGATGGAAAACAATATTTAAAATGTATAACGTGGCTATAAGTATTTTTCACATATTTTAAACCAATTAATCTTTTATTTGAGGTGAAAATGGGACATTCAAAAGTGTAGGAAGTAAATGAACAAGAGTGAAAGATGGGTTTCACAACAGACTAAAGCATTCATTAGAGATGGTTCTTGGAAACATAGGTTCACAAAAAGAAACTGAGGCTCAGATACCTAGGGTGGATGACTGGCTAATATAAATTGCATTTTTGTAAAATGGGTTTTTTTGCTGTAATTGTTTAGTCATATTCAAGTCATGTTTTTAAAGCTGAATAGTTTTATTAACTCTATTTCATGTCCAAAAATCACATGCACCTGATGTGATGTCAGTGGAATGTATGCATATGCCTTAACATCTAGCTTGTTGGGGAATCAGCCAGACTCAGAATGATGTCAGTGGAGGTATTTTTTTTCCATGGGAACTTTTTCACAGTTGAATTCATACCATATGTTAATGGTTTGTCATTGTTTAGGATGATTAAATATTTGTGTGGTGTTTTTTTTTGGAAGGAGGTCTAGGTTCTGTACATTGCCTGTTCACATTGAAAACTGGCCATATAAATTTCCCCCTGTGATTCTAATGCTTATTTCCCCTGATTTGGGTCTTTGGCAACTCAATATTTTGGTTATATGGCAGGATCATAGGCTGATGGGTGGGTGGGGCATGGGGCTTTATGGAGAAACCACATTTTTTTCTCTTCTCCTTATATAGAGTAGAAGAGATTCAAATAACTTCCAGAGGCAAATTCATACTGAAAGACATGAACAAAATTGAAAACAAATTTGCCCAGGACAAGGGCATTCTCAGTAATAGTTACATTTCTAACTTTATTATATGGATATCTTGAAAGCTTTGTATATTTTCTCTATAATAAGAATTCACTTGACAGAAGATAATATGTAGCTCTTATAATCATTGCTGTTTTGTGTTGGGGAAAAGCTACATATCTCAAGTTTGATGTTGGACAAATCTTTTAATTAGATTATGCTTTTTTTAAATTTCTAAGATAAGAATTATCATATTTACTAATTAATTTTGTTATGATGATATAAGCAACTGAAAAAATTAAGATGTCAAAATATCTTCATCTTTATAAGATACTTAAATAGCAAAAGGACTAGTATGAATGCCCTGATATATAAGAAGGTTTGTTGTACATAAGTGATCTGCAGAAGAGTAAAAAGTGAGACACTAGACCAAAGTGTTTAACCAGGATGGTTTATGAAAAGATAATTGAATCATTTCCGAGGGTGGGGGGGTGGGGGGTGGGACTCTTCTTTTTTTAGTTACACCCTACAAACTACCTCCTTTGATAACCTTAGGCACATGACTTGATTGCTCTATGACTTCATTCCTTATCTTTAAAATGAGTATTAAAATAATTACCTTGCCTACTTCATAGATTTATTACTAAGAGAAAATGAAATTATATATTAGAGCTCTCTCAACAGTTAATGTAGATGTGATTTATTGAAATTTAATGGATGTCCAATTAGAAAATGAACAGGTTAATGTTATCAGTTTCTCCAAATCTGTAGCATAGGCAAATAGCCCCTGCTGCTGGAATCTCTGCCTATATAAGAGAGAGTCCAGTAGATCTAAAGTGCGCTATGCCTTTGACCATCTTTTACCTTGGCTATCTTACTGCCAAGGTACTTCTTATACTACTCCCACCCTTTGTTCACTGAATTAATCAAATCAATACCACCATTATTTCTGGAAAAGGAAAGTCACTCAATTGTTCCATGGCTCCATTGAACCATGCCTGTGACACCCTGGCTCCCCACTCCCCGGCTCTCTCCTTGTATTAGAATTTAAGATCCCTGAGGACAGGAGCTATTCTTCTGAATCCCTAGGACTAAGCAAAATGCATGGCATACAGGAAATATTCTTATGCTGCAACTGAAGTAATTTTCTCTTGCTCTAGCATTAGTGAAGATAAAATACTATCTTTCATATTGTAACTTTTGCTAAAAATTCTAAGATTCTATTCTCTTTGAAAAATACAAATAATTTTCATAGAAAGGGCTATTGAAGCTGGTGTTAACATTATAAGTGTGGGAGAGAAGAGGTATTAAACTGCCTACCAGGGCTATGGAGCCATTGTGCTTACTATATTGTTGTATGCTTGTGAGACCTAGACAGTCTACCAGCAAGCAGGCCAGAAAATTGAACCACTTTCATTTGAATTGATTTAGGAAGATTCTGAAGATCACCTGGCAAGATTAAGGTAAAGGACACTGATGTCCTCTCTTGAGCTGAATTGCCAAGCATTCAAACTCTACCAAAGAGAGCACTACTCTGATGGGCTGGCCACATAGTCTGAATGCCAAAAATGCATTTACATAAAAGACTACTTTATGGAGAATTTACACAAAGTTCAGAAGAAGCAAAACAAGGACACCCTCAAGGTCTCTCTGATGAACTTTAGTATAGATTGTGAGACATGGGGGATGTGGGCACAGGACCACCCACTATGGAGGGCCTATGTCAAAGAAGGTGCTATGCTCTAGGAACAAAGCAGTATCACCATAGCTAAAAAGAAACATGAAATGTGTAAATCTAGAGACATCTCCATCCCTAATATTCACATGGGCGATTTGTGCCAACCTGTGGTAGAACCTTCTGAGCTCATGTTAGTCTGATCAGAAACAGTCGAGCACACTGTACCTTGACCCCAACATCATAATGTCATTTTGGTCCTCTTTGAGGACAAAGGAAGAACAACAACACTATACTATTACCTATCACACACCAAAGGAATTAGGCTTGTTCTAGAGCAGGGCTTCTTAAACTTTTTCCACTCAAGATCCCTTTTTGCCCAAGAAAATTTTATGTGACTGCAGGTATATAAATATATAAAATAGGTGTAAATAACTTTTCATGACTTTCATAATCAGTTACACGACCCCATATGGGATCACAATGCACAGTTTAAGAAGCTTTGTTCTAAAGCTATAGAAGACAAGAGTCCAATGGTTAGAAGCTATACAGAGGCAGATTTCAACTCAATTTAAATGATAGAATAAATCAAACAAAAAACACACTACCTTTCCAAAAATTATAGCTGTCCAAAAATGGAATAAACTGTCTTTTGAGTTAGTGAGTCACATTTCAAGTGAGATCTTAAAGCAGAAGTCAAACAATCACTTGAATACTGTTATCAGTGTTATTCATCTTTTATTTATGGCTTAAACTAGATGACCTCCAATGTCCCTTCCAAATCTTAGATCCTACCATGTTGTAATACAGATAATGACCAAATTAGTTAAATTGCCTTAGTCTCTTTTTAAGAGAAATAATCTTACAACTTTTATTCATAGATATTATTTTCCCACCTTTAACTGCTGTCCTTTGAAGCCATTTTGAGTCCTCCACCTTTCTTTGAACTGTGTAACCTAGAAGGCCATACATTATTACAATAATGGGAAATAGAGTTCTGTGATACTTCACTAATACTACAAACATAATTCTACTTAAATAACAGAATTTTATGCTAGATTTGTGGTCAACTTGGAGTTGTACCCCTTAGATTTCTGGATTGTTTTCTATATGGTCTTTTATCAGTATTCCTAGAGTAAAACAGCCAATTACAATTCTTTTGGGAACTAGTTCAAACCTATCATCATTTTTGGACTTATAGATATATAAAACTGTATGTGGAATATAACTTTATCTTAATTCACTGGCCACTCCCCCACTTTAAAAAAGTCACCATACCAATGGTTTCATCAGTATAGGGAATTCCTAGTATGAAAATTCCTTCCATTAATACAGAGAAGCATGTGTTTGGTAGCTTGACATTTTAATTCAGTTGCTTGCAGCACTGAATGATTAAATGATTTGTATTTAGTAGCCATAGCTATATGTGTTGGAGGCAGGACATGAACACAGATCTCCCTGACTTGGAAGTGGGCCTCCCAGCCACTATATAGTCCTGTCTCTCCAGAAGCTACTGATGTAGTTCAGTATTTAATTTTCTGTGACTTAAGAAGAATTTCTCAGACTCAAAGAAAGTTCCATCACTGTGGAGCTGATATGATAAATATAAGCACATATTAGTGATTACATTTTATTTAAAAATCCATCAAAATAAATTTCTGAGAAAATAACATTTGTTATTCTGAGAATTGTTCAATTGCATTAGTTTAGGCAAATAAAAGAATAAGCAATTAAAGAATTATAAGGATCCCTCAAAAAAACCCAAATAAACCAAAAACCCTTACTTTCAAATATGGGTCTGTTTGATTGTGGGAATATCTACTGAGTAAAATAATAACCTGTGACTATCTGAAGCAAGGGACAGAAAAGGCTCAAATATTATGCAACTTTTTGCTTCTTTTAATAAAACTCCCTGTTCCTCAGTCCCTGTAAGTAAGGCCCAGTGTCACTTTTCTTACTGAGAGAACAGATAAACAAAACTTAGCTGTCTCCCCACTCTCTAAACTCTATCTGACTTGGATCTTCTCTAGGGAAAGTGGAAGTTAATAAGTATTTTGGTACTGTTAAGAGGAAGCAATCTATTATTTCTCACATTCAATAGGAAAAAAAGTTTTCTTGTAATTTTGGGTTTATAGAAGAGCTAGCTAAACTTATTTACTGAAGCTGGAGAAAGCCACCTAAAGAAGTTCAGGAGTATATTTTCAATTGTTACCCATCCACTTCAAAAAACATGCTTGTCGGGGCAGCTAGGTGGTGCAGTGGATAGAGAACAGGCCCTGGATTCAGGAGGACCTGAGTTCAAATCCATCCTCAGATCCTTGACACTTAATAGCTGTGTGACTCTGGGCAAGTCACTTAATCCCAATTGCCTCACTAAAAAACCAAAAAAAAAAATATGCTTGTCCTGTTCTCTCTATAATGATTATTTAGTGCTAGAGCTGAGGGTATTTAAAAAAATCTTTCTTTCTTACCATTAAAGCTGATTGATGGTGTGAGATAAGGGAAGAAATTTGATTTGTTTTATTAGTCATTGCAATTCTGTATCCAACTTACTCCTTTATACTATTTTCTTTCTCTCTCACTGTCATTGATACAAACTCCTCCTCTTCCTCCTCCTTTTTCTTCTTCATCTCTGTCTCTTTGTTTCTCTTGTCTCCTTTATATTCTTAGCTATATTATCTATTATTCCTCTCCTGTCTTTTGTCTCTTATCATTCTGAAAGAACTTGGATTAGGAGGATTAGGAGGGCCAAAGGATGAAGACTATACTGGGCACAATCATTATAGGATCAGATCCTAGAGAGCAGTGGAGCAAGACTGAGTTTTGTGGAGGCCTAGGTTGATTCCAGGTAGAGATTAGGTGGACATTTAGGCAGTGAATTATGGGTTGACTGGTGCAATATTTGGCCAAAGTGGAGATTTTCTGATGTTAACATCATATCTTTAGTATTTAGAAGGTTAACAGAGGCCAGAAGTATGATGGGAACATCAGAAAAGCTTCACCCACATTCAATAGAAGTAATCTTTCAGAAGTTTCCTTGAGGGGACTAATATTCATAAACTACTGTACTTTAGTCCTGGATTGAATAGTACTCATCAGGGAATAAAGTGTAAGAAGTCTAGAAAGGTTGGAGTGGGCTAGGTTATGAAATGCTTTGAATGCTAAAGAGGATTATTAATTTGATCCTGAAGGCAATAGGGAGCCACTGACATTTATTGAATGGGAGGAGGGGTTGACATGGTTGGAACTTGGCTTTAGTAACTTTAGGAAAGTTACTTTGAGGGCTGAAGGGAGGATGGATTGAAGTAGGGAGAGAGCTGACATCCTCATGCTGAGAGTGCTACAGTTTTCCAAAGGGCCCCCTGGAGACTCTGAAAACTGTACCTTGAATCTCCCTCATATATGTGGCCTCATCAGCTGACCCTCCTCCCCTTATGTGTTGTATTTCCCCTTCTCCTTTTCTCTTTAACCCTGCTCTTTCTTCCATCGTATGCCTTGTTCAGCACCATATGATAATAAATGTGGTCATAGCCGACACCAGAACTCAGATACAGAATTCTGACCCTTGGGGAGTATCCTTGCTGTATGATACATTCTTTATAATAGTGATAGCCCTACAATAATAGGGAATACTAAGGAGAGGTTAGGGAAAGAAAACTATTACCTCCCAGGATTGTTGTGAGGATCAAGTGCTTGGTGTAACCCCAATCCCAAAGTCCATTAGTATGGGACTCTCACCTTATTGGTGGAGATCAATGTCCCTTGCCTTCATGGGGATGGGGCAGAGTAGGTAGAGAGGAGAGCTTCACATTCTTTCAGTCTTATTCAAGCTATAGTTTTTTTCCAGTTTTGCAGTGGTTTAGAGTGCTTTTGGCTTCCAGCTTCTAGAGAGAAAATGAATGAAGTCAACCCCATTTCAGGTTGCTGAAGGAAAAGACTCTGGGAAGAAGCTGACATGAGAGGAGCTGGCTGTCTCCATCATGTCCCTATCCTCAGCTTGCTACACTAGAGACTTGGGGGAAATTCCTCTTAGGTGAGATCTGGGACTTCTTTTTCTTGGTTGAGCTAAGTTAGCTGACTCCCAATGTGAGAGCTCCTTCACTTTGCATTGTCTGATATATATTCTCCTACATATACTTGCTATGATTTCTGTTTTTCTATTTGGATAAATGATTTTTTTCTGCTATTTGCTACGCGTAGTCATTGTGAAACTGATATTTGGTGGGAAAGGAGTCTGCCTATGGATATAGAACTTGGGCTCCTGCTTCCCTTCATTAAAGCAACAGTGATCAGAAGTTAACTTGGGCCTGAGAATAATGTCCACTAGACTAACAATATTTAAGGGAACAGATATGTATATGTCTAGCCCAGTACTCCCTCTCTCTGAGAAGAGTAAAATGGTCTCTAGCGCCAACCTTCTACTTCCTCTTTTGGCAGAAATTAAAATAACCCTTGGAGAAGGGAAGGAAGAATAAGCTAGAGATATCAACTCTGCCTCCCTTTGAGTCACAAAGCAACACCCCTATGATACATGTGGGGGATAGTCTTTGTTATATTTGTAAGGCACTTAGCACAGTACCAGGCACATAGTGGGTGCTATATAAATCTTATTGTTGCTATTATTATTATTATCATTATTGTTAGTATATTGAAAAATCAATAGTTTATTAACTATAAATTAATATAAATGCATAAAATATAAGGTACAAAGGAAAAGGCTCAAAATATACCTATCCTTGGCTTATTACATGACTATAAATAGCCCCAGATACCTAAACTCAACCAATTGGCTCAGAGTTGCTGTATTTTTTTAATGATGTTTCCTGTTCTATTTTGCCTACTGCTTGTATTTGAGTACCAGTGGTAGGAATTCCTCCTCTCTATTACACAATTGAGAGACTAAAAGAAGAGAGAAAAGCTAAAGCAGGGAGACAAAGATAAGACAAAGACTGACAGATTAAAACAGATATAGAGACTGAGATGAGAGACAAACTTCCTGATTAATTTCTCTCACACCAGAATAAGTAAAACCACTTAGCTCACAGTGAATGAACATTTTACTCAATTTGGAAATGTTGCATTGCAAAATATTTATACAAATAATAAAATATTAGAACACACACATAAATACATACACAAGCTAAATAGCTTGAATATTTTGATTTTATTTAGGAAAGGCTAGGTCAATTTTTTTATCAGTGTCATAATTTCAAATATAGATATTTACTATGTAGATTTCTGCTTTTCTTTTGTAGGGAAGCACTGTAATATAGGAAAGCACTGGATGTAGAGAGCAAAAAACAAAACAAACACATGATATCAGGAAACTGCTGCCGTTGATTTGATAGATGACTCTGTACACGTCATTTCCCTCCTCTGTGCCCCTCAGAAGCATTCAGAGTACAATAGTAATGGAGCTTTTTCTCAAGCTTTGATGTGATGATCAAACAAGGTAAAGTCTAAAGCACTTTGTAATTGGTAAAGTGCTATATGAACACATGTTATTATTGTGGTTATAATGATAATGAATGGCATTTATGCAGCACTTTAACTTTTACAAAGCACTTTAGTTACATTTTCACATTTGAACTTCTAGATAACTCTACAAAGTAGGTACTGGAAGTATTGCTCCTTGTGCATTTTTTTTAAACAGGTGAGGATCCCAAGATTTAGGGAGATTAAGTGATTAGCACTTTATACACTTACTTCTCCATTAGTAGTGAAGTCTACTTTTCATTTTGGGGGAAATTTATTTTTATAAATTTTGCTTCCCCATTCTCCTTGCCATGCTAGGGCACTTATATTTGCTCTTGCTTGAATGTTTATGATTTTGGAATGTGAACATCAGTCAACCAAGCCATTAATATTTATCCCATACCTACTATCTCTGTCCCAAGTGCTGAAAGGAATATGATAGTAACAATAATTACAGAAGTAGAAGTCATGGTCTCTGCCTTGGAAGAGATAATTGGGGAGATAAGATTTCTCACATGAGGTGAGAAGATACTGTACTTAAATATAGAGTAACACATAAAAGATCATTGTGGACTATAGTTAAGAAGACAAGGTTCCAAAAATTTCTTACATATTTTTCTAAGTTTTTCCATATTGATAAGGAAGAGGGATTTTTATTATGTGATTTGAATGTTAATTACAAATTTTCAAATAGCCTAAAATATAGGAATTGTAAAACATCTAAAGCTCTTCTTTAAGAAAAAAATGAGAAAGGAGAATATTATATGGTAACAGGTTTAGACAATTTCTTCAGAAGTATACATGGAACTCTCCCTTGTAGAGACACCTGTGTTGGGACTTTAGCTAAAGAATTCTATGGTTTTTCTCTTTTAATATTGTGATGAGGAAATGTGTTGTGGAGAACAAGGGATTTGTTTCAGCTATTCCTTTTCCTGGAGCCTATTCCTGATTTGACCTGAATAGGGGATCAAAGGACTTGATAGTTTTCATAAGCTCTGAAAGAGCATACTTGAAAACTCAAGAGTTCATGTAGACTTATTCATGTCATCCATACTCTTCATGGGAAGACAAAGACCTCAATTTGGAATAAAGGGATGAAAGTTCACTTTCTGAACAGAGGAGGTCAGTCGTGAGGAAGTGCTGCAGTCTGTTTCCCATAAATTCTAAATTGAGACCAGCTGCTCATCAATTGAACAACATTTACCTAAATAACACTGAATTATTTGTTTGTCTCTCCTCTCCCCAACACTTCTAGCTACCTGTAGAGAAATTAAGCCTTTTGTAAGTTCCCCCCCCTCACTGATGATGCTACATTTAGTGATATCATAAAAATGCAATTAAAAAGTCCTGGGTAAGTTTTAAGCTAGTATATATTTTTGATTCTTTTTATTTAAAGCAAAATTTCTTGATATTGTTTGTGTTTAGGGTTCATTTACCTACTTTTCCTAACTATTCCTGTCCCCTCCAAGGCAGAGAGACATGCTTTAAGCAAAGGAAGATTTTAAGAGGGACAAAAACCAGTTCACCAAACAATCAAGTAAAAAAGTTATACATTCAGTGTTCCATACCCATTTTCCACACCTCTGCAAAAAAAAAGAAAAAACAAAAAACCCAAACAACCCCCCCCAACAAAACAACAACAATAACAACAAAAAACCAGGGTTGTGGGGATGCGAGGTTATTCTTCTTATATTTATTCTTCAGGGCCAAGCTAGGTCATTGTAATTTCTCAGTATTTATTTTCAACTCTTTTGTTATAGTCTGGGACACTTTGTTTTTCTATTTCTGTTTCACCTTACCTCAGTTCATATGTCATCCTGTGCCTTTCTGTATTCATCATATCCATTTTTCACACATCACAGTAATATTCATTTACATTCACATGCCACAATTGATGCCTGTTTTGTTTTAGGTTCTTGGCTACTTAAAGGAAAATGTTGCTCTTACATTTTTTGCTATATTGAGTTTCTTGCCTCAATTTACATTTGACATTGATTTCCTTAGGGACATAACTAAATGAAATCTCTGGGTCAAAGGGCTGAACATTTTAATCAATTTATTTACATAATTCCCAATTACTTTCTAAAATGATTAGACCAATTCATAGCACCAATGCTTCCAACATTGACTATTACCATGTTTCGTCATCCTTGCCAATTCCATGGGTGTAAGAGGTGAATCCTCAGAGTTGTTTGGAATCACATTTCTTTATTAGTGATTTGGAGCATTATTTCTTATGATTGTCAGTTTTTTGTAACTTATTTTGAGAGTTATTTTTTCATATATTTAACCACATACCAATTTGGGAATAGCATTTGGTCATATGTTTGTTTCTGTTACTGGCCTATGTATTTTACTTATGATATCCTCATCAGAGATTTTTGAAATAAATATTTTGGCCAGGAAATTCCTTCTCTTTTTATCCTTTTTGCATTCATTTTGTGCAAGTGAAGTTTCTTTGAAAGAGTTTTAGAAAAAACAATAATTAAGAATATTTATTTGCTTTAATAATTTTGCCTGGATTTAAAAAAACAGCAAGTAAGCTAAAATGCTAAATCTAATAACTTAAAAATGTGTTTAATATTTAGAAATTTTTATCAAAGCAAGCATACTAAACATTTGGTGTCTCATTCTGTGATTTCATGGGTGTATGCATATATTTAAAGATTCAGATCATATTCTCATTCATATATTTGTATCTTTTATTCTTATTTAAATTTTTACCATATATCCCTGTAGAAGGTCTTTTAAATGCTTTTTTTCTTTTTTAATCCCATGAAATGGATGATACTAATCTTATAAAATTATTTTTGTAAATGACATTCATTTTTGAAAGTAACACATGTAATTGCCTAATTATTATGGATCAGTCAATATCATAGGTTAATAAAACAAAGTGCATTTTTTTTACCAGACCTTTATTTTTATTTCTGCTTTTATATTCTTCTGATATTATAGAATTTACCAAGTTTGATAAATCTGGAAAATTCCATGTGTTTTCCATTTCTTTTTAAACACAAAATTCAGAGATATCGACTAGAAATTTCCCAGGGCCATATCTTGTTTCATGCATAAATCTGACAATTATAGTGCACTATCTCCTTTTCAGTCTGTTTTCTCACTTCCACAATTCAATTTTCCTCTTTTGCTCTTCCCAACCTGAAGCAAGGAATGGGCATGAGGGGGCATACTGGTTCAGTATGAGTCAGCTGTGTTGACATGGACACCCCCCCCCAAAAAAAAAGAGTTAATGTTATTTTAGTCTGCTTTAGAATCAAAAACTTAACTTTAGTGACCATTTAGTGTATCTCATATCTGAAAAAACAATTCTCTCAAAAATATAGTTGACAAGTGGTCATCCAGCCTTGCCTTAAAGCCCTCCAGTGAGGAGGAGCCCATTATGTCTTAAGAAAGCTCATTCCACTTTGGGGTGGCTGTAATTTTTATTTTATATTATTATTATTATTATTAATTTTTGTGGGGCAATGAGGGTTAAGTGACTTGCCCTTACACATACATACACAGCTAGTAAGTGTCAAGTGTCTGAGGCCAGATTTGAACTCAGGTCCTCCAGAATCCAGGGCCAGTACTTTTTCCACTGTACCACCTAGCTGCTCCCGGGGCAGTTCTAAATATTAAGAAATTTGCCTCTTTGCAGCTGCTACTGACTGCTCCTAGTTCTTTCCTCTGGGTCTAAACAGAAAGAAGAATTCTTCCAGCTATAAGTCCCTCAGATATTTGAGACATGTTTGAGAAGTAATAAGGCACATTGTGTAGAGGCCTATCTTTGAGTCAGGATAATTTGGATTCAAGTCCTACCTTTGACACATGCCAGATATGTTAACGAAGACAAGTTATTTAATTCCTCAGTGCCTCAGGCATCAAAGAGGGTGTGTGTGTGTGGGGGGGGTAATTTCCATACTGGGAGTTACTTATATCACTAAAACTACATATCCACTGGGTTTTTCCTCACTACAAATCTTTAAGAAAAAGTTGGAGAAACTCTTATCAGATACTGTTGAACTGGATGGTTGCTGAGATCTCTTCCAACTGTCAAATTCTCTAATTCTGTATATTGCAGCAAAGATTCCTGTTCAAATATGGGTCAGACTGCATGAACTCTGAGGCCCCTTAAACTCTGTGATTAGAAGTAAAAAAAAAAAGTATTAAGAATATGACATGGTAAACTTACTCACTTGCACATCCTGTATTACCTCTCTGATAATTCTCTATCTGCTAACAAAATTATTTGACTTTACTCTTCCTCTTATCTCTCAATCAACATTCACTGGACAAAATTACAGTGGTCTAATTCCTTCTTACTTTATTTTTGGGTTACTACCAATTTTTGTACTAAGCCTGATTTTAAGGCCAGGAACTCTCGGGGGAAGTGCTACCAGTCTAACACTGGTTCTTTATAGTAATTTGCTTAATTGTGTAAAATATTTAAGTTGGTCCAGAGTTTTCTAATGGTATAACATACTTGTTATATGTTAATACTTGATCTTGATGATCCAACATGTAAATGGACTCTGGATTTTGGTTAAGGTAAATGTCTCATCTCAGTTACAGAGTACCCATACTTGGAATTCCCAAAAGTGGAACCAGGTATTGAAGAGTCAGGTAAAAGCATGCTTTTTCTAACTTTGAACCTCCTCAGAACTTAGATTTTATAGTAGAGAGGAAAGGGAAGGCAGAAAGGAGAAGAAAATAAGCAATTTTTTGGTGTCTAGTATATGCTAGGCAGCATGCTAAGCATTAAACAACTATTATTTCATTTGATCTTTACAACAACACTGTGAGGTGGGTGCTCTTATGTCTTCACATTATAGTTTAAAAAATGGAGGCAAAAAGAGGTTAAGTGACTTGCCCAGGGTCACAGAGCTGGTACCTAACTTTGTGAGGCCATATGTGAATTCAAGTCTTCTTAGGTCTAGCCCCAGCACTCTAGCCATGGAACAACCAAACTAGTAGGTATTGGTTAATCTTTCATGAGAGGTTTTCAAGTGAAATCTTAATTATCCTCACTATTGAATACTCTAGAGGAGATGCTTAGACTGATAATGATAATGACTAGATGGTTTTGAGGCCTTTTCTAACTCTTAGATTTTGAATTCTGTGATTGTTAAGGTAAGAATTTAGATTTCTGGTGTCTTTTAACATGGATCCATCCCATTCCAATCATTGTTTGATGTCTCCTTAACCATGACACTGTGATTGTCAAGGTCCTAGTGTGTTCTTTGAAGGTTTAGAGACATGATGGCCAAGTTCAGGGTACAATACTTTTTGATTTTCTTTTGAGCTTCTTTAGTATTTCTTTTGTATATATCACCTTTTCTTACCTCTTTTTTTTCCACCAAAAGAAGCTTCTTTTTCAAAAAGTATGCTATACTTTTGTAAGCATTTTTATCCTTAAGAATCTTGCTGTAGTTCTGTCAGATATGATTGCACATATAAGATTTTTATTTCAGTCAGTGGTAAAAATTATGTAGTTAGAAATTGTGTTTTCAAGTGAAATGACAAAGATATTTTAGCTGACCAGTAATGGCAGAGTAAAACACTGTTATTGTTGAGTTGTGTATGACTTTCTGTAACCCTATTTGGGTTTGTTTTTTTTTTTGGCAAAGATACTGGAGTGGTTTTCCATTTTCTTCTCCAGCTCATTTTACAGATGGGGAACTGAGGCAAGCAGCGTTAAGTAACTTGCCCAGAGTCACAGAACTAGTAAATGTCTGAGGCTAGATTATGACTCAGGGCCTCCTGTCTCCAGGGCCAGTGCTCTAGCCATTGAACCACCTAAGTAAAACATTAAGATGTACTTATTGAAATCCAGGCTTGTTAGAATATATAATTTTTTTACATTGATGTAGCAATATTTTGGCAAATAATTTCCCCTCAGAATTATTTTACTTTCTTTAATCACAAATAATAACTTTTAAGACTTTAGCACTGTATTTTCAGTAAAATGTAAGATAATGACTGCATAATAAGATACAAGTGTGCTTGATATCTCAAGCTTTAAATCATCATTTATAGTTTCTTTTAGATTTGCTGTGGAAAATTAACATGAAGTAGATTGTAGTACTTTGAGATGGGAAAGGCCTATTAGGTCATCTCATCAAGTGTTTAGTCCAGTCTCATATAAATGAATGAAGAGATTAGTTTAATATACAATTCAATAGATTTTACCACTTAGAAACTTTTATTTTTATTTTTAGCATCAAGCCTAAAGTTTCCTTTATATGGCTTTATCTAATTTTTCTTATATTGTTTTTTTAGAATGAATATCATGGTGGTTTTTCCTACCTAGATAGAGTGGCACATTGTATAGTTTGTGATAATATCTTCTGCATGTAAAATATATATATATATATATATACATACATACATACATACATATCCTGTTAGAGAAATATATCACCATCTGTGCTTCAGTTATAATCTCCTAAGAAATTATAGCACAATTTCCAGAATTACCTTAATTCTTTAACCAACATGTGTTTTATGAAAAACAGATTAAGGGTTGGAGAACATTTCGGAATACTTTCCAAAAACCACCATCTTTTATTAGATTTGAGAAGCAATTTTATAAAGTGTTGTTTAAAATTTTTCTTTGATGGACACAACTTATTTTAATGTGGTGTATAGAAAAGCAAAGTGGATTTGAAGTTACAGTACCCACAATTGCATTCTGGCTTTGCTACTTGGTACCAGAATGTGTGATCTTTAAATTCACTTAACCTTTCTTGGAGATACATCATTTGCATAATTTAGGGGCTGGACTAGATGACTATTATGATTTCTGCCAGTGTCAAATCCACAGTCACTCTTTGATTTTTACTTATATTTTTACTACCCTGGAAATGAACATGCAATAGTGGACCTCTGTCTGTGAAACTAGGAAGACTTGGGGTTTCTTTCCACCTCAGACATATTCTATCTGGTTGATCAAGAGCAAGTCACTTACCCTCTCATTGCTGTAGGGAACTTGGTATAACTAAGCTGAGGAGAAACTGCCTTTGTAAAGAAAGTTCCTCATTGAGAAGTCCTTACATAGATGAAAGGAGTCAAGGGATTGGAATATATGGGGAAGTATTAAATTTATTCACTAAGGGGTTAGATAAGAAAGAGGGGAAGTATAGGCAGTGCAAGAGTGATAACATGGATAGGAGCTATAGATGGAAGGATTGGAATCATGGTGAGGTTATTCAAAAGGTTTAGAGAGAGGTGTATAAGAAAAAGAAACAAGAAAAGAAGAAATAATAAGATTATGATCAGATAAGAATTTCAGCATTTGTGAAGATGGAAATGGAATTCTTGCTAGTGATGGATGGCTATATCAAGGGTATTGTCATCTGGACATAGCTGACTTGAAGTGGAGGAGTAGGGGATGGGAATTGAGTATACTGAGGAAATGGGAAATTGGAGCATTTAGGGAATGGATTACCAGGCATAATAAAGTCATTTAGTATAAGGGCAGGATCTGGAGAAGAAAGAAACTGTGAAGCAGGTACTCTACTGATTAAAGAAGGAAGGAGAATGTCCTAGTGGTCAACAACAGTCACCAGGCTATTGGGTGATACATCTGAATAGCATAAACCTCAAATGTGGAGAGGTTGCTAAGTGACTGAGATAAAGGGAGAATTTGGAAGTGTCAGTGGAGAGTAAGGAGTAATCTGAATATTCAGTAATGACCAGTAAATCAGAATGTGTGGCGGGGGAATCTAACCAGTACTAGAATGGGGTAGAAAGGGATGAAGTATCAATAAAAAGGATCAAAATCTCAGTTAAGTGCAAGAAGATAAAAGGAGTGAAAAAGAAAACATTTTAAGAAGAAAGCAAGTTTGTCAGTTATGGAAGAGGCATTCCAGAGGATATTGGAAGGTGTGCATACTTCTGGGAGGGCAAAGGAATATCTCTATAATTAAGAGGAAAAAATTTTCAGGAAATGAGCCAACAGTAAAGCCTATGACAAAGTATTTGTAAAAATAGGACAAACTGGGGCAGCTAGGTGGCGCAGTGGATAGAGCTATGGCCCTGGAATCAGGAGGACCTGAGTTCAAATCCGGCCTCAGACATTTAACAGTTACTAGCTGTGTGACCCTGGGCAAGTCACTTAACCCCAATTGCCTCACCAAAAAAAAAAAATAGGACAAACTAGAGATCCTAATTCAAGGACACAAATTTGACATCTTAACTATCAATGAGACTTGGTGAAATGGGATTTAGGACAGGAACATGGCAGTAGAAGGGTATACCTTGTTCAAAATTACAGAATATCTGGAAGAGGAGTAGGGCATGGGTTAGATTTTGTAAAAGATGTATATACGCATGTGAGAGAAAATGTAGAAAATTAAGAAGAGAAAAACAGTGGTAAAGACTTAGGATCATTGGATTTAAAGATGGTAAAGGCCTACAACATCATCTACTCCAGAAAACAAAAATTAAAAACAACAACAACAACAAATTAAAGCCCAGAATGGTGATTTCAACTGCTCCAGATCATACACATTATAATTAACAGCAAATGAAATCAAGTCCCTAAAGGAAGATTTAGGCTCGTTATAAGGGGGAGGAGGATTTAACAATTCAAACTCTTTCCAAAGTGGGATGGATAGTTTCAATAGGTAGTAAGATCTCTATAATTGGATACCTTAAGGCAAGACTGTAATAGTCCAAATCCTTCAGAACCTTCCAGTACCTTCCTCTGTCCAAGCTGTGGGAGAGCAGGGCAAAAACTCTCTTGTTTCCTCAAAGAAATTTCTTCTGAGGGACTTAGTTGAAAGGCTTCCAACCTAAGCACACTTTCATGTCTTGAACTGGCTCTTTTTAATGGAATATCAAGAGGACATGATAAAGTTTCCTCAACAATCCAAACATACTTCCTGCACAAAATTATTCTATTTCAGCTAAGAGGTTTCAAGGGCTATTCATACTTAGTCTAGAATCTTTGATTTATTAAGATGTATTCTCACCAATTTAAGGTTTGAGGGAATAGCTTCTTATCATTTACTTTAAGTGGTTTGGAATAATTGTCTAGTCTGAACCTCATCCTTATATAAGACTACACATGTACATTGCTATGGACGGTTTTAATCCTCTTAATGCCAGTGATGAAAACACCTTCAGTGGATCATAAAATATGAACCTGGAAAGGTCCTTAGAAATCATCTGGTCCAAATTTACCAATGAGGAAATTGAGAGACCATATAAAGGTAATAAGTGGTATAACAGGAACTTGAATCCAAGTCATCTGATTGAAAATCTGATATACTTTCCACTATATATGCTACTAATCAAAGTAGGCTACCCTCCCTGAAGCTTCAACTCAACATCTTCTGATTAGAAAATAGACATGCAGCCTATTGCTCTAAGGTACCTAGTATCTCCAGTCTAGTTCATTAATTTCTATTTATGAGTACTGCTCTATAAACAAGAGAACTTAATGAATTCTTGTTAGCAAAATGAATCACTGACTTGCTATAAGAACATACACGAAGTCCTCTATAGCAATAATCTATTCATATAGCTGATGTTTTCCACTTACTTTATAGTTGAAGAGGAGAATGAGTTCAACATATGACCCAATGATGTCTTCAGAAGTTATTGAGGGAGTTAAATAAGAAAATAAAACAGTGCTCTTGTAAGTGGATTGGTTCTATACTAAGAGTTTTAAGAGGGCAAAGTAAAACAAAGAGTAAAAGAAGGGATACACTTGATGAATCCATCCTTATTGAAAATCAGAGTATTTGTCCCTATAGCTCATTTTCCATTCTCTCTGATTCCAAAGTAATCATATGTGCACATTATTTAAGTTCTCAAGGACAGAATGGAAAGACCATGATCTGAAATCAGATGACTTGTGTTTGAGTCTGGGTTCTGCTACTGACTACCTCAGTCATGTTCCAAGGTTTATTGTTATTAAAATCTTCTGAGCTTAAAGAATGTAATTAAAGGTAGATCAGTGTATGTGTGTAAGAGAGAGAGAGAATTGGAGTTAAGTGACTTGCCTAGGGTCACACAGTAAGTGTCAAGTGTCTGAGGCTGGATTTGAACCTATGTCCTCCTGAATCCCGGGCTGATGCTTTATCCACTGCGCCACCTAACTGCCCCTCTATCTACCTTTAATTACATTCTTTAAGCTCAGGGGATAAAAAGGTGAAATCTTACAATTATTGACTGGTAATCTTGGCATAAATTCCTGAAAAAAAAACTAGAAAAGTAACTAAACAGGTGGTTTGTGAGCCAAGGAAATATGAATTATTATAAGATGGGATGGATTCATCAAGAACAGGTCCTTCCAGGCAAACAGCATATCTTTTTTGGATAGAATTACTAGAGTGCTTTATGAGAGGAATGCTGCAAATGTAGGATGCATAGATTTAAAAACCAGCAGTTCCTGTTGGCTTAAGCTGTTGGGAGAAAGAAAACTGAAAAGTATCTACTTCTAGGGAAAAAGACTCAAGGACTTTTGTGTTCTTGCTGGCAATACTTAATATAGGTTTTTTTTCTTCCTTCTTCCTGCTTCTGCTATATGTGGGAGAAATATAAATGCATGACAACATAGAGCCTAGAATACCAGGGAAAGCACAAGACATTCCCAGATGATACATAAGTAATCCAAGGCCTTCCCCAGATAGTATATTTGTGGTGTATGTCTGTTGCTGAGAAAGCTCTTAGCCTGGTTGTGTACCAAAAGGTGAGGACAGACTTGTGAAAAGGAATCTGAATATAAGTGAGTTGATAAAAGAGAAGTTATGGGATAGAGAAAAATATCAAATTTTAGCTTAGGTTGTTTATTTTTATTATTAATTATTATCTAGAATTTTTGGAAATAATGATTTACTTTACTGGGTAAAGATAAAATAAATTTGTATGCCTACTGGAATGTGTTAATGTTGGGACCCCTAGCCAAGGCAGATTAATACCACCTTGTGCCAACATAATATTTCAAGTGCTATTTTCTTGTCCAGTTTAATGAATAAAACTCAGAGATATCCTTGGAAATTAATATATGGCAGAGCTATCTAGGGGTGTTTAATTTAAAGGAAGTTGGAAGGCAGAAATTGACTTCACTCAGCCATCTAAAAAAATCTAGATAATGCATGAGAAATTAAGTGCAGCAAATTATGTGTATCTTTTTTGTTATCCAAGTTTCAAAACTTTCAGCCTGATCCCTCAACCACATATCTTACTTGAGTCTGGTGTCCTGATGAATTTGATCTTTGTGCTGATGTAGAAACCACTTTCTGCCTCTTCGTATTCCCCCTCTGTTCATTAATTCTGAAGATTATCACAGACCATTCCTGTACAACTTAGTTTCTTCCTTTCTTTGCTCTTTTCCCAAGGAGGTTTCATAATTCCATAGAAACTGCTCAATTGCTAATCTTTGCAAGTTTCATCTCCATTACAGAGCATGTTGAGTGTGGGGTTGGAACAGTGCAAACCCTTTCAAGTTAAACTTATAAGCCCAATAATGAAAGTGATGGTAACTTATAGGCAGAAAACATTAGGGAGAAATGCTACCCCTAGTGCTAGGGAGGCAGGTTGGGATTTCTCAGTATCTTTTCCTCCTACTTTGCCTGAAGTGACATTCCCAGAGGGATAAAGAACTGTGAAATTCTATAAATATCTTTTGATCTAATTAGTGCTGCCAAATATTTGGACAAATGAATAAAATCCATGGAAAATGAAGCCAGGGCCTATGCACCAGGGAAAACTTGAGGACCACTGAGGTGGTTGAATTGTAATTTAAATTATTCTAATTTGTACCTTTAGAGATTATAGCCAAAGCGACTTCAGTGATTAGAAGCATAAGGTTTAGGCAAAATTTTGAAATAGGAAAAAAATATCGTTAGTCCTTTCCTCCTGTTTTGCATAAATGTCCTTCTTCAAGCTACTAGATAACAATAACTTAAAATGTTATTTGAATTTTAATGAGGTCATCTTGAAAACAGGGGTATGTTTTTGATCTGTACCCCTCTTGTCTGATTAGCCCAGCATACAAATAGGAGCATTATTTACACTATTAAAAACTTTTGTTTTTTTCTTTTTAAATTATCTGTCACCTGCAGGCCCATACTTATCCCCCTTCATTCAGAACTTCCATGAAGTCATGAAGCTATCAATGTGGGTACTCCTAGTGATTCATATATCCATCTATACCTTTTTATCCTGTGTGACTTTCACCGACATCCTTTCGCAAATCTTCCAGAGGGTTTAACCAACATAACAGGGAAATAACTCTGGAGTTCTTAACCGTGAATGGAAACCAGTGGAGGACTAAGACTGCCTTTCCTTTGATTATATGTCATTCTCTCTACATTCCTGGCCTACTTTCTTTCTCTTGATACATTTCTCTGATATTCTTTATGCCACATCACCAACACAATACTTTCTTGTTTATTTTCTACACCTTCCTTCTCCTCTTCCTCCCCCCACCAAGTGCTTCTTTATTGACTTTTGGATGACTAAGACTTTAATTCTCCAGAAACCATGTTACTTCATGACTTGCAGCAATGCAACATCACCAGAAGACTGATATTTAAAAACATGAGTTTTTATTTCAGGGACAAGTTTGAAGTAAAAAATATTGTCATTCCTGGGGGACAGCTAGGTGGTGCAGTGGATAAAGCACCAGCCCAGGATTCAGGAGGACCTGAGTTCAAATCTGACCTCAGACACTTGACACTTGCTAGCTGTGTGACTCTGGGCAAGTCACTTAACCCCCGTTGCCCCATAAAAAATTTGTCATTTCCCAAATGCTACCTACTGTATTACTCTTATTCAATTCAGAGGCCATTTCATTGACCTTTTATGGTATTTGTTAAAGATATGTATTGACCATCAGGATGGTGAAACATTTATTATTGAAGACTTAAAGCTCTTTATTCCCCTCAATATTTTGTTGGTTTGTTGGCTCCCTTAAAACTTTGCCATTAAATGACTTGGAGGTTATTGGCTTAATTGGGTCTCTCAACAAGATTTCTTCTAAATCTTTTCCTCCCATTATCCCTGTTTTAGGAAAGCATACTATAATAACATTCCACCACTCTATTCCATAAAATTTTATCAGTTTTCTTTCTGCACTAGTTTTGCTTTTGGTTACAATTAGGTGGTTAGACTATACATGGACAGGTGGTCCATTAATACCCCCTTAATAATCATTTCCTCTCTATTGGAATATTATCTATTTCTTTTTTGTGATATTATCCCTTTCACAAATATTTAGAGTCTCTTATCTTATAGACCATAGTATTCATGGTATTTTGAAATGAACCCTCTGGATGTGCTTAACAACCTTTGGCATCTCTTGCTTCTTATTCCCAAGCTGTGTTTTCTGCAATTTTTTCCCCTGTCCATCCTTATAAACCTGTTAACATATTTTTGTTGTTGTTGTTGTTCAGTTGTTTCAATCATATTCAACTCTTTGCAACCCATTTTGACTTTTCTTGGCAAAGATATTTGAATGATTTGCAATTTTCTTCTCCAGCTCATTTTATAGATGAGGAACTGAGTCAAACATAATAAGTGACTTGCCCAGGGTGTAGCTGCCTAGTAATGATCTGAAGCCATATTTGAACTCATAAAGATGAATCTTCCTGGGGAAGCTAGGTGGTACAGTGGATAGAGCACCGGCCCTGGAGTCAGGAGGACCTGAGTTCAAATTTGGCCTCAGACACTTAACACTTACTAACTGTGTGACCCTGGGAAAGTCACTCAACCCCAATTGCCTCACCAAAAAAAAAAGATGAATCTTCCTGATTCCAAGCCCAGTACTCTATCCATTACATCACCAAGATGTTATCATTATGTTAACATACAGGTTGATTTAATTTCAAAGTTCTTTCTTTTTATCCCTGAGTTTAGCACAGTGCTTTTTGTTGTTGCTGCTGCTGTGGACATCATGATGAAAACAGTGACAACAAAAATGATGGTGGTGGTGGTAAATGCTCCTGGAACAATTGAGTCTTAGGGAAAACTTCCCTTCCGTTTAGGGAAACTAGCCCACCCTATATGGCCGTAGAATTGGTAAGCTCAGGAAAAGGCTTGAACCTTAACCTTCTGGACTGATTAAGTCTCAAGAACTAAACCTTTTCTTCCTTTTAAGAAAAAAAGTGGACCAGTTTAAGTGGCAGATATTACTCCTACCACAATATGGATCTCACAGATCTGTATTCCATTTTCCCTGACACTTTACCAAAGAATGCTTTGTGGAGGAATTGGAATTTAAGCTGCTCTTTAAAGGAGGGAAAGTAAATGCACTTCAATATTTTTCAATGAATAAACATAAAAATATAATTATTTTGAAAAATCATGTGTAATTGAAATTGAATGGTTCTCTAATGGTTTACATTTATCTCAACTACTGCTCTTTTAATTTTTGGAATATATTTGTAGTCTCAGTGTCTGACATAGGCAGTGATAGCATTTTCCGAAATAAAGAGCATTTAAATTTTTTTTCAAAACTGTAAGGAAGTCAATTTGCCCTCTAACAGTGAGCTTTGTTATATGGAAGATGTGTAACTGATTTATGAAATAACATGACTCTATATAGGGCAACCCTACTCAAATCAAAACAGGATTTCATGCACTAAATATTATCTTTTTAAACATAATTATTGAATCAATTGATCCACAATAGACATATACAACCAACCCTTCCCCAAATTATGACTACTGTTTATAACCATACCAGGAAGGAAGACTAATATCTCTAGTGTGAGTTCTTGAATTAAAGTTAAAATACTTTGCACATGTCAGTCAAGTTAAAAAAAAAAGTTGCTTTGTGTAACAGGGGAAGACATTATAACCATTTACTCTATATCATCTGTAGTAGGTATGTAAAAATTTTGTTTTGTTATTCCACCTCCCTTTCCCCCATCTTCATATTTAGAGGTAAAATCCCGTTAACACTAGAAATTTATTCTATACTCTTGCTGTCCTTGCTGCCTTGAACGAATCAATTTTTTTTCACTTTCTCCACCTCAGTTAAATTATCTGTCTTATTTTGGGGTAGCTCAAATTGTTCTTTTTATAGCAACTTGAAGTGTGTTACACAGCTTCTACCAATTGCTCTTACTTTTACCCTCTGGATACTCAGGCTTCCTTATGATAGTCCTTCAAATTTTTGAAGAAGGTTATGTACACTCAAGTTTCCTGTTTTTAGGCTTAATATTTTCAGTTCTTTATAAATCATTCCATAAAAATAAATGAATGGTTATCACATCCTTCCATGTCCTAATGGAGAAAAGGGAATCAATCACCAAATATTTATTTAGCCCTTGCTGTGTGACCTGGCACTCTACTTGATGCTGGGGGTACAAATAAATAAATAAAACAGTTCCTGCCCTCAAGGACGTTATATTCTTTTATTTCATTTTATTTTTTGTTCAGTATTTTATTGTTTTCCAGTTACATGTAAGGATAGTTTTCAACATTTGTTTTCATAGGATTTTTAATTCCCAATTTTTCCCACTCTCCCTTCCTTCCCTTTTCCCCAAGACAGAAAGCAATCTAATATAGGTTATCACATTAAACATATTTCTGCATTAGTCATATTGTGAAAGAAGAGTCAGAGCACAAGGGAAAAAGCTCAAAAAAGAAGGAAAAAAAACAGCCCCAAAGTAGAAACAGTATGGTTCAATCTGCATTCATAAACCACAGCTCTTTTTTTTCTGGATTTTGAGAACATTTTCTATTATGAAGTTCTTTGAAATTTATGCATCATTGCATTGCTAAAAAGAGCCAAGTTGAACACCATTGTTCATCACACAATGTTGCTTTTACTGTATAAAATGTTCTCCTGGTTCTGCTCCTCTCAGCATCAGTTCATGTAAGTCCTCCCAGGTTTCTCTGAACTCCTCCTGCTCATCATTACTTTTCACATTGATTTTTTTAAAACTTTGTGTTCTAAATTTTCTTCTTCCCTCCCTCCTCTTCCCTTCCTATGAAATGCAGCAATTCAATATAATTCATATATGTGCAGTTTTGCAAAACATCTTCTCATTAGTCAAGTTGTGAAAGAAAATAGACAAAATACCTCTTTAGAAAGAGGAGCAAACAAATAAAATTATACTTCAATTTGTATTCAGATACCATCAGTTCTAACTCTGTCGATTTGCATTTTTCATACATCCTTCTGATAGCATCCTGCTCATCATTTCTTTCACAGTTACTATTGCTAACTGTATTACCCTCCATCTTATTCCCTCCCCTTGATATTTACTCTATTTTGTATCTTCCTTTATCCAATCCCTCCTTGAAAGTGTTTTGCTTTTTCCTGCCTCATTCCCTAATCTGCCCTTCCTTCCATTGCCTCCCCCCCATCCCCTTCCCCTCCCACTTTCCCACGGGACAAGATATATTACTATACTCTGTTGAGTGTGTATGTTATTCTCTCTTTGAGCCAATTCTGATGAGAGTAAGGCTCACTCACTCCCCTGCTCCTTCCCCATATTCCCCTCTACTCCATTAGCTTTTTCTTGTTTCTTTTATGTGAGCTACTTTTCGCCAGTCCACCTCTCCCTTTCCCTTTCTTCCACTGCATTCCTCTTACCCTTTAACTTTATTTTAAAGATGTCATCATGGGTCAGCTAGGTGACACAGTGGACAAAGCACCAGTTCTGTACCCAGCAGGCCCTGAGTACCCCCTGCCTGCCCCACAAAAAAAAGGATAAACAAAAATTAAATGCTTTACAGATATCATCCCTTCATAGTCGATTCACACTTGTGCACTTTGTCTAAGTATATTCCTTTCAGCTGCCCTAATACTGAGAAAGATCTTATGAGTTAAAAGTATTATGTTCACATGTAGGAATGTAAACAGTTTAATTTTTTTTTTTTGGTGAGGCAATTGGGGTTAAGTGACTTGCCTAGGGTCACACAGCTAGTAAGTATCAAGTGCCTGAAGCCGGATTTGAACTCAGGTCCTCCTGACTCCAGAGCCGGTGCTCTATCCACTGTGCCACCTAGCTGCCCCAACAGTTTAATCTTTTAATGTCCCTCATGATTTGTTTTTCCTGTTTATCTTTTTTATGCTTCTCTGGGGTCTTGTATTTGAAAGTCAAATTTCCTATTCAGTTCAGGTCTTTTCATCACAAATGACTGAAAGCCCTCTTTTTCAATGAAGTCCCATTTTTTCCCCTGAAAGATTATATAATCAGTTTTGCTGGGTAGGTAACTTTTGGCTGTAGTCCCAGTTCCTTTGCTCTCTAGAATATCATATTCCATGACCTCTGCTCCTTTAATGTAGATGCTACTAGATCTTGTTTTATCCTTACTGTAGCTCAACAGTATTTTAATTCATTGTTTCTAGATGTGTGCCAAATTTTCTGCTTGAACTGGGGTCTCTGCAATTTGGCTATATTATTCCTGGAAGTTTTCCTTTTGGGATCTTTTAGGAGGTGATCAGTGGATACTTTCAATTTCTATTATACTTTCTGCTTCTAGAATGTCAGGGCAATTTTCCCTGATAATTTCTTGGAAGATGATGTCTAGGCTCTTTTTTTTTTTTTTTTGATCATGGCTTTCAGGTAGTCCAATGATTTTCAAATGATTTCTCCTGGATCTATTTTCCAGGCCCACTGTTTTTCCAACGAGATATTTCATATCACCCTCTATTTTTTTTATTCAATTGGATTTGCTTTACTGTGTCTTGGTTTCTCATAAAGTTACTAGTTTCCATTTGCTCAATCCTAATTCTTAGGCTTTTGTATCTCCTTTTACATTTGGCTTTTCCAGTTGTTGACTTTGTTCTCATGACTCTCCTGCATTACTCTCATTTCTCTTTCCATTCTTTCCTCCATCTCTTTAAATCTTCCTTCTATCTCTCTTCGTTTCTCTTCAAAGTCCTTTTTGAGTGCTTCCATGTTCTGAGACCAATTCATATTTTTCTTGGAAGCTTTGGATGTTGGAGCTTTGACTTTGTTATTATCTTCTTCTGAGGCTATATTCTGGCCTACCCCTCCCCCAAAGAAGCTGTCTACCGCGCACTGTTTTCTTTGCCTACTCATCTCTAACCAGAAGCCGGTGTCTGATTGAAATCTGATTCTCTGTGGTCAGAAGCTTGGCATGCCTGTGTACCTTCCCCACTGGGCTGCCACTACTTGATTTGGCCTACTGGTTCAGAACCAGGGAGCTTCTCTCCAACTCCAGCAGAGACTGCAGCCACTTCACCTTGGCCAACCACGGAATCCCCTCAGTGCTCTGTGAGCTGAGCCTCAGAAGAAGCCACTGGCACAGAAGACTACTAGACCCTGGAGACCTGGTCTGTTTCTGGCTGGATCTGGACCATGCTGAGCTCCTCTCTCAGCCTGATCAGCATGTGATCCCAATTATCATCTTTGGCAGGAAAATAATCTCACTCAGTTCTTATGTGCATTGGGCTGTTCTCTATTTTCTTTTTTTAAAAATGGCATTATTTGGGAGTAAGTGGACAGGTTTATCTGGAGCTTGCCAGAGTCACAGCCTCTCCTCCTCCATCTTGGCAGGGAACTTATATTTTATAAGTGGAGACAACATTTATATATGTAGCTATGTAAAAAGGAGCATCCTTTCAGTATGTACTAAAAATTACTAAAAATTTCAGTTTACTAAAAATTAGTGCATGTGCACATGTACACATTATTCTTTGTCCTTCATTCTTGAAGAGGACCATGACATTGGGAGGTGATGTTATGACTTGTAGTGAATTGGATTTATGTGAGGGAAGGCTGTGCAAAGTCACCAACTCTCAAAGTCACTAACTCTCTCCTTCAGAGCCATATGAGTCCAGTGGCAAGATATATATTGGGATGACTGGAGATGGCCCCAGATGTTTAAAGCAATTGGAGTTAAGTGACTTACCCAGGGTTATACAGCTAGTGTCTCAGGTGAGATTTTAACTCAGGTCCTCTCAACTTCAGGGCCAATTCTCTATCTACTTCCCACACCTAGCTGCTGATGTATACAAACAAACAAACAAAAAAACCCAAACATTTTTACAAAGCTTAGTATGGGTATGTAGGGTGGGAGTCCTTTTCCTCCTGTCTTCCATATCAAATAATGAATCAATTTATTAAAGCTTCTTTTTTATGTATTTTCCAATCTTTTTTTTTTTTGGTGGGACTTGCCCAGGGTCACACAGCTAGTAAGTTTCAAGTGTCTGAGGCCGGATTTGAACTCAGGTACTCCTGAATCCAGGGCCAGTGCTTTATCCACTGTGCCACCTAGCTGCCCCCTCAAATCTTTTTTTAATGAATGAAAAGCTACTTTCCTTCTCTTCTCCCTCTTCCTCACCATTGAAAAATAAAAATAATATTAAAAATACCATTAAACCCCTGTAATAAGTAGGTATAGTCAAGCAAAATAAATTCCCTCATTGTCCATGGCCAAATATCTGTTTATCTCTTTATATCAGTCTTTGAGTCTATCAATTCACTGTCTGTCTAGAAGTCTGTAGCATACCCCAGGAATGCTTAAGCTATCTCTTTCAGGGTATTTGCATTTGAATAAGAGACTCCTTAAGACTAAAGGTTTTGAAGTATCCCAGGGGAATTTAATCTAAAGGGGGATTTCCTGGGAATAGTGATAATTATCCATAGTGGTGGAGAAAACCTTAAGTGTTCTACTGGTTATGGCAGCCCAGCAATCCCTACATATATATCATAAATTCATCCACATACTTACATGCATATTAGGGGCAGCTAAAGGGCACAGTGGATAGAGCACTGGCCCTGAGGTTGGGAGGACTTTGAGCTCAAATCTTCCCTCAAACACTTACTAGCTGATTAGTGACCCTGGGCAAGTTACTTAACCCCAATTACCTTAAACATCCAGGTCCCTCTCCAACTATCCTGATATATATCTTGTCACTGGACCCAGATGACTCTGGAGGAGAAAGTGAGGTCAGTGACTTTGCACAGCCCTCCCTCACTTAAATCCAATTCAGTGCAAGTCATAACATCACCTGATGTAATTGTCCTTTTCCAGAAAGATGGACAAATGGCAACAAGAAACAACTAAATGTGCATACATATACACATATATGCATACATATATTGTTACATATATACAAATATACAAAGACTGAAAGTTCCTTAAAAGTCTCAGATCACAGCTGGCCCCTCTTTGGATATGGGCTCCTACAACTGAACAGTAAATAGGTTTGATGTAGTAGAAAGAGAAATAAACTAGAACTCAGAAAATATAAGTTATAGCACTAGACATATGATATTAGTTAATCACATAACCTTTCTTGGCTTCACTTTCCTTACCTGGAAAAACCAGAGGTTTGGAATAGATGAACTCCATGGTACTTTCTAGATCAAAAATCCCAACATTCTGTGACAAGAATATCATGGTTCCCAATCAAATAAGTCATCTTTAGCTCCCTACCTTAGCCTAGAAGAATGCCTTATTTGATTCACTGGTCAAGCAGAGTAAACTCAGGTAATGACATCACCTTATTTCAGGTTATTAACTTTTAAACTCTTTTATAACCACAAGGATAATTATAAATTAGAAATAATTATCTCTATGGTTATAAAAAATGCCAGCAATCTTTATTTCACTTCAAAGTTAGATTAACTTGGGTGCTCTAAAATAAATCTCATAACAGTATCAATTGGTCTCATCACTTTGGTGAATCAGCACTACTACTAGGGTAAAGAATAATGTAATAAAGGCTTCTCTCTGTGGAAGACACCTGTGAATATTCATCAGAATCTTCCTATAGCTCAGATGAGTTTCTCACTAAATAGCACACCTGGGTTTAGCAGTTCAATCTATGGGTTTGGGGACTTCTGCTGAACAGACTGAATAGAATGCTCATAATTAAAATCTCATTTGAAGAAAATATGTTTAATTGTAGGACAAATTTAGTACTTATAGGATATAAGTCAAAAGTCATTAGTAATAAGCTTTGGAGCTTTTTACTACTTTTTCTCATATTTAAAAACCAAATGTTTTACAACAAAAATAAAGTATATAAAAATACAGACTGTATAGCTTTCATTTTATTCTTAATGCTTTTAGAATAGTCACTTAATAGTAATTACTTACAGTTATGTAGCAATTTAAACTTTTCCAGACACCTTTCCTCATAGTAACCATGTGAAATAAGTAATCTAAGTATTATTTCCATATGTTTTTGTGACTCTGATAGAGTGATCTTTTTTTTTTTTTTTTTGTGAGGCAATTGGCGTTAAGTGACTTGCCCAGGGTCACACAGCTAGTAAATGTTGAGTGTCTGAGGCCGGATTTGAACTCAGGTCCTCCTGACTCCAGGGCCAGTGCTTTATCCACTTCACCACCTAGCTGCCCCGGGATTCTGATGGAATATATGAGTTGTCCTTAGTCATACAGGTAATAAGTAGCTGATGTGGGATTTGAACCCAATTTTCTTGACATTGAACCCTCCTTCACTCTCTAATTTTCATACTAAGGCATTAGTTATCAAGTGAAAAACATTTATCTATCAGTAAAGAAGACCGTTTTCCATTGTTTTTTATGAGCAATAAACTAAATTCCCATTTAAATTCATTTTTTTACATTGAAGGTTAAATGAAAGAAAATATCTTAATTCACATTTGATTAATCTAATTACTCCAAAGTGGTTAGTAGAAAAGAGATTCTTATTCATTATTTAAGGACAGGGAATGTAATAGTCTGAAATGATAGGGAACTCCCCAAAGCATTTTCACATGTTAAATCATTATTGAACATATCCCTTGAGTACATACCATTTCCTAATATCACATCAAATGTAGAGCACATCAGTGTTACAGTTGTAAAATGTATAGCTTTAAAGGAAAATTTAGTTTTTGCTTTAAAAACACAGTGGGCTAAATTTTCTTTTCATAACAATTTAGTTTTGTTCTTTTCTGGAATTTTCCATGAGATTGAGTTAAGTATCTGCATAAGTAGAGTATAATGCATTAGAAAGACAAAGCATTGGTTTACTTTTCTTTCTCAATTCATCTTCCTTATATGCTGCCAAGGGTAATGAGTAACACCTGACACAAAAATATTGCTCCAGCCTCACTTTTTCTATTGACAATAAAAATCATTTTTACATTATAAGAGTAATATTTCTGTGCCATCCTGTATTATAGCTGATAAATATGACAAGAAATATTCTTAATAGAAATATACCATACATGCTTTAAACCTAATGCATATACTCTATGAATTGGTAGACATGATCAAGGCTTGTTGATACTAATACTCTTTCAGCCAACAGGATCATAAGGCTCACTTGGTTTAGATAAGCTTGGGTTCTCATATGATTTACAAACAGATTGTTACTATTCCTATAAGTAAAATCTTTCCAGCCAGGATCTGTACATTACTGGAATAATCTTTGACAATCAAGAGTTGCTTTCATGATATGATAATGAATCAAAGAAGGGACTTCTGTAAGTTGTCATAGCATAAATTTAGTCAAAGCAAAGCAAAATGATGCAGTGTAATACATGAACTGAGACATTTGCTTCTATTATAAATTAATTGGTCAAATAAACATTTATTAAGCAAATGCTATGGGACCAGTATTTATGCCTGTAAAAAAGGAGAACATTTCAGGCATGATGTCCATATATTATAAAGGTATAGAAGGAGAAGATGCATCTAGTTTATTGGGAACAACAAGTGGGCCTCTTCCTGGGAGTGTAGAGGGCATGAGAAAGAGTAATGTATAATTACTTGAGAAGAAAGGCTTGAGGAAACTAGGTGGAATGAATAGAATGTCAGGCCTGGAGTCAGGAAGATCTGGGTTCAAATCTGGCCTCAGACACTTATGAATGACTGGGCAAGTCACTAAACCCTTTATGCATCACTTTCCTCATCTGTAAAATGAGCTGGAGACAGAAATGTCAAATCACTCCAGGATCTTTGCCAAGAATACCTCAAAAAGGGTCATTAAGAGTCAGACATGGCAGAAAAACAACTAAACAACAAATGCCTCTAAAGATCTTAACTACTGTAGCAAGTAAAACTATATGTGGTGGCCCTATTACTGTCCCAAGTGTAGTGAAAATTAGCTGGGGTTTCTAATAATTTTGTTACTGAAAAATTAGAGGTTACTCCACCAGTTTGGGGGCATTAAGCATTTATTAAAGTATATTAAATATTAGTAAAGAGAGCACACATGGCTCTGAAAGATAGGAAAGCCTAGCTAGGAAATAGAAGAGAGAGAAGAGAGAAAATGGGGAACTCTAGAGAGTTACATCTGCTCTTACCAAGTTCCTGGGCCAAAAAAGAGTTCTGCAATCTTGCTGAGGGAAGGAGCAGAGCCTGCCTTTAAACTTTGTTCAAAGCTAATTGTCTAGCATCACTCAAATCTATTGGTTCACTGCATGCACAGTCGTGCTGAGGTCAGAGAACAGATCCTCTGGTGGGAAGAAGGCTTTCCAGTAGGTGTGGTTTTGAATGAGGTAACTTCCTGACTCTGGGCTGACCTTAAGAAAGGTCAGGCCAGGCTCTCTCAGCACCCCCTATTATTAATAATTTGCTCACACTACCAAAGAAGAGTTGATATTATATTGTAAAATCAGGATCATGGCTTATTGAAGCTTTGTAGGAAGGGTAGTAATACAACCACATCAGACCTTTAGGTGGATTAGTTTTTTTGCTATTTTGAGGATGGATTAGGAAGGGGAAGAATTTTGCTATAGTCGTGGTGAGAATTGATAAGTGCCTGACCTGGGGTCCTTATAGTATGACTGGATCACATAGAGGCATGAGATCTTGAGAAGATAAAACTTAGCAACTGATTTGATATGGGGGAAGAGAGGCAAGTTAGGTGGTAAAAGAGTCAAGGATGGCACCTAGATTGCAAAACTGGGTGATTTGTAAGAGTTGTGGTACCCCCAACCCAAATAGGGAATTTAGGAGAAGGGACTGGTTTAGAGAGAACAATAACCCATTTGAATCTGAGATACTTATGGGGACGTTCATGTACAAATGTGCAACAGGTAGTTGGAGATATGGAGTTGGAGCTCAGGAAAGGGAGTTAAGTTAAACATTACTTGTCTTTAAATTTAGGTTATTTGAATAAAAGGGAGCTTTAGAGTACTGAAAATAAAAAGAAATAATATCTTTTCCAAAAACCTAAACATTGAACTAAACAAACATAAGATACTGCCATATAAATAGGAATATGAATGTAGGAATCACCAATAGTACCATATGTATTACTGCCTACAGTACTTTAAATTTTATAGACAACTTTACATACATTGCCTCACTTCTCATATTTCTGTTGAGTAGGAAGCATGAGCATCTTGGGGAGGGAGGTGTTAGTGGAGAGTGTTGGGACTGAAGTCAGGAAGACCTGAGTTCAAATTTGGCTGCAGACACTTACAGGCTACATTAACCTCACCAAGTCATGTAATCCCTGTGTGACTTTGTTTCCTCATGGGTAAAATGGGGATTACAATAGCACCTAATGCCCACAATTACTGGGAGGATTAAATGAGATGATATTTGTATAGTTGTTTTGTAAACCTTAAAGTGCTACATAAATGCTGGACATTATTAATATTTTCATTATTGAAATGACAGAAATGATCCTCAGAGTCACATGACAGTTTAGGCATTTTTCATAGGATCATAAACAAAGTAGGAAGAGGCTTGAGAGGCAATTGGTTCCAACCCTCTCATTTACAGTTGAGGAAACTGATGGCTGGAGCAATTAAATAAATTGTTTAAGGTCACACAGGCACCAGGTGGCTATGGTGAGTTTTGAATCAAGGTTCTTTCATACCAGAACCAGCACTCTGGTTGCAATTAAGGTCTTTTACCCCGCATATTGTCTTTGAAAGGTCTTATTAAAATATCCAAACTGCATTTGTAAAATCCAGTTGATGTGTGTGTGTGTTTTCCTATAACGACACTGATGGTGTTCTTAAGTCTTTAATGTAACTTTTTCAAATCTCTTAAAGGTTTATTTTTATATTTTATCTGTAGACTGTTGTAGCTAGAAGAGACTTTAGGAATCATCTGGTTTAGCCCTTTCATTTTACTGAGAACTTTAATTGTTTATAACAATTTCCTTTTAATTAGGTTCAAGCACTAAACCTTAGAAATTATTAATAGACCTTACTAAAGAGAACAGGTATGAGCATTTTCATAAAAGCAGTTGTCAGTGCCTGCCTGGAGTTGGGAATTTCTTTGGAACTCTCTAATTCCTACCATATGCAATGGTAGCAGCAATATTTGGCAGTTGCTGATTTTACAAGGAGGCTACAGTGTCAAATTCTCATCTTGTGTGACTATGTGGGAGGATTCCCATCTTGGCAAAGAAGAAAATAAGCCTTACAATGTTTACATTTTTATTTTCACAGCAGCATTATTTATGATGCTGGCAGGATTCTTATTTAGCTACTGTAACTTCAAGCCCTAATAGGGCTGCTCCAATAATTCACTTTAATATATCAAATCTTGGTTTTAGGTTTTTAAGAATTATCTACAAAGCAAAATCAATGGAATACTGAAATTTAATCTGATCTATTCTTGCAACTAGAAACAGGAATCCCTTAACCTTCCCAAGAATAATGTCTTATTCTTAAAGATCTCTAGGAAGGAAATTCTGCAGCTTTTTCCAAAACTGGTTTCAAAATTTAACAAATTTTGTTAGTTAGAGAAACCATTTTTCTTTCCCATAATTTATTTTGTTGTTCTCTATTCTTCTCAACAAAAGTAGGAGTACTTTCTCCCACTTGAAAAAAAAATCCTGGAATACACTCTGCTATATTGGTTTACTTGGTAATAATGTTACATGACTTGATTATTCAAATGAAACACAAAATAAGTCAACATTGTGATGTGGCCATTAAAAAACTAATGGGATCTTAGGTTTTATTAAGAGTGTCACAATGTCAAGCATTACAGAAATGATAGTCCTGTTTTCCTCTTTCTTGATGAGACTATATCTATAGGTCTGTGTTTGGCTCTTGGACCATATTTAAAGGACACTAATGGGCTGTAGGATATCAATTGCAGTCCTTCTGGATCATAAGTTGAAGAAATTTGGGGTGTTTGGCCTGGTGAAGAGAAAATTTGGTGGGGTGAAGAGGAAGTCGTGATAATTGATTTTAAGAATTTGAAGAGTTGTCATGGTGAAAAGGAGATTCTTAAGAATGTGTTGAATGAGATGACCTCAGGTATTGTTTCTTTTCTATAATTTTGTTAAATCATGTTCTACTATAATGCTTGACCATTGTTCTCTTATATTTTGTCTAGTCAGCCATTTTCCATCATTTGCCCACAAGTTATGGGGTGTGTGTATGTGTGTGTGTGTGTGTGTTGTGTGTGTGTGTGTGTGTGTGTGTTTAAGGTAGTTCATATTGAAGAAGATAATGTGGTTAACAGGATTTTAAGTTTACAAGACACTTTGTATACACTATTTCCATTGAAACTCATGACAACTCTGTGATATAGGTATGATAGGTGTCATCATTTCCATTTTACTGATAATGAAACTGAGTTGCAGAGAATGCTTGTGATTTTTACCATGAACGTGCAGCTATTCATTACCAGAGGAATGACTCAAACTCAGTTCACTCTTGACACCTCCTCAAGTGTATTTCCCACTATAGCATACTGTCTCAAGAATTCTTCCCCTCCCCCACTCCTGCCCTCTACAATGAAGAATTCTCCTTATAATATTACCAAGGAGGTCTTGATGGCCTCCAGAGGCAAAGGAGTTATCATTCAGGGCAGCTTTTAAAAAGTTCTAATTGTTAATAAAATTTTTTCTCTTTATATTGAATCTAAATCAACATCTCCCCAAACTATTTTTGCCCTCTGTGACAAAGCAGATCAAGTTTCACCCCATTTCCATGTGAAAGGTCTCAAAAACTTGAAGACAGACACAAGATAGTCTCCCTGTCTTCTATTTTCCAAGCTAATCATCACCAGTTCCTACAACTCATTGCCAGATATAATCTTTAGAGCTTTCACTATCATAGTCATGCTATTACAACTTTGTATATATCTGATTGTTAGAATTTTTTCCTATAAATATATCTACATCTTCCTCTTTTCAACTGTCATTCATTGTTCCCAGTTCCAACTGTTAGAGCCTAGCAGGTCAAGTCTAATTAGTTTTCCACACAATATTCCCTTATGTACTTAAAGATAGCAGTTATATTGCCTCAAGTTTTCATTTTTCTATTGTAGAAATTCTCAATTACTCCAGTTATTTCTTTTTTGGCTTTATCTTTATATCCCTACCATCCAGGTCTTCTTCCTTTGGAGAAATTCAGGTTTTCAATATTCTTAAATTATATGGCACAGATTTAACAAAAGACTCAGGAATAAACCTTACCAGGACAGAACATCATTTCCCTCATTCTGGGTACTATGAGTCTCTTGACTCATCCTAAAGAATCATTACCTTTTGTAGTAGCTGATTGATCAATCTTAGGGTAGGTGTTCATCATGAAATTTGAGGGACAATGAGGAAAGAACCATTTCATTGACAGAAATTCAAACTCTATAATAAATTTGTCATAAATACAGTCATTACCAAGTTATTCTTTTTGTCTAAGACACTTTCTCTCTCATTAAGAATTTCCATACTGTGTGACATCTCATTAAATCACCTAGCAGAGCCTTACAAATGAGCCATATTGAAAAGGATATTTTGATTTTGGTAGAGAAAGGTGAGATGGGATGTGTAAATATAGCCTGAGAAGCTCTCACTACAGTATTCTCATTGGTTATATTATATAGCTATAAAGTACTGGGCAAATTGGAGTGGCATATGAAGAGAATGTGGAAGAGCTGACATGGAAGGACTGAAGATTTATATATTTCTAGGTTGATTTCTTCATTCAAAAAGTATTCACTAAGTACCTATTGTGTGCAGAATGCTATCATGGGAAATCATCAAAGCTTTATCTATTAGGCAGTGATGAGCTTGTAAAGCTTTAAAAAAATAAGTTGCTATTGATATCTTATGTTTTTTTTAATCATCTAGATTTCTTCTCATATCTCCTCCTCTCCCCTTTCTAGGGAGCCACCCTTAAAAAAGAATTAGGAGAAAAAGGAAGAAGAAATACTGTAGGTAGGGAACAAAATATGCTTATGTTTCTTGGTCTGCCCAACACTGACAAATAGTTTTTACTAGAGAACTACAAATCCTTCTTTTGACCCCATCTCTATATGTAACCCTAGCCAAGTCATTTTAATCTTTCATTGCTTGAGACAACATTCTGGCTTTAAGTCACTGAGCTGTTCCTGCTCTCCCTTGGTGGAAGGATTTTTCTCACTTAGATTTTACTATCAATGAAATAACAAGTCTAGACCAAAGAAATATCATCATTGTTTTTCTATGAGTTATACTGGCTATCTCTGACCTATAAAAGAAAGGAAGAAGTAGAAGCCAAGACTTTTTACACACATGATTACAAGTGAAAAGAAGCAAAGCAAAAAAATAAAAGGAAAGGAGGAGAAACATTCTCATTCAGCACTGGGGAATGCATCAGCGTTATGGCTTGGATTTGTCTTGGGTTCCTGAAAACATTTCAAGTTCAATCTATCCATTCTTTAGTGTGCATTTTCTCTTTCTTTCCTTCTCCACTTTCAGACTGGAATGGAGACCGATTATTTTTCCCTTTCCTCAGTTTCTTGGTGCATAACTCCTGAAAATGATTAGCTAACCTATCCCAAACAAGAAATGATAAAAATAGGTCTGTGAAACTTCAATAATCACTACCTAATTGGGCCTGGAAGGACCAGTAGAGTTTGAGAGACAATAGGCAGAATTTTTTTTTTTAAATGTTCATGGGTCATACTGATGCAGGCTGGCAACACATTAACAAGTAACTAAGGAAAAGGAAACATTAGTCTACAAAGATACAGTGAAAAGCTAGGTTTGGTATCAGAGCACTTGGGTTTGAATCTCTGTGTGTGTGCATGTGTGTGTGTGTGTGTGTGTGTGTATACATACACATATATACACACACGCATATATATTCATGTGTACATATACGTTATACATATATCTGTATATATGTGTATTTACACATATGCAGACATACACGCACACACACACACACACACACACAAACTCTCTGAGACAGCTCTAATGGCCTTTTTACTCTTCCTTGCGTATGACACTCATCTCCTGATTCCACACTTTTTCCACTGGCTTGCCCTTGTGCCTGGAATTTTTTCCCTCTTTATTTCTGCTTCATAGCTTCCCTTGATTCCTTTAAAACTCAGGTACATTCCACCTTCCCCCAGAGATCTTTCCAAGTACTCAGTCATTGCTAAGGTCCTCACTCTAGGATTATCTCCTATATAAACTGTAATAACTTTTATGCATATAGTAGTTTGCATATTATATCCCCCATGAGAATGTGAGATTCTTGAAAGCATGAACTGTGTGTGAGTGTGTTTTTTTGCTATGCCTTCCAACAGACATCCCTGAACCCATGAATCTTGGGCTTTTACATCAGAGTCTAAGATTGTAGTCAAGGTGGTGATGGTGGTTTGACTTGCCTGGCACATGCTGCCTCTTGTCACTCTCTCAGAGTGACTGCTTTACCTGTCCTTCTTGCCCTTCCTAAGTTTGTTCTAAAGTCTTTCCAAACTGATTTCACATCATTCCTTCTCTCTCAGTGTCCAGAACTAGGGAGCTAATAGTTCTAACATAATCTGTCCTGGTCAGGACACAGGTGAATTATTGTATCTAATACTTACTGGGTTCAACATTTTTTTGGAGATTCACTGATGAGCTGGAGAGTATCAAGACAGCAGTGACTGGGCTTCGAAGTAATTGGTAACACTATTCCTTTCCTCTCAAATCTTCTTACTGTTTGATCTGCAAGTTTAATGTTGGTGCAACAACCAAACACATCTTTGCAATTTTAGAATACATAAACATAAGGCTAGTGTTGTAGATGAGGTAGGATAAAGTGAACATTAGCAGCAGTTACAAAAATGCAGCAATCATGTTTTATTTAAATATAAAATAATAGATCTAGAGCTTGAGAGAACTCAGAGGCTGTCTAGTCTAATTATTTCATTTTACAGATGAGGAAAGTGAGCGCCAGGGAGTTTCAGTGAATTTCCCAGAGTTACAAGAGGCAGGAAATATTAGTGGCAGTACTTGAACTCAGGCCTTTTGTCTCCAAAGAAAATGCTCATTCCACTGTACTATGTTGCCTAAATGCCTCTGGCAGACATCCTGCTTTTGAGTCCTATACCACCATGGTTCAGTGATTTCAATGAAATTTTTCTCCTTGTGTTAGGATCTCTAGTTTATCTGCCCATCATGCTATCTCCCTTTTGTGTCATCCCTAAGTAGGTACAATAAGCATCACTTTTAATTACCGGAAATTATCAAAATAAATGGCCTGGATGCTTGTCCTGTGGAATGAACTATGTTCCTTGCTTCTCTCTTGATAAAGTTGTCTCTGTTTAATTCTTCCTCCCTATTTAGGTTCTTGCCCATTTCTTAAAACACCTGTTTATACAATAGATCTAAATACTACCTTTTTTTGGATATAAATTTTAAAAGTGGCTGTATTGATCATTTATATGATGATCTCCAATACAAAAACCCCTCCAAATTAAATGTTTTGAAATGCATGTTTTAAAGATACCTCTGATTGATTTTCTCCTAGATCAGTTATCCTCTTTGACAAAACATTTGCCTCTTACTTATTTTAGTTCTAAAAAAAAGCCACATTGATAACTTTTAATTTTGAAATAATATACTTCTTCCAAACAGGTTTAAAAATGCTCTATAAAGGAAATTCCCTTAAGAGAGTTAAGTAAAACTCCCTAATTGAGTCAATGCTACTGAGTACATTTTGGCCTACCATGTTATATTTGAAAACATTGAAGTTTTTATTACATATTTATTATTTTCTTTGATCAGGAACATTGTTAAAGTGTATTGTTATGTCCCAAAAATGTAATCATTTTTACAGCTTCTGAATTGCTTGAAAAATGTTTTAAATGAACAAAAACATTCTTATTTCTGTTCAATTTAGCAAATATTTATTAAATTCAAACTGTGTGTAGCAGTGTGTTGGGTATTCTGTTTCTATTAATGAGGTGAATGGGAAAATACAAAAGAAATCTAGGCCATTTAAAGGCACTTACTCTTAAAAACGTTGTGTTAAACAATTTCTCTCTCTCTCTCTTTTTTTTTTTTAGGAATAGGGAGAGTGGCATGGGAGCTGCTTACTTAACACAAAAATTTAATGAAATACTTCTTCATTTAGTGAGGCTGAAAATCCCTATAATTTGAGGCTTGCTTTGAATAAGCTTGCTATAATATCTCATGTTTTCTCTTAGGGTTGAGAAGATGAATATCTTTGGAGAATAGAGGTCACTATAGATCTACTTTAGGAAAGAAAATAAATCTAATTTGTTAAGAAATTGTTCCTTATATTTGTTATACTACTATTGAGTTCTTCCTGTTAGAAACAGAAGAGGCGGTTGTTAATGTTGTAGTTAATAGAGTTTCTTGACAATAATTACATTTGATTGCATGTCGCTCTATTTCATTTAAAAGTGATATCAAAGCTGATATATATTCTGCAGAAAAACTGTTTCCCCTGACACCATTCCTAAACTCAAACACTTTAACTTGCCCTAAAATTTTTTAGGAAGCTGAGAAGCAAGGGTTTGTTGTTGTTGTTGTTGTTTTATGGAAATGATTACAAAGCACAAAGAAATGAATAGATACAAAATGCAAAATCTGAAAAAAAACTTAGCAGATGCCAGTATATTAGTAAAATGTGGTATAAGTTAATTTGAACTGACAGAGACTATTGCCAACTCTGTGCCTTAATTTGTATATTTCCCTACTAATGGTTGAGTGATTATTTACATAAAAATAGCAATCAACAAAAACAGGTAATATATGTTCTGTTTCTATCAAAAAATGAGAATAGGGTTTTATGCAATGAAATCTAAACCTGTACTTGTTTGATCTTTTCAGTCCTTGTGCTAAATCAGACATTCTTCTCATTTTTTTCATTCCAAATTAAATTATTCCCAGCCACCCCCACACCCCCTTTCTTCCACTTGCTAAAGGAAGGTCCTCCAGATGCTGACAGTCCAAGTTAAAGACCATTGACCTGAAATATGATGCCTAAGTATTCATATCTATAGACATGGGCATAACCAATCTGTTTTCAAGACCCTATGCACAGATAATGCTGGCTAATTTAATGAGCATTGTTAGTTCCTAACAGTACAATAAAGGAGGAAATGAATCATTTGTTGCTAAGTCTAAAATAAGATGAAGCAATTGAAGTTAAGAAAGAAGTTATTTATGGGCCAGGGTTGAAGAAAGGTGACAAAGTTAATGGTTAAAGAAATAGGATTATGAGATTTAGCAACATATAATTTCTTTAGCTCTTTCATTCTTATTTCACTCTTAATTTGTTCATATTTTCCCCCATATATACTGTGCGAGTTTAGGGTTAAGGGTAATGCCTTCATATTTTGTTGTGTCCTCAGGGTGTCTGATGAATGTCTTGGATATTATTTTAAGTTAGTTGATCTTACAATTAAAGAGAGTGAAATGTTTAGGAATATGGGGCAGCTAGGTGGCACAGTGGATAGAGCACTGGCCCTGGATTCAGGAGGACCTGAGTTCAAATTCAGCCTCAGACACTTGACACATATTAGCTGTGTGAACCTGGGCAAGCCACTTAACCCTGTTAGGTGTCAGTGATTCCCAGAGTGCCCTGTAAAATTGAGGGCAGCTAGGTAGTGCAGTGGAAAAAGCACCAGCCCTGGTGTCAGGAGGACCTGAGTTCAAATCTGGCCTCAGACACTTAACACTTACTAGCTGTGTGACCCTGGGCAAGTCACTTAACCCCAATTGCCTCACCAAAAAAAAAAAAGTTTAGGAATATAAAAAGAAAATCTACAGACAGAAAGGTGGGATAAAATGAATAAAGAAATTGTTAATAAAGTTGTATTATAAAAATATTAACATGACTATACAGTCTTGGCTTAATAATGTTATTGTTGATACTCTTTCATATAATCATCTTATTTTTGCAACTAAAGAAAACAAGGCCTTAGGGATGTCAAGTGCCTTGGGCAAGGCTATACAACTTTACACTTTTTAGTTTTATTACCAAAAACCCAATTCATTTTAGGTAGACATAATTAAGGGAAGAACTCATGTTTTGATGTTGATTAAGCAATACACAAATCAAGTGAGATAGAAATAAAAGTTGTAGGATATGAGCGTAAAGAAACATATTACATAATCATACATGTATAACCCATATCTGATTGCTGCCTCAGGGTGGGTGAAGGGGAGGGAGGAAAACAGGAATAAATATTGGAACCCCAAACTATAAATAAAAATGTCTATTATTTAAAAAAACTACATGGCAATATATTAAAGTTATGGAAACTTTAGTATCAAAATGTAGTGGGCTTTATTGAAGAAACATGAATATACTTAGAAATAATGATATTAAAAACAATGCATTTTAAGTCTTATGGCATGAGTATTTTAATTTACTCCAGAAGTCTTATAGATTTGTCCTATTATATTCTTCTGGGAGACTTATAATCCTCAGGTTGACTCTGTTTTTCCTACCTTCAAGTTCAGTATATTTTGTTTATATATTAAACATATTTTCTTTTAATATTATTGCTTTTTGCATCTTTTCTGTTAGGATGTCCATCAATCCTATTCACATTCCCAATCTATTGTTCTCTCTTTCATGTCTTTGGGGATGCTTGTAATCAAAGATTCAAGGTTTTTTTTTTTATTATGCTGTTATATTTGTTTGGCAGGACACAAAATCTACACTCAAAATTTGCATTTCCCTTTTAAATCATAGCTTCTTAAACTGTGATTCAGGATATCACCTGGGGTTGTATAATTGAATGTGAGGGTTATAAAATTTTTGGCAACAGTAAAAGGTTTTGTATACCTATCTTATATACTCAAGGTCATGTACAAATTTCTCAGGTGAAAAGGGGTCACAAGTGGAAAAAGTTTAAGAAGCCCTGTTTTAAAGCACTCAAGAACAGTGTACCATGGTTCCATGTTTTCCTCAAATTTCACAGAGTCCTTTGTCTCATTAAATGTTAGATCATTTTCCTTTTCCTCCCAGTATTTATTCATAGATGCCTTAAATTGTTTGCTATTTCTGGAAATTAATATTTTTTCCTGTTGAATTTTCTGTTCGTGTTCAAGGTCTTTGAGTTTTCTTTTTCCTGAAACCTTTTGTGCTTTTCAGTATTCCACCCCCCCCCTTTATTTTCCTTATTATTCATTTAGTGACTCCTCCTAGGATTGTGGTTTCATTGGGTGCCAGAGCTCAAAGTTTCATAGCCTCCTATCTTAATGGGGATTTCACAGTTCACCAGCCTGAGTCTCTCCCCCAAGTGACTTTTGGGTGATCAGCTGGATACTTTGCTCTTTCCCTCAGGCATGCTGAAGTGCTGTACAGATCCCCCCACATACGATGTCCCATTCTGGTGGCCTGTTCCACTCTCTCTGTTCCTCATTTTTCTGGCCCAGGCACCAGTGCTTTTGGGTTGTAGCCCCTGGCAGGCTTTTGTTTCTGAAGGTCTGTGGTGAAGCTGACTGTTGAGGCCTGAGCAATTACCTGCAGCCTGGAGGTGCACTCTTTATGGCACTGGAAAGAGGAAGGAAATGTGGGGTGCAGGGGTGGGATTTGATGTAATCATGTGTACTAGTACAGCCTCACTGCCAATAGCATGGAAGGTTGTGAAGAGTACTGTGTGAGGTCATGGTCAGTTAGTGTCAGTTCCTAAGTTTGGGGGAATTTTTTTTAACCTTCTTTTGGTTTCTAGGTGTTCTAGACCATGGAAACAGCTTAAGTTATTTTATCTTGGATGTATAATTTCTATTTTGGAGAGCTTTGAAAGGTCATGGGGATTGGAGGGAATGTCTATTTTGCCATCTTCACAGATACACACATTTAAGTGTACTTTAAATTATAGGAAATAAAATTTAAATAAAGATGAGCCAATAGATATATTTTTATGCAATATTCAGTAAATCAGTAATTTAAATTAATTCCATTTTTGTATCATGATATTCCATTCTGTTCTTCAGAGTTTAAATATTATCATATGCAGTATGAATTGGGGTAGAGTAATCCATCTGCAGGATCAGAAAATATTTCAGCCTGTACATTGTATTAGAATAAATTTCATTCAACAAGCGTTTACTAATTTCCACTTGCTTTAGTTTTATAATATTGTGAGAAGAACATTTAACAGAATCAAGAAATCTGGGTTCTTGTTAATTTTATAAACATATTCAACAAAGTCTTAATCAACTCTGAGGTCCCAAATATTACAATAGCAAAAATGAACAGTTGCTGCCTTAATGGAGTTTAAATGCTAATGGGGAGAGGAGGGAAGTAAACTGAGGTTAAGTAACTTGGCAAAGGCTATATTGGTAGTAAGTGTCAAAGTAAGGAATTGAATACAGACATTCCGATGGAAAATCTGACACATCTTCTATACGCAATAGTGCCTATTCAAGAAGTATAGCATTTTAATGACTAGGGACAATTAGGATGTCACACTAGAGCTGTGCTTTGAAGGGAGCTAGGAATTCTTCCATGTAGAGGTGAGGAAGTGGTATATTCCAGACATGGGGAAATATTTGAAAATAGAAGTGCGAAGGTAAAAGATTGGAATGTCATATGATCAATAATTATGATAATAACTAACATCTATGGAGCACTTTATGGTTTGTAAATCACACTGCACATATTATCTCATTTGATCTTTACAGTTTTTTATAGAAAGTTTTATTATCATCCCCATTTTATAGACAAGGAAGCTAAGGCTGAGAGGTGTGTTAACTTTCCAAGACTAACATGGCTAGCAAATGATTGGAACAGGTTTCAAACTCAGTTTCTTGACTCCATATACATCCCTCTTTCAATTCTTCCTGTTAGATGCCTGCTAGCAGGCTGGTTTTCATAGAGTATAGAGTGGAGCATTATGTAATAAGACTAGAAATGTAGGAAGGGACTAGGTTGTGTCTAGATTGAGTTTTTATTTTGTCCTCTAGGCAAAAGAGTGCAGTGGATAGAGCATTGGTGCCTGGAGTCCAGAAGACCTGAATTCAAATCTGGCCTCACACACTTGCTAGCTATGTGACCCTGGGCAAGCCAAGACCTTGGTTGCCTCGGTTTCCTCATCTGTAAAATGAGCTGGAAAAGGAAATGACAAAACACGACAGTATCTTTGCCAAGAAAATCCCAAATGGGGTCACAAAGAGGCAGATACAACTGAATGGGCTTATTTTTTGTTCTTGTTTTCTTTATTTTAAATTATTTTAGAGTAATAAACATTTTATGTATAGTTTTGGATTCCAATTTTTATCTCTCCTTCCCTCCCTACCTCCCCTGCCTACTCCCTGAGGTGGCAAGCAATCAGATATAGGTTATAGATGTACAATGATGTAAAACATTACCGTATTAGTCATTTTGTATAAGGAAACAAATAAAAGAAAAAATGAAAGTGAAGAGCAGCATGTTTCAGTCTGTGTTCCATCAATATCAGTTCTTTCTTTGGAGGTGATAAGTGTGTTTCATCACTAGTCCTTTGGGATTGTCTTGGATCATTGTATTGTTGACAATAAAGTCATTCACAGTTCTTCATTAAACAATATTGCTGTCTCTGTACAATGTCTTTTGGTTCTGCTCACTTCATATATATCAGTTCATACAAGCCTTTCTAGGCCTTTCTGAAATCATCCTGCTTGTCATTTCTTATAGCACAATAATATTCAATTACCATCATATACTACAGCTTGTTTAGCCATTCCCCAATTGATGGGCATTACTTTGATTTCCAATTCTTAGCCACCACAAAAATTGCTGCTATAAATATTTTTGTGCAGTTAGGTCTTTTTTCTCTTTTTGGAGGATGTCTTTGGGATATAAACCTAGCAGTTGTATTGCTGGATCAAAGGGTATGTACTATAGCCCTTTGGGCATAGTTCCAAATTGCTCTCCATAGTGGTTAGATCAGTTCACCACTCCACCAAAAGTGGATTAGTATTCCAGCTTTCCCACATCCCTTCCAACATCCAATATTTTCCATTTTTGTTATATTTGATACTCTTATAGGTGTGAGGTGATACCTCAGAGTTGTTTTAATTTTTATTTCTCTGACAAATAGTGATCTAAAGCATTTTTTCATATGATCATAGTTAGCTTTAATTTCTTTGTCTGAAAACTGCCAGTTTATATCCTTTGACCATTTATCAATTGGGGAATGACTTGGAATTTTATAAATTTTACTAAGTTCTCTTTATATTTGAGAAATGAGGGTCTTATCAGAGATATTCATTTCAAAAATTCTTTCCAAGTTTTCTGCTTCCCTTCTAATCTTGGTTATATACGTTTTTTGTGCAAAACCTTTTTAATTTTATATAATCAAAATGATCTATTTTATATTTTGTTTTACTCTCTATATCTTCATTTGTCCTAAATTCTTCCTCTGCCAATAAATCTGAAAGATAAATAATTCCACTCTCTTAATTTGCTTATGGTCATCCTTGATGTTGGTCTATACCTTGTTTTTACCTGCTGTTTTCCAATTTTCCCAGCAGTTTTTGTCAAATAATGAGTTTTTCTTCCAAAAGTTTGGATTTTGGGGTTTATCATATACTAGATTACTATAATCATTTATTACAGTGTAATTTGTACGTATTCTATTCCATTGATCTGCCTTTCTATTCATTAGACAGTACCAGATTGTTTTAATAATTACTGCTTTATAATACAGTTTGAGATCTGGTACTGCTAGACCACCTTCTTTTGTATTTTTTCATTAATTCCCATGATATACTTGAAATTTTATTTTTCCAGATGGATTTTGTTTTTATTTTTCTAAATCTTTAATATATATTTTGATAGTTTGATTGGTGTAGTACTAAATAAATAAATTAACTTAAGTAGGATTGTCATTTTCATTCTATTGACTCTGCCTACCCATGAGCAGTAAATTTTTTTTTCCAGTTGTTTAAATCAAATTTTATTTGTGTGAAAAGTGTTTTGAAGTTCTTGTCATGTAGGTCCTGGTTTGTCTTGGCAGGTAGACTCCCAAGTATTTTATGTTGGCTGCAGTTCTTTGTTGTTTTTTTTTGTTTGTTTATTTATTCATTTATTTAATTTGATTTTATTTTAATTTTTGCAGGGCAATGAGGGTTGTGACTTGCCCAGAGTCACACAGATAGTAAGTCTCAAGTGTCTGGGGCCAGATTTGAACTGAGGTCCTTCCTGAATCCAGGGGCAGTGCTTTTTCCATTATGCCACCTATCTGCTGAGCCACAGTTATTTTTTTTTTTTTGTTTTTAGTGAGGCAATTGGAGTTAAGTGACTTGCCCAGGGTCACACAGCTAGTAAGTGTTAAGTGTCTGAGGCCGGATTTGAACTCAGTACTCCTGACTCCAGGGCTGGTGCTTTATCCACTGTGCCACCTAGCTGCCCCAGCCACAGTTATTTTAAATGGAATTTCTGTTGTTGCTGGACTTTGTTGGTAATATATAGAAATGCTGATGACTTATTTGGGTTTATTTTGTATCATTCAACTTTACTAAAGTTGTTAATAATTTCAAGTAGCTTTTTAGTTGATTCTCTAGGATTTTCTAAGTATAACATCATATCATCTGCAAAGAGTGATAGTTTTGTTTTCTCATTACCTATTTTATTTCTTTAATTTAACTGAATGGCTTAAACAACAGCATAGGCAATTATGATCTATTGGAGTGTTTTTTTCTTTTTTGGAGGGTGGTGAGGGGTCAGGGAAATGTGTATGTCTGAAATTTGTGTGTGAAAGAGTCAATTTTTCTTAGGAGTATCAATTTTTTAGTTTGTAGAAAGGTTTAAAAAGCAAAGATTTTGGAGGCAGGGAGATCAATTAAGAGGCTATCCATTTGACAGGTGTAGAGAGATGACCTGAATGAATGTCTAGACTGTACTAGGAAGTAGGATCAACTAGGTTCGACTGGATCAGAGAATATCATGCAATTAATAGATGTAAAGGGATTAATGCAACATGCCAAATGAAGCTTCAGAGAAATTGTAGCTTTTCATCTGAGTAAATCCCGTAGCAGGAGTCTTGACATCAAAAAGCTAGCCTGGGTACTACTAAAGCCTTAAACTTTTTTTTTGCCACTGTATGTCTTAAATGGAGTCATTAATTTGAGACCATTGTAGTCTACTAATATGTTTGTTGAATGAAAATTTAATAAATTAATCCATAACAAGAATTTCAAAGTAGCAAAACATTTGATCATACAAATCATGCTCTTAGATATTCTTTTGGCTCAGACTATCAGAAAAACTACTAGTTATTCAATGAACAATTCTGATTTCAAATAGCCTTTGGAAACCTGGAGTCACTGTTATAGTATGAGAAGGCTTCATGATATAACTCAGTGGAGGTTACTCCAATAAAATAAACAAAGGAGGAATGATACTATTGCTTGGTTAAAATGGTATGGTATTAGTAGATGATGGAGATAATGCAGAACTGTTTAACTGTTAACTTTGTTTCTCCACTGTTTTACTGAGAATAATCATTTTCAAGAAGAAAATGAAATTTTAGAAAAATTAAAGAATATTCTTTTTCCCTCTCCTTTCCTCTGCTCTCCTTTTCCATACTCCTCTTTCTCTCTTTCCCTCTCTTTCCTTATTTTCCACCTCCCCAAGACTCCCCTAATTTTTAGGCCTGTGATAATTGGTATAATGAATTCCCTCCACTGATGCAGAGACAAGTTGTTTATAACTTTCAGTTTCAGAGAATGCCTGTAGTAGTGAGATGATGTGACTGGTTCATTGTCACTGCTAGTGAAAGGCCAAAAAAGGTCTTCCTGACTTCAAGACATACTATTATGCCACACTACTTCTCACCATGATATATAAGGTCATAAGAGAAGAGCACGTAGAAACTTTGAGTTGAACTTAACAGATTTTGTCTATTGGATACTCACAGAATTGCATATAGGAATAAAAAAGGACCTCGAAGATATGATTATGGATCATTAATCCTTAAAAATTAACATATGAGAAATCAGAGAACAAAAAACTGCCAGAAGACTTGGGGTGATTGCATTCAGTAAAGAGGAAGTGGTATATACGACAGGTATCAAACACTGCCACATTTTGCGGCCTGCAACATGCCCCACTGTAGCCCAAACCCAATTAAAATATAAGTGGGCAATACAAAATAAATTTTAAAATACAATAGAACATAAATAATGTTAACATGTAGTTTTCTAAGTCAATATGTGCACCAAAGGAATTCTTATGTATAGTTTAGTGCCTCTGTTAATATTTGAGTTTGGCACCACTAACATATACTATAAAGTAGGAGATTTGATGTTCATACAGAAAAATTAAAAAAAAAAGATTACTAAATGGATGGCATGAACATATATAAAAGGAAGTAGCAACTGTTTTGAATTGGCTCAGGTTCACTAAGAACAAGTAATTCATGGTAAACCATACCTTCTTTCTTCTCTCTCCCACCTCCCACATTTAGGTTTAGTAGATTTGTGCACTACAGTAATACCATAGGTGATGTTTATTTTGATTTCACCAGTGATACCTCTAAGATCCCTTCCAGAATTATTATTCTTTGATTATAAAATGTTTGAGTGTTTGCTCAGTGACTCCAGTATCCTTGGGGTGGTGGTAAGGAAACAATGATACAGTTAGGTGGATTTTTACCTAGCTGAAGATCATTTTGTAAAGCATTGATTATTTGATTTTTGTAAAACTCGAGGGGCATTTATAGTCATGTAGTCAGTTTTTATTTCCTGCTTTCTATTATTGTACATATGTATGTCATTTTTTATGTGACACAAAACTGGCAGGAGTAGATAAATTATTGGATGTCTGAATAAGGATTCCAGGAACTCTCTAAGGAAGGTATAGAAGATTGGGTCCAAACTAAGAAGTCAAGAATGAATAGAAATTAATTTTAAATCTTTTGTTTGGGTATAAAAATCAGTTGCAGAAATACAGAAAAAAGGAGAAGTGTTTTACCTGCAGTTTACATAGGAAAATATATATTGGGTTCTTTGGTTTACAGTTTTTGGTACAAGGTCATTATAGGCTTTAGGCAACATTATGTGGTGGCTACCTAAAATATCTACAAATACACACTAATGGAAATACCTAACTGGAATGTGATCATGGCCAACTGACATATTTTAGAGACAATACAATTGAGGTGACCTAATTATACTCTTAATTGATCACATAATTTTTACATGCATCAGCCTCTGTGAAAGAGCATTAAAGGCCTCCCAAGGCCTCTGATTGTAGAAGGATCAAAATTTGCCAGCTAAGTTAATTTCCCATCAGTTGCTTTATTTGGTTTTGACTCCATAAATATCATCATCTTGCCGCTTCCTTTATTCCCACCTCTTTCCAGCTTCCTTTAATGCATTGTCTTCCTCCATTACATTGTAAACTTCTTGAGGTCAAGGACTGTCTTTTACTTATTTGTATCCTACTACTTAGCACACTGCTTGGCAAATAGTAGATGTTCAATAAATGTTTATTGACTAGTGACAACTTCTGGGTTTTGGATTTCTTTGGAGGGGGGTAGGGCAATGAGGGTTAAGTGACTTGCCCAGAATCACACAGCTAGTGAGTGTCAAGTGTCTGAGGTCAGATTTAAACTCAGGTCCTCCTGAATCCAGGGTCGGTGTTTTATCCACTGTGTCACCTAGTTGCCCCCAAGGGTTTTGTATTTTAAGAGGTATATTGACATATTGGAACATTTCCAGAATCAAGTGGCATGAATGCTTTAAAACAAAGCCACATGAAAAGAAGAAAGGACTTTGACCTGGTAAAAGAAAGATAGAGGGAGGATATAATAACTGTTAGTTGCAAGGATCAATTGACAGAAGTTGACATATTTCAGGGTAATATAACAATTATTTCAGTTCCTGAAGGGAATGGAGTATCTTGTAAAATGGATTATTAAATGATAGAATAGTAATAATAAGAAAAGTTAGGAACTTTGCTTAATTTTCAAGGGAACTTGGGTGGCTTAAAGGTCCAGGAAAAAAACCAATAAGACAGCCACAAAAAGATCCTAGTTAATAATAGTAAAAATGTTGTTACTTATTTATGGGCCTAAAGAAGCTTGTTTCACCCTGAATTCTCATATGTAAAGGCTTATGAAGTTAGTAGGATTAGGAAATAATTTACATATTTATGCAAAAGGATGAGACCTGGAGCTGCTTTTAACTGCACAAACTCACATGGAGATCATAGCTAGGCTAAGGTTTCAGGTTTTGATTAAAGCAGGGTTTCTTAGCCTGGGGTAGGTGGCCTTTTTTGTTATTATTTTGTCAACTATTTCTATACAATTGGCTTTCTTTGTAATCCAAGTATTTTATTAAATGCATTTAAAACATTCTGCTACTCCGACCAAAAAAAAAAAAAAAAGAATCTATGGATTTCATTAGATTGGCAAGTAAATGAGTATGGTGAGCAGGGTCTGGAAAACATGTGATGCCATTCATATGTATGTATGTATGTATGTATGTATGTATGTATAAAATAAGACAGGAAGAATATTATAATAAGGTAAATTATATTAGCTTCTTTATGGTTTTAAAATCAGTTACAGATATGTAGACATCTTCAAATTAGGATACATTCTCATCAAACAGGGATAGAAAACTGCTCTGTCAAAGTGAAGGGAATGATGTTAATAATCTCGTAATCTTCCTTTTTGCCCTGTGATTCTGTGATTATTCTAAAGAGAACTTTGTACTATGATGATGAATATGATAGTTTTTTTAAAACAAATCATGAAAAAATCGATTCAGAAAACAACTTAAAGCTATTTTTAGAAAATATATGCAACTTAGTTTAGTAGAAAAAAGGAGAGGAGTATTACTTGTCATTTATTTATATAAAATAGGTCTTCTGACTGAGGTGAGTCTATAAGTGTAAATGAATGATTTATAATATGACCAATTCCTTGATGAAACAGTCAAAAATAACAGAATATAATAACCTATGCTAACTAACAACATGTTAATAACAATATAGAAAAGGAAGAGAGGAAAGTTTTGTCCAGAGGGGCAATGTTTTGTCCTCATGAACTGACGCTTTGACATTGGTCTTACAAAGGGAGGGCCTCTGCAGAGAGTACATGTTACAGATGGTGTATATTATAACAGAAAGAGAAAAAGAAAAAAAAAAACAACAACAAAACAAAACTGTTCATTTAAAGTCTCTGAAAGTCTTTTCTCAGATGCCCTCTAGGTGTAGTCATGGAATGGAAGTCTTTTCAGGGGTTGATGTGTGGATGCTGTTAATCATCCAGGAAGATTTCCTACAAAACTGAGCTTAACACAACTTTAAAATAGCTTTGTCAATAATCAAATCAAACAATGAAAGTTCTCAAAAATATATCTAAGCGAATTTAGAATCTTAGTTGTTACACATGAAACATATAATAAAACAAAAATTGAAACATTCCTTAAAATTAATATTACTACAGTCCCCCCCTTATGGAGGGTAATTGAGAAGACAATTGCTGCGATATTAATTTTTTCAAATAATTTTTGTCTTTGTTGCATCACTTTTTACATCAGCTGCCTAATTATCCTCATGCCATTATGAGAAATTAAAAAATCTAATATAATTGGTAACAGATGTGAAGGCCAAATTCAACTCTGTTATTTATCATGACACCTGAAATAATTATGGGGGTTACCATAAAAGAACAGAGAAATGATGGGATATGAGCATTCCCATACTTGAGCAATATGTACTGCCCATGCAGTATGCCAGGCTTAAAATAGGTGGGTGGAATATATGTCCATGCCACCAAACGTATTGGAGGAAACTGAGTCAGACTTAATCAGATGCATGGGATTGAGATGTCTATGGCATCAGGCTTATAGGAAGGGGCATAGAAGCCAGGTGTAGAATGAGATGGGTGGGATGAATACTTCCAGCCATCTGTACAATATTGTGGGGAAAAAGAGAATAAAATATTAAACCAAGAGAATCCAACCTCAACATTTGTCAAAAGCCGTTCCCTCAGCCATACCTTGATTTCATGCATGTCTCCCCTCATGTGACAGTTCAGGGTCTGCTCTTGCATGTATTCCTCTTGTGATTGGATAGCATCTTGGCCAACTGGCATTTGATAACTCAGAATAAAGGCAATTAATGTCTTAAATTATAAGTTCCCATAATCCAAGTCTCATATGGATTTTAAAATTGAGGATAATAAATGATCGCGAAAAATGTGAATGTACCTTGACTCAGAATATAATATACAATTATGCAAAAATTTCAAATAATACCCTTTTTTAACTTAGTATACAATTACTTTTGTGAAAAATCGGAACATATTTAAATACAAGTTAAAGCACAACACAATCTCAAAGAAAACTTTTTTTTTTCAAAAGAAAACTTTTACAAATGTTCCCCTCTTTTTTTTTTTTTTTTTGGAATACGCTTATCAAAAATAATACTTCTAGAATCAATTTACACTTGCCATGGCAACCAATTTGCCAGGGAAACACTTTAAAGAGTTTGATCAAATAATCAGTTGAGAAAAAATAACAAAAACAAACAACTCAAAATACGGGAGCACAATACTCCCAGAGTTAACACTGTATTATGAAATCAAAACCATCTTGCAATGTTTCAAAATATAGATGGATGAATGAATAGAAGAAAATACACATGGAACAATGAAAGACAATGAAATTCAAACTAGGGAAATCTAAATAAATATGAACTTAATACTAATAAGAGTATTATAAAATATAAACTTGATCACATGACTATAAAAACTTTTACCAATATTCCCTTTTTTTAAAACTAAGTATAAAACAGAATCTCAAAAGCATGAAAATCTCTGAAAATAAGCCCATACCATTAATTTCAAAATGTGGATGTAATAGCATAGAAATCCTATGTAACCCCTGAACAAACATTAATACTCTGAGTAAAGTTAGAACACTTTTGATTTCGATATCTAAAATCCCCAATACTCATATCAATACCTTGCTGCTTATTTCTACATTTCTGTAAAATATGTACCCCTTCCATGGCAAAAGAAGTGGAGTCTTGAAGTATGATTGTCATTCTTGTTCAGCTTAAATTTTTCTTCTTTAACCCCTCTATATTGTCTGTCAGTCTTTTCACCATACAAATGCTTTATAAGATTACTAATTAAAGTCAAAAGCAGATTAGCAAAATTATGAACAAAACAAGCATATCTGGAATTTAAAGGGCTTTCTAAGGTTGAGTCAGAAGCACAGCCAGGCCAAGGAAGGGCTGAGCCTGAAGCTGCAAATGCAGGTAGAGAAAGCTGCCTGTGCATGCACATGCACATGCACATTAGATCTCTGGACTTCCAGGCAGGGGAATCAAGGGGCTTGGCCAAGGGAGGGGTAGAAGGTGGGGTCTGGAGAGGAGGGGACTGACCAGGGCAATTTGAATCAGACTTGATTTTGAACTCAGGCCTGGATTCCCCTTCCCCCACTTTGTCTCCAGGAGGTAGGGGATTAAAAGCTTCTAGAGGTTGAGTTGTTGCCTCCAGGCATGCAAAATTAGAGCAACAATTAGTGTTAGAACTTGGAAAAGCTGCAGAAATCAGAGTTTTTTCTGAAAAAGCATGGCTGGGAGAGGGGAGGATGAGCACCTTGCTGGCTTCTCCAACAAAAATAAAAATAAAAATAGAAAATCCACAAAAACAAAGCATTAACATGATCTTATCTCCTATTTGTCTAGTTAAACAGACTGAACTCAAAAATAGGGTAATTAGGGAGTTTAAAAGGTCCGTTTGAAAAAATTTAAAGGGAAAACACTCAGCAATTAAGCAGTACTTCAGATTTAAAAGGACAGGGTAGGAGAAATTTCTTACCCAACTGGAAGATCAGAAGAGTGAGGTTCAGCTTTCCTCTTTGTGGTCAGCCATCTGTTAAGGCTAAAATTCTAGCTAGAGTGTCTAAAATCTAATGAGTGTTCGCCAATAAATTATAAGCTTTAGCAAGATTTAGACTTTTAAGCATTTAGTAAGGAGAATAAGAATTTGGTAAAGAGAAAAGAAAAGGCCTAGATTCCTATCTATTAAAGGGAGAGCACATTTCTAGCTCCCTTCTCCACCAGTGTCCTCAGGAAAAGAGGGAGAGAGACAGAGTGCCCAGCTCCCCCTTCCTCTTCCCACCAGCAAACATCACTTCCTGACGCCAAAGAAAAGCCACATGGCCTTGCCCTTAAAGCCCTTCCTTTCATGGTGGAACTTTTTTAAAGTAAGTCTCCAGCAGGTGGCATCATTCCAATCATTACAGTAGTTTTAATTATCCTTTTCATTTATCTATCAAAATTATCCAATCCTTCCAAGGTCATCCAGGATCCCAGGTTGTTAAATATTAATATTTACTTCAGGCTTGAAGAATCCCTGACTCCTCTGTTGTGCAGTGAAAAGAGTACTGGATTGGAGCTAGATGACCTGAGTTCTTATCTAATTTCTGTCACTTACTACTTTTCTAAACTTGGGCACATCACACAATCCTTCTTGGTTTCTATTTTCTAATCAATAAAAAGAAAGAATTAAACTAAATGACCTCAAAAGTCCCATCCAGTGATAAAAAATATGGACTTTTGAACACAATTCTTTAATAGCTTAATGGATGATCTTAAAGAGTAGGTATGACTAAATACCATCATTATTTTATGACCAACCACTGTGTCTGTGAATTTAGGTAACCTGGTTCTCAAGTCTATATATATTCCATCACCATCCTACCCTTGAAGCCTTTCCAGCTTTGTAGGACCTGACAGAGCTTGCTCTTTTCACAGAGAATTCAAGAAATTTGGATTCTGTTCATACTGTGAATAAGTCTTAGAGAAGATCATAGATGATAGATAGATAGATAGATAGATAGATGATAGATAGATAGATAGATAGATAGATAGATAGATAGGTGGGTAGGCAGGTAGGTAGATAGATAATGGTTAAATAGATAGAAACAATTAGTATGTGCCTAGCATTGTGCTAAGTGCTGGAGAACCTTTAAAAAACATACAACAAAACCTTGCTTTCATCTAAAGGGGAAAAAAAGAACATAAAATTTAAATTTAACACCAGTGCTTTAAAGTAATCTTCACATTTTGCTAAGTATTTGTATTCAATTTCATAGATCCCTTTTATGATACTAATAGTGTCCAAGGGAATAGTGTTTTTTTAATATGAGAAAAAAACCATTTTAGTCACATATCTTCATATTTAAATATTACATGTTTGGAATTTACCAAATAAAATTCTTCTATTCAGACTTAATTTTAATTTTCAGGCATATAAGTAAATTCATGTTGAGCTAGTCACATAACAAGAGTGAGGGACAGCTGATGGCTGCCCTTCATATTTCACTGGTGTAATATGAAGATAATATAAGAAAGGCCTGCAGTACATTGAATCATTGGATTATAGATTGAACAAAGGAAATTCATTTATAAATTATCTAATACAAACACCTAATTTTAAGATGAGGACATTTATCCATAGATATGTTAAGTGGCTTGCCCAAGGGCATGTATGTATTAAGTGGAAGTACTGGCATTTGAAATGAGGTTCTTTGGTGTGCATTTCCATTATATAGGTGGATCCCTTGTGGTGAATTTATGACTGTACATGTACAAGAGTCTTACAGGTTAGACAGACATTGATGGGTCTACAAGTTGCAATACTGAAGTATTCACATCTATGAAATCTATTGGAGGATTTTAAAAAAAAAGATCATTTAAAAAAAAACAACCCACAATACTCTGATTTACTTGTTCTATAGAAGTGATGTAGACATGGAGTTAGCAATGACCAGGAATACCTGGTTACTTAATTTGAGAATGGCACTCCTTTCTTCTCTTTACTGACATGCCCAACAACCATTTTTTAAAAATGTCAACTATAGGGAAGAACTAGGACAGATATTGGACAAAGAATGACAGGGACTCAAAAAGAACAGGAATGAAGAGAGTGTGAATGTGCTGGGAGAACCATGAGGTAGTTGCTTTACAAAAAGTATGAGTCCTGATAGTTCACATTTAATGTGAGTTTGAATAATGCAAAGTTTGATTTAGTCTGAATTATAAAATTATACCAGGTCACATTTAATGTGAGCCAAAACTCAATTGATGTGATGATTGTGAGATAATAAAGAGTTTTAACAGACCATTATACTATGTCATTAGTTTCTATTTTCATAATATTGAGTATGGATGTGATATGCTGCTACATATCACATTACTAGCAATTATATTATTTTTAAAGAATAATTAATAAAATAGACAAAAGAAAGAATACTTAAGGTAGAAATACTGCTAATGCAAAATAAAAGATGCTTGTTTTTACATTAGAATAAAATGTATATAATTAAATAGCACCACTGGAACACATTGTGTTTCCTTGATGAAACAGTAAAAAATAACAGAATATAATACCCTATGCTAACAAACAATATGTTAATAACAATAAAGAAAAGGGAGAAAGGGGAAATTTTGTCCAGAGGGGCAGTCCTTCATGAACTCATGTTTTGACACTGTCTGCAGAGGGAGGCAATGTGCTAAGATTGTTGGAATTTGGCAGACTGATTGGGATGAGCCACACCTGTCCTGTCCTGAGTAACTTGCTGCTGTTATCAGCAGAAGAAACCACTCTCCATAGGCAATTTTGAAGGACCTCCCCTTTTGGGGGAGGGAGATTAAATGCTCACTGAGGGTAGCTCAGTCTCCTGGAGTGACTTTCTTTCTGGTGGTATGAGCTGCAGGAGCAGATGAGTCCTGCAGGCCCTGGCTGCAAAGCTGATTTTCTATTGAAGCTATGGACCCCAGGTGGTGAGTTAGCATGAACTCTTCCTATATTAAATTTGGCCCTCACAATTTAATTATAAATATGAAGAGTGTGAATTGAAATAATGTGATCCCCTCACTAGATGCATTATTTGCACTCATCAGATTCCTTATGAATCATGTGACTATGGCACCCATGGATCTACCATAGCCCACTATTTCCCATCCTCGAATTTATCCTGTGAATTATACTGGAACATTACACCCTGTTGGGAACCATCTGTTGCCTCCTGACAACTTGAGTCCAGGTGTAGAACCTTCTGGTAAACATCTATGGTTTTTGTAAAGTCCTTTACTGTTTCTAGAGCATCTGTTTTCCAGGTTTAAACTTTGATGAAGGTAAGCTCTAGTTGGAAGCACTCTTCAGAGTCTTGAATGCCAGCTGACTCAAGAAGTTTGATGTAGGAAATATCTCTATTGATGTACTGTTTGTCACTCTTTGTATTCCTTTTGATGACTTCTGAATTGTGCTTCATCACCTGGGGAGGTGTTCCTTCTGGAAACATTCATTGTCTTTATTGTTCTCCAATGCAAATGTCTGGATTGATACTTAGTAGTATCTTCTATTCTTTCTTAGCTCATTGACAGTTCTTGAAAATATTTGGGATCTGGTGCTCTGCCGGGGATTTACTGTAGAAAAGCATGTTTTCCTTGTACATCTCTTTTTTAAAAATAGCATTTCAAACATGGGATTTTGTGATACACCAATAGTTCTCTTTCTTTCCCTTTCATGATGAGTTTCTCATAGAGCTTTTGGTGTTTATTATTGTTGCTCTTTACAAAGTATGCTGCTGCCTGAATGGGAATGTAGATTATATTGGTATAATTCAAATGCTAGGCTCAGGTATAGTACTTCAGGTCACTGGCAAAATCTTATTTTCAATAATAATTTCCCAGAGTGTTTTCTTTTAGAACCTACTTCTTGTTCTTTGGATATCTTCCTCCATAGCCTCTGGCTTTGTCTCCTTCATGAGGGAGGTAGTGATGGGGGGCTCATAACTTCCATATTACCCAGATTCACCCAAAATAGCACACTTAGAGTTATTACCTGACCATCTCATAGCTTCATGTCTATCAAAGGGTTTGTTTTATGGATACACAAATAGTTTCTTGTAGCTGGGATCATGTAGCTGTGTCTTCCTCATGATATCATGTCCAACTTCTCATAGATGGGTCAGGTGTTGCCAAGGTCTGTGAACTTCCTTTCTGCTCTGTACCCTTGATTTTCTGTAACCATTTTGAGCTGGGAGGTGGTGAGTTTATATTACACACCCTATTCATAAGTTTGTTTGGCTTCTTTGAAACACTTTAATAGTAAAGAACTGCATCATTTCTAGATTAGCACTTACTTCATTATGAATTAAAATCCAAAGTTTTATAATCAACCTCATAAGACTTCTAGGAGTGCATTTTTGTCATATGCTATAGAATAATTGCTATGAACACATGTTTTAGAGATCTGGTTTGAATGCTTCTGAGTAGTATCTCAAAGTACCACTGATGTTACCTACAGTGAGGGCTTCGTTGTTCTTCTCTTTCAGTTCAATGATCTGTTCCATGTCATAGGCTGCTCTTTTGGTAGCCATAATTCTTTTAATCCATGTGCATTGAGCTCCCTGCCTTCAGCAGTCTTTAAAAATATCAATTCTTGATAGGGAACATATAGTACATGTGGTTACCTGAGGAGTAGTTGATTTTCCCATGTGGGAGGGCTTAAAATATACATGGCCTCCATGTTTTAGGCAGAGGTTGAACTAGATGCTCTCTTTGAGTTCCTAACTCTAGTATCAGGTGGTTTTGAGTAAATAAAAATTATTCTTTTTTTGTTTTGTTTTGTTTTTGTTTTGTTTTTTGTTTTTTTTGTTTTTTTGTTTTTTTTGTTTTTAGTGAGGCAATTCGGGTTAAGTGACTTGCCCAGGGTCACACAGCTAGTAAGTGTTAAGTGTCTGAGGCTGGATTTGAACTCAGGTACTCCTGAATCCAGGGCTGGTGCTCTATCCACTGCGCCACCTAGCTGCCCCCAAAATTATTCTTAAAATGAAATATAGTGACAAGTATTAGAATGTAAGTTCCATTTTAGATTAATAAAATTGGAAGGAGTTTCTCCTTCAAGTGGTAAACACACACACACACACACACACACACACACACATCCAGTATATATCTAGTTTATTTAATATAAACTAGATTTAGAAAAAGATGATGGAACTGATACACACATGCATATTTAATTTATGCAGATTCAACTATATTCCCTTGTTACTAGAGAGATTGAGAGAGGATAATTTAAACAGTGTGGGTTATCCTGTCTATCCTTTCACTCAATGAGTGTATGCCCTTGAGTGTGATTAAGATGGGAAAATGAATCTCTTCTTCCATTTCCATTTACCTATAATAGTGTGTGAATCTTACTATAGTTAATGTGATTCTAGAATCCCCTTTACATCAAACCTACAGGAAGTCTGTTTATTTTGCTTGCACTGGTAGAACTAATAAGACAGAAAGTCTCATTTGACCTTCCTAGACATGCGCAATGTAATATATATGGGGGAGAGAGACAGAGACAGAGACAGACAGAAAAAGAGAGGGAGAGAGAAAGGAGAAAGATTTATTAGTCTCTGTGAATTATACATTTCCTCATAGTTGTAATCAAGTCACTCTATTACTCAAACATTTCCAATGATTTCCTCTTGCCTATAAGAGAAAATAGAAACTTTTTTAGATTTTTAAGACCTTCCATGATGTGACTCCACTCTACCTGTGAGGGTCCTTTTGACATTCATCCTGCCATTCTTTGGTACCTTTCTGACTTTCTTTCAACATGCTGTTCTTTATACTCTATTCATTCCCTCCAAATTGTACTACTAGTTAATTTCTGTTGTCATTCTGCATTTTTTGTGCTTCCACCTATTTGTTCAGGCCACCCACAATGCTTGGAATTAAACAAGGCTCATCAGATGTTACCTCTTTTCTTATGTGATCCCTGATGCCTGCAATTGAAAATTATCTCACCTGTATCAAATCTCTTCTTGAGTTTTCTAGACCATTTTGTGTGGACCTTTTCATTACCTCCCTGAATTCTTACCTGAAGCATACTGATTTGTATTCTGAATCTCACTCCTCCCACAATTATAAGTTACTTGAGGGCATTGTCCTTTTCATTTTTCTGTGTCTGGTGTCTATACAAAATCTTATACCTAGTAGAGCTTTAATGATATTTATTTAATCCAAAGGAATTAGCTGTAAGAAGTTTGGTCCCTCTTATTGTTTCCCTCTGAGATTACATTTACACTATTTATAATTTGTATGTACAATTTTTTTTAGCGTTTTGTGTTTCCCATTAGAATGTGAACTCCCTGATGGCAGGAATATTGTTTTTGCCTTTTTTCTGTACCTAGTATTTAATACAGTGTCTTGGATAGAAATGCTAGTTGATTAGCTGACTAGCAAGCATTGCTTCAAATACCTGTATGGAGAAAGTATGCTTTTCATTTTTCTCTTATCCAAACAGCTAACACAAGAATGATAAATCAAATAGATGGACTGAGAGAAGACAAATAAAATATAAAATGTACCAGGAAGATTATTTCCAATGAATATGTAATGACCTTTATAAGAAAATTTAAGCTCACTTTCTGAAGTTGTTGATCCTGTTATGAATGAAGATATTTTAAGTTAGTGCTCAAATTCACTATATTGTTGGCAAATGCATCTTTCAAATCTAATATTTTAGCTTTGTTAGAAATGTAAAGTATTCAGTGGGGTGGAGAGGTAGGAGAGAGAAAATATATTTTAATCAAAAAAGTAAATTTTAAAAGTAAGGTCATCAAATATGTGTCACTCTCCTTATACACAGATTTATTTCAAAGGGTGTCCCTTTATGGTCAGTGGACATGTTAGTGTAGCCAAGAAGTACACAGATATGTAGGGAGCAGAGTCAGTGCCAGTGACTGGAATTTTCTGACTAATCTGAAGTAGCAAGAACTCAAAGATAAACCTCAGTGCCAATTTGTCTACATTCTGCAATGAAAATGTGAAGCTCATCTTGCTGTTTAATAAATACATGTGCCAATGTCACTCAATTTAATGCATAAAGATCAAATCAATGTTTATTGAATAAAAACTGGAGAAAAACTGTTGAAGAAAAATACACTTTCAAAAGAAAAGAAAATTACAAAGAAGAGTACACATAGCATCCTTTTTTTGGGGGGGAGCTAACAATGGAAACATGAACAATGAAAGTCAGAGCAGTGATTTGACAACAATACAGCATTGAAGTTGGCAGGAACAAACACTTGGTGAGCATATAGTAATTTTCTTAGAAAGGAGAAAGAAAAACTAGATATTTAATGCATCATTTTATGTTACAGAGAATATACATAATACCCAACATTAAACTATATAAGCTTCTATTTTTTAAAATAAAGATATATTATGGTGTAGGAGGAAGAAGGCAAAAGAATGGAACAATAATTTATTAAGTACCTAATATGTTTCAGGCACTATGATAAGTACTTTAGAAATAGCTCATTTGTTCTTCTTAACAACTCTGAAAGGTAGGTGCTATTATTATCACCTCCATTTTACAGTTAAGGAAACTGAGGCAAAGAGAAATTAAGTGATTTGCCAAATATCATATAGCTAGTAAGTAACTGAGACTAGATTTAAACTTGGATTTCCTGATTCTAGTACTCCCTTACTGTCCACAGAGTATTAATTTAGCATTAGAGGACTTCTGATACTATGAAGTCTTGGCCAAGTCACTTTACCATTTTAGGCATTAATTTTTCTTACCTGCAAAATTAAGGACTTGAAGTTGATGACCTCTGAGGTCCCTTTTGACTCTAAATCTATGATTTGATCTGCTCTATGTACTATAAAATATATGTGAATCAAAAATCTCTCAGCAGAATAGTTCAGATAACCTAGAAATTGAGTCATAATATTCACAAAATGCGGTATGGATTTGAACTTGAAGAGGAAACTCACATAAATTTTCCTAATATTGAATCATTAAAATATTGAGAAGAAAGGTTTTTTTTGTTGTCATTTTAAAAATTGGTCAGTTTTTATCTATAAAATTAGTTCATCGGATTAGAGGATTTTTCAGGTTTCTTCCATTTTTGTTTTATGAATAAATAAATTACTCTCAATTATTTGTTATTTTTATTAGCAGTACCTGGCTTTAAGTAATTGTCATGATGCATATTGATTTCTAGGAAAATGATTGCCCCATACTTGAAAGAGCTGTGATTTCTTTATTTTTTTCTACTGGTATACATCGGAGAACCTTATTATATATCTTCATGAGTTGATTTGTCCAATGGATTCATCATGGTCATGATTATTAGTTGGTAGCTAACCAGGTAGGAAAATAAGAATAAAAAAACTATTTTGCTTGTTTAACAAGGGTAGACATTTTCCATAGTATTTGCAAGGGAGGTGGAATTACCCAAAAGTTAAGTCAAGACAAGAAGCATTCAAGTGCCTGATATGTGCCAGACACTGAACTAAGCATGTGGGGTATAAGAAAGGAAAAACAAAAGGCAACATTCCCTGCTCTCAAGAAGCCCCACAGTCTCATGAGAGAGATAATATACCGAAAAACCCTATATACAAACAAGATCTATAAAAGATAATTTGGGAGGGGGCAGTCTCAGAAGGAAGATAGTAAGATTAAGGAAGACTGAAGTGATTTCAAAAACATTATAGGATCTAAAGCTCAGGGTGGGGAGAGAGAGACAGAGACAGTGAGGGACAGAGAGGCAGACATATAGACACAGACAGAGACAGAAAAACAGAAGCAAAGAGCGAGAGCCAGAGAAACTGTAAGAGACAGAAGCACACACACACACACCTAGAGAGAGAGAGAGACACAGACACAGATACAGACACAGAGAGAGACCAAGACAGAGAAATTTCTCGGTTAAATTTTGTCAGTTTTGTTTAACTCTGAATGCTTAAAAAAGAATAATTTTTGTTACATTCCTAAAACTGAGAACAAATTCCAATGATTCACAGAATCCTTCAGTTAGATGGAATTTCAGAGTCCACACTATACGTGACTAAATATCAACTCCACAATGTTCTTCCTGGGAAATTAGTGGCCAGGCTTGGCTTGCAGACATCTACAATGAGGAAGAAGGAAGGAGGCAGCTCTTGATGCAACTCATTCCACTTATAAAAGGGAGTTTTGTAGGGAGTCTACATTAAGGTAACATTTTGATTTTGTATATAAATGTGATTTTAGCATTACTTATTTGTTTTATTTTCTTTTTTATTGGGACACTGACATACATTTTGAATTTTCTCATTAAAAACTCAATGCTGCTATATATTTACTTAGCATTTGAATTTTACATTTGTGCCATTGCTAATATGCTCCTTAATGTTTGTAGAGATTGCTTTTTATTTGGGTTCAACAATACTGGGGAAAGTTTCCAGCAAAAATAAAATAAAATGTAGTTGCTCCATTTGTTACTCAAGGGGTGCTTGTTATGGCAATAACAAAAACCTTTCTATTAACAGTAATGATTGAGAAATCAGCTGGAGATCAGTAATTGTCCATTAAGATAATAAGCATCATGAGCTGGTAGCAGTGTTGTGGAACAATAGTTAGTACAGTGCACTATAGAAAAAAAAATCTTCAAATGCTGTGTGATAAAAACTGGATTTTGATTCTGACTAAAGATCAGTTTAGAGGAGTGTTGGTAAACATAATTTATTTTTGTACTAGAAATGGCTCTATATTATTTATTAGCCAAGGAAATCAGTTCTAGCTCCATCTCCTTTCTACTTATTCATTCTGTGGTTGGGGCAAGTCTTTGTTACTTCTTTGATCCACATCAATACAAAGGTATGGCTGGACTAGATCAGAGGGGTCAAATTAATGGTCACAGAACTTCTGAGTGCTACCTGAACCAGATTAAAGTATAATGCAGAAATTTTGGACAAAATAAATAAAAATATAAAATAGATTATATGAATTTGGGGATTTCTAAGTCAATGTGTGGTACCAAGGATCCATTTCTATTTTAGTTCAACACCACTGAACTAGGTGATATTGAATGTCCTTTGATAGTTCTAAAATTTAATGATTCTATGATTACATGTAAGATTATACCTTCTAGTTTTAATGTGAATTAAAATGAATATTCAAATGTTTTCAAAAATCATAATTTACCTTTTCATCTATATTATTGTTTGGGTATTATTTAATCCCCACCACTTGCCAACCCCAAGAAAGTAGGGGTTAATTTTTGTAGATAGAATAAACAAATGTTTTATTTATTTAGAATGTCTTCAATACCTTACTTAAAAGTTTGATCCTAGGTATAAAGAAAAACAATGTATTTCAAAATACATACTATTTTTTCAAAATTTAAAATAATGGTTGTCTATAATACAATATTTTAATGATCTTAAGATATTCACCCAATGCATCTGCTCATCCCCCATGCAGAAATCTTTAAAAAAAATTCTCTCAACAATGCAAATTATTTGGTTCTTGCAAATTTTGGAACAGTATATTCTCCAAGGAATTAAAAATGGGAGGCTACTTAAAGACCAATGGAAACCTGCATGATGGATCTCCAGGTTTTATATCAAAAATATAAATATTCCATCAACATAGCTTATATTTCATAGGTTAAATATCTTTGATGAATTGTTGGTTTTCTTATAAATGAGACAAATAAAAAAGGACTATGAAAGCTTAAGATCAATTTTCAAAATAAGCAGTACATTAAATGATTAATGGACAATTGGAATTATAACTTAAATGAATATGGTTTTAAACAAATTAATTTCTCTTATGAGTTTATTTCTGTAATACTAATACATGATTAGAAAATGTTTTTCCACCTCCTACCCCATTCCCCCAGTGGAAAAAATATTATTTCTTCTAAATTTCTTTAAAGTGTAAGCCTCTATTTTCATCTTTTTAATAGAATATTATACATCAGTAGTTTTACTAATGGTTTATGAAGACTTCTTATTAAAATAATTGCCCTGTGACCTTTACAATAAAGGCCCCATTGTGTGATCTCGAGTTAATAGTCAGAAAGGGTTTTCTGTTTGCTGGGTATAAATTATTTCTTTCCGTAGAGAAGTTTGTCAGTGGCTATATCCAAGGCTGCACCAGTGCTCTATTTAGTACATTGAAGGAGTAACTTAAAAGGGTTCTCTTATTCTTTCCCAAACTGGGTAGTATACATTGGAATTTTTTCAGTTATGAAAATTTAAGAGTCTCCTATGTCCCCTTAGGGACATGGGCATTAGGCCTCAGTGGAGCTAAACAATTGATTAAAACTTGGTTTTTGTTCTAAAGAAGCTTACTATCTTGGAGCATTATAGCACATATACAAATATGTGATACTATGTTAGACAAAAAATGTACAGTAACATCAAATATCCCATGTTATATAAAACTATTTGGGGCAGGCTCATATAATAGAATTTATAGGTGCCTAAGATAGGTGAGGGTACATGGTCAGAGGAAGGAAAGAACTATTTTTTTTTTTTTGGCGGGGCAATGAGGGTTAAGTGATTTGCCCAGGGTCACACAGCTAGCAAGTGTCAAGTATCTGAGGTCAGATTTGAACTCAGGTCCTCCTGACTCCAGGGCTGGTGCTTTATCCACTGCACCTCCTAGCTGCCCCCATGGAAAGATCATTTTTTTTGTTGTTGTTGTTGGTGAGGCAATTGGGGTCAAGTGACTTTCCCAGGGTCATACAGCTTGTAAGTGTTAAGTGTCTGAGGCCAGATTTGAACTCAGGTACTCTTGAATCCAGGGCTGGTGCTCCATCCACTGTGCCATCTAGTTGCCCAAAAGATCATTTTTAATTGAGAAATCAGAGAATTCCAGAAAGAGCTTTGATTGAAACTTTGAAAGAATGGCTGGGGAGAATGCATTCTAGGAGCTGTAAGTGGTATAAAAAAGGAGCAGATGTTGGAAAATACTTAGACTTTTACACAAAATCATGAGTGGGCCAGTTTCATTGGTAACAGAAGAGCCTTGAATATTAGGCTAAGGTTTTATTTGATAGTAAATTTTAAAACATACAAACACATATATGGGTTTTGTCAAGAAATTTAGCAGTTATAGAGGAAATAACTCAGAGCAAGGTGAAGTAAGGATCTCTCTCCCAACAGATCCATTCACTTCTACAAGTGGCCCCTTAACTTTTTGTATCTTGTCCTAGATGTAGTATTGGCCAGAGTGTGAGATAAACAGGGCTAAGATTATGTTATGGCAGTTCTGTTTTATTGGGTCCTCGGCCAATAAGCCTTGCTCAGAGATTGGAGTAGATACCCATATTACAAGTGCATATCTCAGTCAACCAGATAGAAGTGTAGCTATCAGAAGTCTTGGAGTAAGTATCCTTTCATTTATGCATAATGGAAGTGGTAAGATATTGATCTTCACTCCATACCTGGAAGGGAATATTGACATCTGCTTCCAAAAGGGAGAAGAATCAAACTCTTCAAGTTCTAAAGTACTTCAACAGTTTCCAAATGGGAGTAACATGAAACTAATAAACTAGAATCTGATTCTTATAAATGCCAGATGATAATCACAATTAGATTTTTAACAGGGGCATTTAGAATAGACATATCTCAGGACTGCAGATCAACACTATGAATTTTCAAAAATACGTAAATGAACTTACATTAAAAGTAATTATACCATTTTAGTTGGTTATTAAGGTTAGAGATATGCTTCTGTTCCTGGGTTTGATGCTTTCTAGGACATGGAGTACACAAAATTGGAATTTCTAAATTTATATAGTAAGTCTGCAACATTGCCTCCTTTGTGAAGAATGTTATTACACTTTAGGGCAGGCATGGGGAAAAATCTGCTAAAGGTCAATGACAAAATTGATACCAAGGACTACATATAGGAAAAAAAAAATGACTTCCCCACCATGTTTCCTTAAATAGGGACAGTCATTCAGAAGCACTTTTTCAAAGTAGATATTCATCAGGCATTTTGAGATGTGAGACTGGAATTTTGGAGAGAGATTAAAGTTGTATACATAGATTTGTGGAGCATTTGTATAATGGTTACATTTAGCATTTGTATAATGTTTACATTGAACTCATGAGAATGATTGATAACATGAATGAGATAGAATAAAAGGGAATAGAAGCTTGTGGGACACTGAAAACTAGGGGGTAGGAGATAGATAATGTACTAGAAGAGGCTACTGTGAAGCATCAGTCTGACAAACTGGAAGAGTACCAAGGCAAAGATTAATGTCATGTAAGTCAGTGGAGGAGAGAGTGTATAACAGAAGGGTTTGAATAACAATGCCAGAATCTTCAAAGATGTCAAGTAAAGGTGAGAACTGAGCAAAGGCTATTGTATTTAATAGGTCTTTGATAATTGAGTGGCTGTTGAGGAAGTATGGGTAGTGAATCCTGGGCTCTTTTTGGATTTCTTCTAGCACTTGTGAAAATACAGAGGAGTAGGCTCATAAAATATTGCTACTCATTATTCTGGCAAAGTTTAAGGTGACAGAACTGATTCTAAAATCATTATGAAGTAGAGAAAATTTTATTGACTGTATTCAATCTTTTTGAAATACATTTTTTCTCCCACTAATCTATGGTTATCAGGAAGGAAATATGACTGAGAGCATAGGGGAGGTCAGTACTGGGCTTTGATGAGAGGAAGACAATATTAGCAGCTGGGAAATCTACTCTAGGAATTTTGTGTATTAATAAGAATGAATTGGACTCTACTGAAGATCAGACTAAAAGAGTAGATGTTGGTGCTGTTTTTAGATTCTGTACTGAAGAACTAACAAAAAGAAAAGACAATTTTGAGTTTGATTCTGTATAGAAGTGACACTAATTAAAGTAATTTATAGAAAGTGAAAGCATATGATTAATCACCATGCAAAACAGAATAATTTCATTCTAAGCTTTTCTTGATTGCTATTTTAAACTTTGTTCATGCATGCTCAGTCTTAGACTGAATTAAGAGGCAGAGTATCCAGAACACAGAAGTGATTTTTCCTGTTTGACTCTATTATGCTTAGATAGAATTGGTAGAAATATATTTGATTTGGGGGAAGATATTCTCTGTAGGAGAGTGACCAGGATGGGGAGGGAAAACTTCACAACAGGTAGCTCTCATATCAGGAAGACACATTTTCACTTCCATTTCTGACTCTTTGAATACTTGCTTTCATTTAAAGCACAGTGCTCGTGCTAACTCCTACATAATACTTTTTTGATCCCCTAGTTGCTAGTGGTATTCTCCTTTTTAAAAACTAACATTGTATTGATTTGTATATATTTAGGCACATACATATTATTTTGTATATATGTAAACATATCTTACATGTATTGTGAAAGCCAGGTAGCACAGTGGTTAAAGTGCTGAACTTGTAGTCAAGAATTGATTTTTAAGATTACCTTAAACACTAGCTGTTTGACCTTGGGAAGTCACATCTCTATTAGCATCAGTTTTTTAATTTGTAAAATGGGGGCAATGATAACATCTAATTTTCAGGATTCTTATATGGATCAAATCAAATTTTATATATATAAATAAAAAGCACTTTCCTGACCTTTAAGCACTATGTTAATGCTAGCAATTATTATCTTACTACTTTTCCTTATTCCTTCTTTTTTCTAGTTCTATATGTGTGTTATATATGAATTTTAGCTCTTTGAGAACAAGAAATGTTTCATTTTTTATGCCAAACTTTGGCATCTGGTATTGTACTTAACACATTGTGGTGCTTAATACTATTCATTTACACATTGTGCATGCTTATATTAATTGAAAGCTATGGAAGATAATTGGAGAGACCCTGTGATGTTTAGCCTGTAGAAAACAGGATAGGATAGGGAATGATGGCTCTCTTCAAGTGTTTGAAGGACTTTCATCAAGAAAACAGGTTAGACTTTGTCTTCTTGACCCCAAAATGTCTAAACTAGGAACACTGGGTGGAAGTTGAATTTAGTTTTGGTGGAGTGGAAATCTTAACAATTATAGATGTACAAGAAAGGAATGGGGAAGGGGATTCCCCCTTACTTGAAGGTTTCAAGCAGATGGAATGATTTTTGTTAGGTGTGCTGAAAATAGTGCTGTTTCAAAAAACACATTTACCACATATCATCTGAAAGCCCTGTTATCCTTTGAATATGTAAGATTTAATTGGGCAGAGATGAAGGGGAACCATATTTTAGGCTAGTCAAAAAGAATGAATAAAAGTATGGAAGTGGGAATTTACATGCTGTTTTTAGGACCATGAAGAAAAAGGTTTGGTTATTGTGGGTGCTTTATATTATGAGACAGTAAGAAATAAGTTTGGATGGAAAAGTAGGCATCAGGTTTTAGACTGAGGACAAATTAGAACCATTAAGGCTTTTCATAATGACTGTGATGTGATTAAAGTGAGGATTACCAGGTCTCCTTGGCTTCCAGCTGGGGACAGGGTAGGGTTTGCCAATCCAAGTTGAAATCTAACTAGGAATTTTATATGAAATGGTGGAGAGGGGCATATGGTTGACAAAGCATAGAAAGGGGAGCAGAAGTCTTCAAAAAATTGAGGCTATGGTCTTTCACTTTTAAATGTATAATTTTATGGGATTGTGAAACACCACAAAAGATTCAGAAAGATGAACTTCAAAATATTAGTCAAAGGAGGGCTGGGAAACACAATTGAAGGGGAACAGGGCAAATTATTTGGAGGGGCCAAGCAGCAGTGCTGTTTTTAAAAGAAAATTTAAAATGGTTTAATTTGAAATAGAAAATGTTTTCAGTAAAAATAATACAATATAACATCCTCATTTTATGCCATTAAGTAAATTACTGTATCTCAACTCAATTTTTTCTTTAAAAAGTTATTCTTTAAATTCATGAACTAATCTTTCTCTTTAGAAAGATTGTATCAACTCGCTAGTCCTGGATTCAAGAGGACCTGAGTTCAAATCTGGCCTCTGACACTTATTAGCTATGTGACCTTGGGCAAGTCACTTAAACCCATTTGCCTAAAAAAACAGATTGTACCTACCTATATGATGTGAAAACTCCCCTCAGTTATTCAGATGAAAAGTTTTCTGAGGATACTAGCAAAATATAAAGTCTTCATGTTATCAAAGTCTTCTCTCCATGCATTGTGTCACATAGCTTCTCAAAAATTATAATTAGCATCTATATACCTTAAGGATTTTCAGTGTTTTACATAATTTCATTGGTCCTTACAAAAAACATACAAACCTTGTGTTATTATCCCCATTTTACAGATGAGAAAACTGAGGCCCAGAGCAGCTGTCACTCATCTTATTGTAATAGAGTTCATAAATATAATAGAGGTGGGTTTTTAATTCATGCCTTCCTCATTCCATTGCACACTATACACTTTCATGGTGCTTCTCAACAGGCAACAGTCACGTGGAAAGCACCAGGATTCAATTAGTTTTAGTTCTCTGGCCCTGGATTTAGACTCGCCAGGACTTATATTTAATTACTAGCTCTTCTCATTCCTGTCTGATACCTTGGACCACCACTCAGTCAATAAACATTTATTAAGTTACCACTATGTGCCAGGTACTGCTATATGCTGAAGCTAAGAAAGGCAAAAATACCGTCCCTACTCACAATGAGGGAGAACAAGTATACAATTATATATCTATATCTATATATCTATATACACATATATAGATATATATTATATTATATATATAGATATATATAAAGATATATATATATATAAAGATATAGATATAGATGTAAAATGGAGATAATGGAGAAGGAACTAGAATTATGGGGCATGAGAAATGGCTTAAACTAAAGGGCAAGCATTATTAGTTTCTTGTAAAATGAGGGGCAATGGACTAATGATTTCCAGTTCCACCCTCCCATGTCCATATCCTACTATATCTTTCCTTCCTTCTTTCTTTCTTTCTTCCTTCCTTCCATGTGGGGCAACGAGGGTTAAGTAACTTTCCCAGGGTCACACAGCTAGTAAGTGTCAAGTGTCTGAGGTTGGATTTGAACTCAGGTCCTCCTGAACCCAGGGCTGCTGCTTTATCCATGGTGCCACCTAACTGCCCCTCATGTCCATATCCCTTATAAAAAGTTTTTAAAAGAAAAAAAGAAAATAATTCAGCTAAACTGATCATCCCATTGGGAAAAAAATGATATCATGTGCATGCATATAGCTTAAGGATTTCAAAGTGTTTTACATGATTTAAATTGATTCTTACAAAAAACCTTGTGAAGTGTTATTATCCCAGCTTCATACCTGTGGAGACCAGCCTCTTCAAAGGAGCAGGGGGAGGTGGGTTTTTTTTTCTTCTTTATATTTTTCCTTTGAGGCCAAGCTTGTTATTTATAAATTTACAACATTCGGTTTAGGCTGTTTTGTGGATGTTTCTATTTATAATGTTGTAGTCATTATGTATATTGTTTTCCTGGCTCTTCTTACTTCACTTTGCATCAGTTCTCAAGTCTACCTGTGCTTCTTTGTATTTATCATGCTCCCTATTTCTTATAGGAAAACAAAGTTCCATTATATTCTTGTCATAAAATTTGTATGCCTATCATCCAATCTATGGGCATATATTATGTTTTAAATCCGTTGTTATCACAGAAATTGCTGTCATAAATATTTTGGTTTCCATAAATACTTTTTTTTGTTAGTGCTCTTCTTTGGGGATATACCTAATAGTGGAATGTCTGGGGTTGACCAACTTCTAAAGGCTGACACTGTGCCTCTTTTCCTGCTGTTAACTAGCCCAATGTTGAGCCGATGAGAACATGTTCTGTTTTGGGCCTATTTGTTAAATGTCACTTTGTACACACACACACACAGATTGTTTACTAAAATCATGGCAGAAACTTTTTTTTAACTTTCTTTACCTTGCTCTTTGTTAGTATGACAGACTTTTTAGGGGTATAATACAGAACATCCTAAACACCACCACCATCAAATATATCTATTTCCCAATCATTTCAATTCTCTCCCTAATGATTGTACTTGTGACAGATATTCTTTTATATTATGACAATAATTTTTGCTTAGTATTAGAATTTGTGGTAATATATAAGCCAGGAATAACTATTATTTAGAATCACAGGAGCATGGATTAGGAGATGAAAGTAAGTAGAGAACAGCTAATCCAACTTTTTTTGTTGTTTTGTTTACATATGAGAAAACTGAGGCTCTGAAGTAGATTCTGTCTCCTTAGACTCTCCATCAGTGGAGTATAGGCTTAGGCAGGTAGCACCAAGTTCATAAGACATTTTATATGAGTAGAGAAAAGCACTGTGTGCTGTCTAAGAACAAGTCTAGCTTAATCCTTTATCACTCCTCCAATATTTAAATGCTTAATTGTATGATATTTACATAGCAACTGTTTCTCTTTAATTGTTTGCATATGTTCATTATAGCCCTATGTTTTCTCTACTCTGGATCTGCAGCAAAGGAAAATGCTTTATTTTATGCACATTATAGAATGATTTTCAATTCATTTTTCAGCACTTCTGTCAAAGAAGGGTTATCCCCATGAGGTAACCGAAGCAGTCTGTCAGTCAACATGCATTTATCAAGCACTTAATATGAGCCAGGCACTGTGCTACATGCTAAAGATACAAACAAAGGTGAAAACAAGCCCCCTGTTCTGAAGGAATTCTGGTAGGGAGAAAGGGAAGGGAACAAGAATTTATTAAGCACCTACTATATGCCAGGTATAGTTTGCTAAATACTTTACAAATTTAATCTAATTGGATCCTCACAACACTGGGAAGCAAATGTTATTATTTTCTTCATTTTACAGTTGAAGCAAATAGAGGTTAATTGAATTGTCCAGGCTGATGCACATAAGAATTTGAGGCTGAATTTGAGATCAGGTTTTTCCATTTGCAGGCTCACTGCTTTATCCACTGTGCCAACTAGTTAGTGACAAACATGCAAACAACTCTGTACATCAAATTCACTGGGTGTCACAAAGTCTTGGCTCTAGTTCAAACTTTAACAACTTAAAATTGCACCAAAATATTTGGGGCATCTTGTATATACAGGTGAGTTGGAATATAATCTCAAATGGTTGGCACTAGCATTATGGAAGACCAGTAATGGCATACTGCAGAAAGTAGGATGGCACTAGATCTTAAAGGAAGCCAAGAAACAGAGATCAGAAAGGAGAACATTCCAGACAGGGCAAGTATAGCTAGTTAGAATACAAGGAGTTAGGAGATGAACTGTATTGTGCATGGACAAGCAAGAGGGTCTATGTAACTGGAAATGTGACGGACTTTATATGTAAGAAGATTGGAAAGTTTGGAACACCCTAAATTGTTAATGGCCTTAACAAGAAAGAAGACAATTTTACATTTGATCCTGAAGGTAATAGGGACCCAGTAGAGCTTATTGAGTAGGAAGCGACATGGTCAAAACTGTACTTTACGGTGGTCACCTTGGAAGCTATGGGGAGGATGGATTGGAATGGGGAAATACTTGAGGAAGGAAGATCAAGTAGCAGGTTATTTGCATTAGTCCAAGTGTCAGGTTTTAAGGTGAGTCCAGCTATATTAGTTGAAAAAAACATATGTAGATGATAGATGTGGAAATGTGAAACATGTAATTACATTTAAAATATATGATCTGAGGAAATTTTCATTTTGCCTACCCATCGATTCTTTTTTTTTTTTTTTTTGGTGAGGCAGTTGAGGTTAAGTGACTTGCCCAAGGTCACACAGCTAGTAAGTGTCAAGGGTCTGAGGTCGGATTTGAAGTCAGGTCCTCCTGAATCCAGGGCCATAGCTCTATCCACTGCGCCACATAGCTGCCCCTACCCATCAATTCTTTAAAGGGTTTAGATTATCTACTAAATTAGAATAAGTATAGTTGAGAAAGTTGATCACATTCTTGATCAGTTGTTTTCCTGCATTCCAAATTGATAAAATAACAAAAGTTAAAGGACAGACAACAAGAGATAGTGAAGTAGATATAACAGAAGCATTTATATTTCATATCATCTTTATAATGTGTGAGGAGGTGGTGCATTATTTTAATTGCCATGGGAGACCTTTTAAAAATCAAGACAGTCTAGTGAGAGAAGGAAGGAGGAATTAGCTCTATGAAATGTGATTTCTGGCAATTGAGAAGGTATCTGGCTATAGAATAATCTTCTCTCTGAGAAGGAACTGTTGCTTGTCTGGTAGACTGAGAATTTCTCCTGTGACTTCACACCCTAATGAAAAGCAGGCCCAGTGGCTGAGACAGGAAACACCTCTGAGACTTGAGATCAGTGAGATGAGAAGAGAACCAGCCTTGGCCTAGGGTTTTGAGGAGCAAAGCGGAGAGTATACTTAGGAAATCCAACTGAGTGGGATGGCCAGCAGAAATGTTGAAGCAAAGGGCAGCTGCATCAGGACACCTTGAGAAAGGAAAGGACATTGGGGCCTCACAACGCTCTGTGGGTTCTCTAGGTGTACATCTCTCTACTTGTATACTCTATGTATATACTCAACTGACACTATGTAGTTGTGGAAGACTGTTTGTTTCTCTGTCATACTCCCAGAAGTAGTTGTTTCAATCCTTCACTGATTCCACTAGTTTTAAGTGCCTCCTCATTCCTCAAATTATCTTTTGGTTATGTATCTGCTCATAGGTTGTATTTCCTAGTAGAAGGAAAGTTGTTTGAATTCAAAGACTGTTTTGACTGGAACCCCATTGACTAACAAAGTGCATTTCACTTACAAGGTGATTAATAATGGTTTGTGAATTTGAACTGAATTGGAACCGTAATACACGTACTATTTACCTCATAAGGTTGTTGTGAGAGTCAAGTGATACCATTTATATAAAGAATCTTATAACAATAAAAATGCTATGAAAATGTAAGCTATCATTATGATTTTTTCCAGAAGCAAGGAAATTATTTTTGTGATTGTTGTTAAGTTGTTTCAGTTGTGCCTGACCATTTGTGACACTACTTAGGGTTTTCTTGGCAGAGATACTGGAGTGGTTTGCCATTTCCTTCTCCAGCTCATTTTACAGATGAGGAAACTGAGGCAAACAGTGTTAAATGACTTGCCCAGAATCACACAGCTAGTAAGTCTTGAACTCAGGAAGATGAGTCTTCTTGACTTCAGGCCTGTCACTCTATTTGGCCACCTAGCTGACCCCAAAGTAATTAAAGTTATATACAATAACATAAAAATAGGCCATCAGTGGCAATTTTAGTTATTTCATTGAGGCAATTAGGTGGAAGAGTAGATAGAATACTGAATTTAGAGTCCCTAAAGACCAAAATTCAAATTCTTCCACTAACACTGACTAGCTGTGTGAACTTCTTAATTTGTCCCTTAACTTCCTCATACTGTTTTTTCATTAGCAAAATGGGTGGAATAATAACATTTCATTCACAAGATTATTGTAAGACTCCTAAGCAAAGCACTTTACAAACTTCAAAGTACAGTATAAATGCTAGTTATTATAACAATAATTTCATGTGAGGACTTGATTAAAAACAACACTTTTTATGTCCAAACATTGATTAGCTTAGTAACACAGATAATGTTTATTAATGAGGAATATCTGATATGCCAAAAATACCCCCTTGGAATGAGTACTTGGCCATTACTAACAGAAACCCCTCTCAAGACACGTTATTAAATCACTAGTTGCTATTAACATTTCTTATAGGTCTAATAGAAACTCAGTAATTAAGGATGGCCCTGGTGCCACTATGGACTTTTTCTACTTAGAAAATGGGAATTGATTTTTGTCTCTTCTATTAGACCTAGAGAATCACACTACTATGAATATAGTTAGTCTCTGTTGGACTAAAATTGATTGAAGTAGAGTTTCACACAGCTAAACCAACCCCTACTTAAATGAAAGCTGTAAGAGATGCCATCTTGGAAGAACATATAAATAAATCACAAGTCTGTAATTGCTCATCTGAAAACAGAAGGCTTCTTTACAGTTAGAAATTAATGATCAAATGCCTTTCTTGGCACAGTAATCAATGTTCTCTCCCTTCTTCAACTTCCTCAAGTTCTACAATGTGTATTTTTAAAAATACTACAAAGTTATTAACTTGGAAATGTCCTCAATTAATAGGTGTTATCTATTGGAGTTTTTAATGATATATGTCAGCACTATCTTTATACTTTATAGTCAATTTTTCAACAAATGCCTTACTGTTATGAAGTTTCACTGAATCTAATTGAACATGTAAATTTCATTCATCTGCCTGATGCTGTGACTCCTAGAGCTGCTTATGAAGGCTAAGTAGTTGGGTCTCTAAAATCTAAGCATTCTTTACTTTATACAGTAACAGCTGAGTCTCATTTTTTTATTCAAATTAAAAAAGCTGATTTTCAGAGAATTTTTTTCTGATTTACCTTTAGTAAATAAAATTAACAAAAGACAAAAATCTATAAGAAGCAAAACTATATTTTGTCCTGCACTAAAACCTATTTATAACTAAGGAACAAAGATAAATCTTTATTTTCTTTATTTATTGAATTCATTTCTTGAATATTTACTAAATGTGAAATACTGGGTTAGTTCCTCAGGATTTACAAAGGTAATAAGTTTTGATATCTGTAGTTACTCACTGAAGTAGCTTACAAACTAGCAAGATAGGGGCAGCTAGGTGGCTCAGTGGATAAAGCACCGGCCCTGGATTCTGGAGTGCTTGAGTTCAAATCGGGCCTCAGACACTTGACACTTACTAGCTGTGTGACCATGGGCAAGTCACTTAACCCCCATTGCCCCACAAAAAACAAAAAAACAAACTAGCAAAATAAAGTGTCTATACAAATCACAACAATACCAAGCTGATAGGAGAAGTACTATGAGAGGGATAGAAATAAAAGATTGTATGAGAAAAGATCCACTTGGGATCCGCAGCACTTAGAAAAGGCTCCTTAGAGAAGGTGGTAAAGAACTGATACATGTTATGTACAATGTGCAACAATACTGATATCATCCCATAAAAGCTAAAATTATTATTGTACTTTAATGACAGCAATAGGAAACAGGTATGGCATTTGTGGGCAAGTTAAAAAAGTCATACTATGGTAATTAATTTTCCCTATATAGCTTCTTTTTTTTTTTTTTTGGTGGGGCAATGAGGGTTAAGTGATTTGCTCAGGGTCACAGGGCTAGTAAGTGTCAAGTGGGTGAGGTCGGATTTGAACCTAGGTCCTCCTGAAACTAGGGCAGGTGCTTTATCCACTGTGCCAGCTAGCTGCCCCCAGCCTCTTGTTTTAAACAATTAAATACATAGCTTCTTTTTTGTCATATAAATCACTAGCTTAATTAATCACTTGAAAGTTTGAATCAAACATTATTTTTCCTCAGGATTACCAAAATTAACCAGTCCAAAGATTTATCTAAAAGTAGGGCTTCAAAAACATGATGATAATATAGTAAAGCATAATGGAAAGGGTAATCAATTTTGACTCAGGAGAGATTTGGGTTTGAATTCCACTTCTGACATTAATGGCTTTGTTGTGAAGATTAGGGAACAGAAGACCTTCAATTTCATGTTGTTGTTGTTCAGTCATTTCAATCTTGTCGGACTCTTAATGACCACATTTGAGGTTTTCGTAGCAAAGATACTGGAGTAGTTTGCCACTCAGAGGTTAAGTGATTTGACCAGGGTAACAAAGCCAGTACATGTCAGAAGTAAAATCTGAAAAAAAGCTTTCTTGTCCTAAAGGTCAGTTCCTCATAAGCTTTATGATGAAAAATAGATCACTTAAGCCTTATTTTCTTCACCTATAAAATGGGTAATAATAGCTATAGGAACTACCTTACATAGCTATTCTGAGAATCAGATGAGATGATATATTATAAAACCCTTGAATAGCTTGATGAATGTCTAGTTTGTTACCATTATTATACAGAATAACCTGATTGAGTACTTATTAAATGAATTTTCTAATTCCCCAACCTCCTACCTTCCCTACCTAGGTATCCATCATCTTATTGTATCCCTGGTCTTATCTAGTGGTATCATTAAAACAGGGAAGTTGCCAGGAGAAAACTCCTACCAATTCAGATCAATAATTGTTCTACAGCTTATTTTCTCACAAAGTTTTCTGTGGCAGTAAGAAGTTTCATACAACCTGTGGTCTTCAGAAGGAAAATTTGATCTTTGGTCTTCCTCACTCTGAGGTGGGCATAAAGTTCACTGGACTATGTGGACTCCATAAGAGGCTAAGGGGTTGTGTAAAGATGCAAAAGTTGTCATAACATGAAAGTATTCAATAATGAAGAGATTCAATTATGAATTAGTCCCCACTCAAATACTCTAGTTTAATCCTAGCTTGTAGGCCAGATTTTCCCTGCACACCAAGCCAAACTCCTTGTGAGAAATCTCTCCCTGATGATAGTCCTTAAAAGTGAATGCTTTAGATATAAAAGAATTGAAAGAGGCTTTTAGGAAAATTGATGAAGAACTTAGATATTTTTGAAACAAAGATCCTCTTTCAAACTGTTTCAAAAGTCAGCTCTGGGGCAGCTGGGTTGCACAGTGGATAAAGCCCTGGCCCTGGAGTCAGGAGGACCTGAGTTCAAATCTCATCTCAGACACTAGCCTTGTGACGCTGGGCAAGACACTTAACCCCAATTGCCCAAAGTCATGATATCGCACCCCAATATCATGGTCCTCTTTGAGAGAAAGGAAAAACGACAACAAAAGTCATCTACGAAGGGAAGGCTGTCCTACCCCTCTGTCAGTTTTTGTCAGAAAGTTTATGCTGATGTCTTCCCCACTAAATTAACATGATTAATTTGTCTAATTAATTAATAATAATTAATATCTAAGATTTAGTAATAGCTACAATCATCACAGAAATATTACTACATATTCAATAAAATAAAATTAGTCTTAATCTGAATTTCATTTTTTAAAATAAAGTAAAAATCCAAATCTTTTCCCCCTCAATATTTACCATGAAATATTGGCTTCTGGTTTAAGTGGATTCACTTATACGGGCCTTTTAAAAGTGCCAATTGTCTTCAAATAAGAAGGGTCTCCTGTATTTGTTTATTCACACATGTGAAACTAATTTGGTGGAACCCAATACTAACTTCAGTGCTAAAGCAAAAGTCTTTGTTTTAGGCAGAGATAATATAAACCTGACTAGTTTTATTGAACCCTTTTAATGTAAATACATGGCATGCCATTTCTTCCTTGTACTTAATTTTTTTTTTTCCTGCCCCTGGAGATTTTAAGGACAGCAGGTTTTTCACCATTTAGCCATTTAACTTCCTTAACCAAGTTCCATTACCAAAGGAACCATTGTATAATTCAAATTGGTATTTGTTGCTTAGTGAATTTTTTTTTTTGTAAACAATGAATCTCTTATCTTTCTCCTGGTAAGGACTTTTTGGGGGAATTCTAACAATCTGGGCCTTTACATTTTAACATTTTTTTACCATCTGGCAACCTGAGCTCTATTACCTAGAAAGCAGTTCATCATTTACATCTTTTGAGAAGTTGCCCAATTTCTTTTTTAAAAAAGGAAAAAAAAACCTGGTGTCACTCATAATATTAATATGCAGCACACTGTCTCCATGCTTACTAAACAATTCAAAGCTCAGCAGAAAGGCTTGGGACTTCTCCCAGATACTAAGATACAAAGTTATTCACATCAGCATAAACTGAGTCCTTAATGTAACTGTAATAAAATAGAGGTCCATTGTGGCACTTATACCCTAATAAGTAAGAATCCATAACCTCATTGTTTTTCTAAATTATTATAGTTCCATTTTTTTGTGGGGGAGGTGTGCTACAGTGCTATAAAGAGAAACAATGCACAAAGACATGCAGGGAACACACAGACACACAGACACCCCCACATACTATTTTCCAGGTACTGTGCTATGTACAAATTTCCCCCCACCCGCAAAAATAAATAAATAAATAAATGTCTCTGACCCCATGAAGCTCAAAATATTTCTGATCACAAGAATGTCCAATAAAAGCTTCTTACTACATTTATTTTTTTAAAAAAATAAAAGTATTTTATTATTTTCCAGTTACATGTAGAGATAGTTTTCAGCATTTGTTTATATAAGATTTCAAATTTCAAATTTTTCTCCCTCCCTCCCCTCCCTCTCCCCGTCCCCTAGAGAGCAGGCAATCTGATATAGGTTATATATATCTCACTACATTTCTAACTGGAAACATGGAAATCAGTAAATGAGGATTCGATTTATATCACTTGCATTAACTACCTGTGATTGAGTGGATCAGATTAGATTAGATTTTCTTCAGAATCTCCAAGATGACAGAAGTGTGGTATGAATGAAAAGCAACATACATTTACTTCTCTTTCCTCCAAGTGAAGTTTGTATTAAATTTTAGCCTTTACAAGCTTGTACAGTATAGAGAATTTCCCTTACCATGCACTTTCCACTACAAAATTTGACCAGATGTCCCACCAATAAAATTTGTCCTTTACTTTTGTCTCACCTTCTTAATAGAAATTGATACAGGCTGGTGATGGCTTGTTGAGAGGACTGGGAAAAAGCCTAAACATACATTTCCTGCTGATGTCTCTGTGCAATCAAGGAGAGTAAGTAGGTCCTCTAAAGTAGTGCGACCAAATGGTTATGGAACCAGCTTACACACCACATTTTAACATACTTGTAGAGTTCATAGAGTAGATCACTTAAAATATTATTTTTGTACTACTTTTATTCATAGCACTAATGCAAAAAGCATTTAAAATTCTTATATAATGATTGGTTCCAGGTCAGAACATCCAGTTTTTAATAATTAACTATATTTGGGCCTAGAGACCCATGACAGGCTATTGTTGTTATTGGTATTGCTTAGTATAATTATGTGGAAGAGCTATAAGACCTGCAGTTTGTGGTTCTCATATTTATAGCTATTCGGGTGGATATTTCTTCACTATGACATGTATGTATAAGGCAAGGACTTCCAAATTTTTTGCCCTGATTTTTAAAAATGAAAATATTTGAAAAATAAAAGGAGGCAGCTAGGTGGTACAGTGGATAGAGCACCAGTCTTGGAGTCAGTAGTACCTGAGTTCAAATCTGGCCTCAGACACTTAACACTTACTAGCTGTGTGACCCTGGGCAAGTCACTTAACCCCAATTGCCTCACTTAAAAAACATTAAAATATTTGTACTGTCAAAAGCTTGTTTGTTTACTAGGAGCTAGAAAATATATTAAAAGAAGATGCTGACTGATACTAAGACTGAGGTCAAAGGATCTCTGCCAGAAAATTCTTCACAAAGTGACAAAAGAAACAAAATGGTGTAATTAGAGGTAAAACAAATAATAAAACATTCCTACTTGAAAACACTGGTGCAAATAGATGGCATAGTAGATAGAATGCTAGGTCTCCAATCAAAAAGACTCATCATCATGAGTTCAAATTTGGTGTCAGATAGTTACCAACCCTGTGATGCTGGGCAAGTCACATAATCCTGTTTGTGTAAGTTTCCTCATCTGTAAAATAAACTGGGGAAGGAAATGACAAACCACTCCAATGTCTCTGCCAAGAAAACCCTAAATGGGGTGTTGAAGAATTGGACACAACTGTAAAAAAAAGACTGAACAACAACTTAAAACCACTGCTAACTATTGCAAAATGCACTGATTTTTTGTTATATTTATTTTTTGCTAAAGATTACTTTGACGTCAAGTAACACACACAAGCATATACAGAAACACATAGACACATACACAGAATAAAATCCTTACAATGCATTGAATTTCTCTTTGTCATTTGGAGTCAATCTGAGTACCCAGTTTTGCAGAAACTGCAAACCAAATATGATAACCTTCTCCAGGGTTCTCTGCTAACTTTAAGGAGGCTTGGGAGTATCTAATCTTTGCCACTAGCTTAAGACCTCACTGATTGTGTTCCCCCTGTTTTAGTGGTTCCTATACCACAGGGTATTTGGGGGCAATTAGGTAGCCCAGTGGATAGAGCATTGGGGTTGGAATCAGGAAGACTCATCTTCATGAGTTCAAATCTGATCTTAGACATTTAATGCAGTGTGATCCTGGGGAAATCACTTAACTCTGTTTGCCTCAGTTCCTCATCTGTAAAATGAGCTGGATAAGGAAATGGCAAACCACTCCAGGAGCTTTGTGAAGCAAACCCCAAATGTGGATCACAAAGAGTCTGGCACGATGGAACAACAATATCCCTGTTCCATGTAAACATTAACAGAATAGTTTTTTCAAAGGAATAAGAAGAACAAATATACAAAATCTCTTTACCCCATCATAGGGGCACAATCCTCTCACCCACATACCACCCCAGTCTCTGAAGAGGGGGATTATATTCAAGGTTTACTTAATTCCTATAGCATGAACCCACCAAGTTGCAAGCCTCCCTAGGATCTCAACTACTTGCTGTGGATTCCCCCAACATGAGATTGATAGTTTGAAACCTTAAAGTTTTACTCCCCCATTACTCTTTACTTTCCTTACTATACTTTGCTAATTTGCCACCATGAATCATTACTTAGCTACATTAGAATAGAGAATAGTTTTCCATCTTCATTTTTAAATATCATAAAATTATCTCACAAATTCTGGTTCGGATCAAGGGTCATAACTGAGAGGCATTCACTAATACCTTTAAATTTAAAATGTCAATATAACAAAAAAATTTACTTGGCTGAGAGAAACAGGCTTCTTTTTTGGTTTTCAATCATTTGATCAATTAACAAACATTTATATTATATACAGAAGACTGTGCTATACAAAGCCTTAAAAATGAAGGATAAAAATACGCTTTACTTATGTGTTTACAATATGAAATACTTATGTGTTTATAATACAAAAAAAGATAATTTCTTACATGTCTATATATGTGTGTGTACACATATGCATGCATGCATGTACATGTTTTCTCCTGATGATAGAAAACAAACTCCTAATACATCTTGGATAATATACCATATTCTATAAGATCATAGTATAATATATTAATTTATATGAACTATTCACTATGCATGTATACACATACATTTTTATGCATATGCACATGCATATTCACTAGATTTATATATATATATATGCAATCTTGTGTGTATATATAAAATATCTTATATGTATATGTATACATACATAAGCACAGTAAAGTATTTGTAATTTTAACAGGGACCAGTGACATTTCCTCTGAGAATTAAAGAATCATTCAATAAATAAACATGCATTAAGCAACTACTATGTGCCAGGCATAAAGAATTGTATTCTTAGTGACTTTATCTGGAAAATACTATAATAATATTACAAAATTGCTATGCTTGCATTATAGAAAGAGAACAGGCTGCAACCAAGATGTTTTTGCAAATTAAACATCTTTTTAGAATCAGTTCAGCTCATACCTGCTAGTTCTCAGGTTGTGACAAAAAATAAATGCAATCTATTTTTATGTTAGCCAAACTGGATTTTCATCTAATTCTATACTCAATTTTCTTTCAGTTTTCCTAGAACTGGGAGCCTTCTTTTTCATTTTGTAATTCTTTAATGGGATACTAAGTAGAGAAAGGCAGAATAATTACTATGTTTTTTTAAAATACAGAGAATATTAAGGATTATAGAAAATAAAAATTAAGTCTTTGAACATTGATATCCACCTCTAATCATGAGTTCTAAAAATATCTTAGTTTCTGCTATCTCAGGCTTAACACAGTTCTTATATGCCTAATAGTCATGGTTCTCCAATCAGATGCAATTTCCTTTGAAAGCACAGAATATGTCTTATATTGTTTTGTGTTTTTTCCCAAGCACATAGCAGTCACTCAGCAACTACTTAATTTATTGAATAAACACAAAGGAAACAATGTTTTGTTGTAGCCCATTCTCTGAGAATTGTAGTGATGATGCTTTAGAGAAGACTCAGCGGCTGCTTCTACAGTTTCAGTTATTAGAAATGTATTCTTTTTCCTCTCCCCTCCTTTCCTACCTTGCCTACTTGTTATGCACTTGGCACTTTTATTGCAGTTAAAGTCACAGGGCCTGCTGAAGACCTGATAAAATTTCTGAAGTCTCAGCTTATAACAAAGAACTTTAAAACATGGTTTCCAGGAATGCACCTGAAAAAAAAGTGATTTCTTTTCTATAGATTACTTAACTTCACTTTGTAAAATATGCTCTTTTCTTTGTAACTGATCTCGAAGATTGTTTTGTTGTTACTTTAGTTTAATTTATAATGAAAGAAAATGTTTCCACATCTTGCCATTATTATTTAAGGTATAATTTCTATATCTTGCTTTTTAAATAAAATAAATATTACTGTTTCTTTGGTAATTTTTTCCAATATAAAGAAAGAAAACAAAAAAAATGTGAGAAAATGAAATATTGTGGCAGTGATATTAATTTCTTTAGTTACAGCAGCTCTAGTAAAGACATTATATACACACTTTCATCTAATTTGTCCTTATCAGGAGAAGGATTGTACCTCAAGACTATAACGATTCAAGAGAAATTTCCTTTGGGTAACAGTTTTAGTGATTACATCAAGGAGTTTGTTTACCTTTCAGGAAAATGGTTACATTTTCCTTTTAATGCTTTATTTCTCTACTCATAACACTTTAATAGCTCTGAAGAATGAACACAAGGCCCTGCAATAATAGGTTTTATTTTCACTAGAAATATAGGAGCATTGTAAATTCAAACTTGAAGCTATTTAAATTTTTGATATTTTTTTTAAAACAGCAAACTATTCACATAGCAAATATGCATTTTGATCCATTTTTAAAATTGTTGTTTCCAATAATGATGCTTTTTTAGCAACCAGGAGAATGTCAGGTGAAAAGCAGTATAAATATATGAATTAATAATTGAGTAGCAATGTAGTATAATAGGAAGATTATTGGACTTGGAGTCAAGAATTTTGAGTTTAGATCTTGGCTCTTTTTCTCTATATGACTTTGGGTAAGTGATTTCAATTTTCTATGCCTCATTTTCCTTTTTTGGAAGTAGAGGTAATGGTACTTTTACAACATTCACATGGTTGTTATGAGGAATGGCAACACCATAAAAGTGTCATTTAAAAAATATATATATTGTTTGAGACTATGTTTTGCACTCACCTTCTCCAACTGATTAATGATACTTTCCTTAGGCCATCAGAATCTCTTACTTGCATAATATGGCAGCATTGAGATTTAGGACTTACACAGGCAGTGTCACATAACTATGTTTTGTTTGGTGTAAAATATGTCCATGGGTGGTTATTCTGTCTGTTTTGGCAAATATAATTTAACCTGTGATATATCTAAATCCATGGAGATTCTACTGTTATTTATTTCTGCTTGGAACAAATTGTGTATATAAGTTGTATGCTGTTTCTTTTTTTTCTTTCTTTTTTTGGGGGTGGGCAGGGCACTGGAGGTTAAGTGACTTGTCCAGGGTCACACAGCTAGTAAGTGTCAATTGTCTGAGTCCAGATGTATGGTGTTTCTTTTCTTTTTTTTTTTCTTTTCATATAAGGTATTTTATTTTTTCCGTTACATGTAAAGATAGTTCTCAACTTTTGTTTATACAAGCTTTACAATTTCAGATTTTTCTCCCTCCCTCCCCTTCCTCTCCCCTCCCCTAGACAGCAGGTAATCTGATATAGGTTATATCTATATATCTATATATATATACATATATATAGATAGATATAGATATAGATATCTATACACACATATATATACACATAATAACATTAATCCTATTTCTGCATTAGTTGTATGGTGTTTCTTTATGAAAAACAATAATTAGTACACACTGTACTAAGCACTGGGGGTTGAAAAGGAGGCAAGACAGTTGCTGCCCTAAAAGAGCTTACAATTTAATAGGAAGGACAACATGCAAAGACACGTAAATACATATATATATACATACATACATATATTATATATAAACTGTTATAGGATTAAGAGGAAATAATTAAAGGAGAGAAATCACTGGAATTTAGAAGGATTAAGGAAGGCTTCAGGTAGAAAGAAGGATTTTAGTTAGATGAGATTTAAAGGAAATCATAGAGGTCAGTAGTCAGAGTGGAGGAGTCAGAATATTTCAGGCATGGAGGATGGTCAGAGAAAATGCTTGGAGCCAAAAATGTCTTGTTCTTGGAATAGTCAGGAAACCCATGTTATTGGATCAAAGAATACCTTTTGAGGAGTAAGTTGTAAGAAGACTGGAAAGATAGGAGAGGGCTAGGTTATGAAGTGCTTTGAATGGCAAATAGAGCATTGTGTATTTGCTCCTAGGGACTTCCACCCTGGAGTTTATTGATAAAGGGGTTGATCTGATTACACCTGAACTTTAGGAAAATCACTTTAGTGGCTGAATCTATACTTGAATTCCTTGACAATTATACTACTTCTGATCATTGCATTACTCTTATCACCTGGATCTTTCCCTACTATTCTCATACTACTGAATGGAGTTGGGGCAAATTACCACACTATGCTGATTGGATCCACCATAAAATTTTGTTACATAGTATCAACTGGGCCCTCACTGCAGCAAGACGATCCTTTTATGCCTCTCCTCATCCATTTGCTATACTGCATACCATATGGCTTATTCCAACCCTATTGATCCCTCCTCGAGCCATTTGTGGCATTTTCCTCTCCTCACCCTCTCAGTTGATGACTTTGCCTCATAGTTCATAGAATAAAAAAGAATGAGACCTTTTTTCTCTTCCCATTTTTTCTTTTACCTCTCTCAAATGATTTTTAAAATCCTTTTTGAGCTCTTCCAGGAAGGGTTTTTGTTCTTGAGACCAATTCAACTTCCCTCTTGAGGCTTCACATGAAGGCAATTTGAGAGTATTGTCCTCATCTGAGTTTGTGTTTGCCTCTTCTCTTTTGATACAGAAGCTTTCAATGGAGAGGGCTCTTTTTTGCTTCTTACTCATATTGCAGCTTATTTATTTACTTATTTATTTGTTTGCTTATTTATTTTCATTTAAGTTGAGGTCTGCTCTGGGGGCACCAGGGTCCCTGTTTTGAGCTATAGGGGCTGTGTCACTGGCTTTTTACGCTGAGGCCTCTATGGTGTATGAATTTCCCCCGCCCTGGACTTTCTGTCTGAGCACGCTGGGATCAGTGGGCCTAGTCACGCCTATCCTGACCGTGTACCTCCAACTGGCAACCTGCCCTCTTGGCTGGTGCAGGTGGGTTTTGCCACTATCCTGCTGCACCACCAGATTTTTGAGCCAGGATCCAGGGGCCTCAGGTGCTCGGCTGTAGCCTACAGCTTCCTGCTGACTTGCCCTGCACTGTGCCTCCCTTTTGCCCGAGTCAGACCGACCTTTCCTGAAGTCTTCTAAATTATCTCTGGTTGGAAGACTGTGTCTCTCTGTCTCTCTGCAGGTTCTATAGTTTCAGAATCCATCCAGAGGCTTGATTTAATGTTCTTTTTGAGGGAACAGAAGGAGAGCTCAGGCAGCTTGCTGATTCCTCTCTACCATTTTCGAGACCTTTTTTTAAAAAAGCTTCCTCTTCACCCCTTATCTTCATGTCATATCACTCCCAACACCCTCTCTTTTTATACCCTTATCTCACATGGACTATCCCATTTCTTTGTAAAGGCAAATCTTTCTTTGTGAACCTTGGAGATCCTTCTCTCCCATTTCTCCAGAAGATAACCCTTTCCATCATCTGTACTTTCTACAATCTTCTTTCCTTTATCCTTCAAGTACACCCATCTCTCCTTCATCCTTAAACATTTTTGATCCAATTATCCCCTCTCTTTTTCTACCCCTTTGTTACTAAATTCCTTGAGAAATCAGTCTGCATTATGTGCTTTCACTTCCTTTCCTTTCACTCACTACTCAACTCTCTGTAATATGGCTTATGACCTCATCATTCAAAAGAAAATTCTCTCTCCAAAGTTATTATTAATCTCTTAATTGCTAAATCCAATGACCTTTTCACAATTTTCTTCATTCTTGATTTCTCTGCAGTGCTTTCCATTGTTCATTACCCTTTTCTCATGGATACTACTCTGTTCTGGTTCTCCTCTTACCTCTCATAGCTTATTCTCAATCATCTGATTTTTATCCAGGTCGTTGCTCTTAATTGTAGCTATCTCCAAACAGTCTCTTCTGGTCCATCTTTCCTTCTCTATTTATTCTTTTTTAATGATCTCATCACTTCCTTGGGGTTCAATTTTAGACTCTATCCAGCTCATTCCAAGATTGGTATACTTAGTCCTAACCTCTATCTTGATCTCCAGTCTCATATCAATAACTGCTTAAAATTGAATGTTTTCATAGGCATTCCAAACACCACATATATCAAACAGAATTCATTATCTTTTCTCCTAAATTCTTGAAACTTCCCAACTTCCCTATTACAGTCAAGAGCAGCATCCTTCTCCTAGTTACCTAGGCAATCTTGGTGTCATTCTTGGCCTGTCACTCTTACTCATCCCACATATGCATCCAGTTTCAGTCTTGGCATCTCTTCCCTCAAAGCATCTTTCTTGTGTGTGTCTCCTCTTTATTCATATAACTGAGTCCCTTATCATTGAATACCTTGACTTTTGGTATAACTTTCTAATTTTCTTCCCTTCCACAAGTCTTTCTTGACTCTCCCATCCATTGTCTACCAAGCTAATAAAGTGATCCTCCTAAAGAACAAGCCTGATTATGTCAACTCTTCCTCATGATCCCACCCCACTTAATAAACTCTATTGGTTCCCTCTTTCCTCCAGGATCAAATGTAATCAACTTTGTCTGGCCTTTAAAATCCTTAATGATGTGGTCCATTTATATCCTTTCAATCATCTTACACCTCAGTTCCTTAACATGTACTCTATGATTCTGCCACATTGGCCCCTTTGTTGTTCCTCATACATGGCACTGAAACTCCTCGCATCAGACCTTTCTATTGGCAGCCACCCATATTTAGAATGCTTTCTTTATTACCTCACTCTCTTTACATCTCTGGCTTCCTTCAAACCTCATCTGAAATCTCACCTTCAGAGGCTTTTCCCATCCCTCCTCCCTCCATTGCTGGTGATTTCTTTTTGAGATTATCTTCTATGTACACTATATTTATCTTTTATTTACACTTTCAGTTTTTTTTTTAGTCTTATCTCCCCTATTGGAATGTGAGATCCTTGAAAGAAGGGACTATTTTTTAAATATTTCTATATATGTCTACCATTTAACGTGATGCATAGCACATACATAGTAAACAATAAAAACATGAAGTGCATTATTTTTTAATCTTATGCAACTGAAATGATTGAAAGAATAAAGGTAGATCCTGTCTAAAACTGGAACTACTTGGCAACTGTACTCTATTCCAGTGAGAAGCAGAAAAGAACACATAAAAAATTCTGATATTTTCTGAAAAAAAATTAATTCTCAATTTCACATGTCAGATTTTAGGATTTCTTTTGTTCTCCTCTTTAATTGCCACATAGGGGAAATGGCAAAAATAGAGTGCAGGTATAAGCATTATCAGAAAATTATTTTTATGATGTTTTGAAAAACTTCAGTTTTTATAAAATTTTTTGAAAAGAAAAAGGATTGACACCATAAGTGAAAAAAAAATGACTCTCAGGGGGCAGCTAGGTGGTGCAATGGATAAAGCACCAGCCCTGGATTCAGGAGGACCTGAGTTCAAATCTAGCCTCAGACACTTGGCACTAGCTGTGTGACCCTAGGAAAGTCACTTAACCCTCATTGCCCTGCAAAAATAAAATAAAGTAAAATAAAAAAAAATAATCATTTTTTAAAATGACTCTTTACCTAGAGTAACCAAAGTGAGAAAAGAAAGACTGAATTTGTTCATAAATAATAGTGGAGATAAATTCAAGAATTTTGGGAAAATATTTCATCTAATATTATTTTTTTTCCCTAAATGACAACAGCAAGTGTTAATATTATGTCTCTAAATATTGCAAATGGAGGATCCTTGTAGTCACAGTTTATGATTACAGAGAACATTTGCTTTTCAGAAATGATTTTGTCTTGTTTGCAAGTAACATCCCAGAGTTTAAATATATTCTGGTGTAAACTCTAAAGGATATGTAATTTAATCAGATTAGAGTTGAATCTTGATAAAAACTAAGTGGTTGTGAATTGAACAATCTGTGTGGAGAGTATATACACAAGAATGTATGGAGATATGTATAACGTATTAACTTTGGCAAAATAGTAAAATGGCTTAACAACATACAAGTATTATGCATATAGTTGGTATTTTAAAATTTCTGTTTCACTTAACCTTTGTTTAATAGAAGAGAATATACAATGCTGACTGGATTATTTTAAGTATATCTGAGCAACTGTAATTGCTGATGAAGAGATGATTAAGATCATGATAGAAATGCTTAATGATATAATTTATACATCAGAATGACCAAATGAGATAATATTTATCAAGCACTCATCACAGTGCCTGGAACCTAGTAGATAATTAATAAATGCTTGTTCCCTTCTCTCTTAAACAAAATGTTATAAACACATGTTTGTGATAAGCAATTGTCCAATGGAAAAGAGTATGTACAGTGCTTAGCACATTACCTGGCATATAACAGCTAGTTTTTAAAAGTTTGTTGATTGATCAATATAGAAAATATATGTCTTAGGGAATATCTAGCAAATAACGCTATATGTTGAAGGTGACATGTGGCAGATGTATTTGAAATAGTTTAACAGGAGAAAAGATATTATATAATTCATGTTGCAAAGTTGAAAAATAGTAAATGATGCCTGACAAATGAAACCCCATAGGACTTTATGAAGTTTATCAAAAGGCCAAAGGTCTGGTTGCTTAAATAAGTATGAAAATGAGTACTGATTCTGGTAAACTTCTTCACAAGTGGGAATCTTTCACTCTTGCTTTATATCTCCAGTGTATAGCATAGTGTACTATATATAATAGTCACTAAATAATTATTATTATTTGATTAATCATGACTAATAACCACAGATTTGAAAATAGACTAAAAAAAGGAAAGCATTTATATTTAGAAGACTGACATTTAGAAGAGCATATAATATAAAAATCTGACCTCCCACCTCAAAAGGGATGCTATAGCACCATAGTTATTAAAACTAGAGACCCAATTAAGCCTAGGGGCCTTTAGTCATATCCTATATTTCTTAAATTTATAGCTGCAAAATGCAGCAGACCATCACTTTTCTGGTATTACATGAATCTTCCTAGGGAGAGTGGGGTGTTCCTCACCTTCTCTTGCTACTATTAGAGTATCAGTGGATGACTTGGGTAGCCCAGATTATTTTTTATTCCTACTATATCACCAGCCATTTATTGAATTTATCTATTTATTTGTTTATTTGTTCATTCATTTGTTTATATATTTGTTTGTTTTGCTATCATTTATTTGAAAATACCCATCACACCATTTCTTTATATTTTACTGCAACCTACTCACATTCACCATAATTCTCCTTGAAACAAAGGCCCTTCTGTTTAATATTGATATTATTCTGGCATTTTGTGTCTATGAGACAGTAGAGTACAGCCTTTGAAAAAATGAAGCTAGGTATCACCCAATGGTCAATAGAAATTGAAATGGAGGGCTTTTTGTTTTGTTTTATTCAGAGCACCTAGTAGTTTGGATTTGGGATATGTTAAAATTCAAATAAATTATCTGAAATAGTGATTGTGCTTTCTAAATTTGTGTTATAATATACAGTATATTTGCTTACACTTCTAGAATATTAACAAATAATCTTACATATTCTTTATCTCTAGTTCATTTTCTTTCTACTTGTCTCAGTTCTGCGTATTTTAGATTAGTAATACCACAAACTCATAGTTTAAACTGTTGCAAAATTCATTGCATGGTACATATTAACCTCTAAGAAATCCCTCAGGTATAAAATGTTGTGATTCCAAACATGAGGGATTCACGAATAAAAAAACATTAATACTACATTACAGTGCCCCTTGGCATAAATAGCATTCCTTTCCACTTAGCTGAGGCAATCAGGGATATGTGTGTGTGTGTGTGTGTGTGTGTGTGTGTGTGTGTGTGTGTGTGTGTTGGGGATTGGGCTCATCCTTTAAGGAGGCCGTGAGGGCACTGTAGTAATAAACAGTGTCTTCTCAACCTTTAACTTAGTCCCAGAGGTCAGAAGGAGAGGCATCCTTTTCAGCTCTGCTGATGCTCCAGAAGGTATAGGGGAAAAATAATACCCTCCTTCTACCCCATGACTCAAGAAAATGTTTCCAATACTGCTGCCATTGTGAAGTTCCCCTTAGCATACTTTTACAGTTGATCAACACTGTAAAGTCACACTGGTCCTTTGCAGTATGGACCTCGTATCACACAGGCTCCATGATCTTTATTATTTTTGTAGAACTCCTTGTCATCTTTTCTGTATTTTTCTGGGTGTGAGATGATACTTTAGAGTTTTAAAATGGGCATTTCTCTTATTAGTCATTTGGAACAATCTTTCATATGATTACTAATAGTTGGAAATTTTTCTTTTTTCAATTGTTTGGTCAACTCCTTTTACAACTTATCTATTAAAGAATAGTTCTTTGTCTTATATATTTGGTTAAGGTACAGTTAGAACACTGGATTTAGAGTCTAGAATATTCTACTTCAAACATTATCTCAAACACTTTGCCCTTGGGCAAAGTATTTACTCTCTAACTGTCAAGTTACTCATACATAAAATTAGGACTTGTACTAGATGACTTTTAAATTCTCTTCCGGATCTGAATCAACTCTATGATATCTTAATTTTTGATACAAATATTTTCCCCCTAATTGCCAGTTTCTTTATTTTCCTTGATTTTCTTTGGCAAAAAAAAAGTCAAATTCATGAGATTGAAATTATCTGTATTAGTTGTATGATGTTTAAAATCTAATGTGGGTCCTAAAATGCCCCCCCCCTCCAGTTTTGGGAGGAAAACTGGCAAGAGTTTAGCCTTTTAAGCATTTATTAAAGTGTATTAGAAGTTAGTGAAGAGAGAGAATGGAAATCCCTAGTTTAGATCCATTCGGTATAGCAAGAGAGAAACCCTTGCTTTTCCTAGCAGTCCACGTGAAGTTCCCTCACCATGCCAAAGTCCTGAACAAAAAGAGAGACCCTTTTTTTCTCTGTTTGCCACCACCAAGCCAGTTCTGGATGAAAAGCGAAAGATGGAGCAAGCTAGCCTCCACTTCCTACTTCCTGCCTCCCTGCCCAAAAGAGGAGGTACTTCAAGCTGACTGGTTGAGAGTGGTCTCCTGTTGATGGCTTAGTTCACAGCCTCTGAGAACAAGACCCCACTCAGAGTCAGCCAGGCATGATCTCCTTTTGATGTCGCAGTTCACAGCCTCTGAGAACAATATCCTACTCAGGGTCAGCCATGTGTGGTCTCAATTTTATCATTCTTAAGTAGGTTCTCAGTCAGTTTCTCAGTCTCACCCAATTCAATCAATTCCAAATCAATCTTCAGGTGGGGCCCCTGGGTATCTGCCAACTCCCATTATTTTATCACAGTTGCTTGTTTTTTTTAATCTCTTGAAAAATACCTGACATGGTTCTCTTTAAATGTGTCTCTGCATGTGTGCACACAACTTTTAATATTTAGTTTGCTTACCCATTTTGAGCTTATTGTAGTAGATGGTACAAGCTGCTGGCCTAAATCTAATTTATGCCAAATTGCTTTCCATTTTTCCCAGCAGTTCTTGTCATATAATGAGGTTTTGTTCCCCCGAAAATAGTTTTTATTATTGGCCTTATAATATTTGGGTTATTAATTTTATTTGTTCTATGTATATATCTTGTTCCATTGATTCACTTTTCCTGTTTTCTAATCAGTGTCAAGTAGTTTTGATTGTGATCTGTTTTATAGCATAATTTGAGATAGTTGCTATTTTCTCTTTATTGCTAATTTTATCATTATTTTTTCATGACCTTTTAGACCTTTTGTTTTTCTCAATGAATTTCATTATTATTTTCTCTATCTCAATAAAGTATCTTCTTGGTAGCCTAATGGGAATAGTAATACATTTATAAATTAATTTACATATTATTGCCATTTTATTATATTGTTCTAGTCCAATTATAACCACTAAATATCTCTAGTTATTTCAGTCATAGTATATTTGCTTTAAATAATATTTATAATTGTATTTTAGAAGTGTAATTTTATTGCTGTCTCCTTTTAACATCACTTGCATTTCTCCTAATATTCCTACTCCACTCTCCCAGGAAATCATCACTTGAAATTGTATTTATATAGATTTTGAATTTGAGTTGGTAGATTAGCTTCCCTCAATTTTAAGCATTTTTTTATTGTTTGAATGGAATTTCTCCCTTAGTTTTATTATTGCTATGTGGAAATGTTTTTTACTTTTGTTTATACATTTTGCCAAAGTACTTTATTTTCTCAAGTAGTGTTTTTGCTGATATTCTGGGATACTTCTTTAGTTTTTGTTATATGTAGTTAGATTTTCTCATTGAATAGAAACTTTTTGTATCAGAGAGAAGATCCATTATGAATTATAAATTTGGTTCATTAATGAGGTGCCATTGGAGAACGTTCACTGTGACTTTCACTTGCCAGGGGATTTTATAACTTTAGCCAAGAAAGAAATCCTCTGAAATTACCATCTTGAGATCAATGTCATGTCTCTGCAATATAAGGTAGTATTACTTTTACTGGGATTTTCATTCTCTTTATGAAATTTAAATCTCTGAACAATGAATAATGGTGGTGATGAGAAATATTCTTTGACCTGTCCCTGAAGTCTATCAAATGCTTTAAAAGTTCCATATGAAGCAGGGGCATGGTGAAGCATTTTATAGTAAAGCTTCCTATTCGAGTACCACTATATGGAATGCCACAAGAAAGAACAAAGTCCTCCAAAATATACTGACATACATTTCTTTGACTTGTCCTTTCAATACACTGGGGACAATAAGGTTAAGGTTTAATCAGTTGCCAGTTTTGAACTCTATTTTGAATCTATTCAATTCTGTCCCAGAAGTATTTGATAATGAAATTATGCAACCAACATTTGCTTAGCTCTCATAGGGTCCCATCCTTACTGTCAGAATACAAGGAAGGGCAGCTCTTTATTTCTATAAACTTGTAGGAAGACAATGTCATAAAATCATTGGAGCACACAACTCAGGCAATTCAAAAGGAACAAAACCCTGACCAAAACTCCAATCTCAAAAGGTATGAAATAGGAACATTGCTCTGTAGCACTCCCTGACAACAGCATTCTTATCTGAAAAGCAAGAAGGGTAAGCCAGACTTAGCTTTAATTCCACAAAGAGTTATTGAATGTCTTTTAGGTGAAAGAATCAGTGCTAGGGGCTAGGGAAGCAAAAATGAAAAATGATATAGTCTGAACTCTAATAAGGGTCATAGGATATACACACAAATTTTACGATGAAAGATAGAATTTGATCACTTGGGGATGGCCAATCCATAATGAAATCTGGACATGATTCTTACTCTAAAATCTTACTCTAAATTCTTTACTCTTCCAAAAGCAGTTTGACTTGCCACACTTTTGTGATGTATGCTCTTCAACCTTAAATGTAGGAGCTAGAACAGGAAGAAAGGGATTAAAGCTTCTATCAGGGATGCTAAAAACCAGATTAATTATTTGGCACAACTTTTTGTGTACCAAGAAATGCTGCCTTACTTAGTGTGGTTTACCTTTTCACAAGGAAAGGGCTAAAGAGAGAGTATTCTGGGTTTAGTAATTAAATGGGATCTGAAAAAAAAAACAAAATCAAAGATCAGTAAGGAAAAAAGAAAAGGAGAAGAGAACACCATTAATATGTTTTCCTCTTGAAGGTATCAGATTTTTCCCCCCTAACTAAATGGCTGATGCCTCTGTCTCATCTTGTCAGTTATTCCTTTCTTAACTTTTTAAAGTACCACTCTTACTATGCAAACTACCTCCCTCTCTACTGCCCAATGTCATATCTGGTTTCGAATGATCATTTTAGGTGCTTAATGATAATGATTTCCTTCTAGAGTATTCATGCTAACAAAATTGATTATTAAACTTGCTACATGATAAAGATGTCCATGCTCGTACCCTATGGAAGTTTTCCTTTTTCTATTTCTCTATCTTTTTGGGAACTGGCAAGTAATGAATACAAAACTCTTAAGTCCTATTTGTGGAAAATACTCATTTTATCATCTCTACATTCTCCCTACCTAATAGACTGTAAGCTCTCTGAGGGCAGGATCTATTTCACTTTTATCTTTCTTTCTCCAGTGCCAAAGTGCCTAGGACATTGCATGTGCTTAAGAAAGTCATATGTGTGCGTGTGTGTGTGTGTGTGTGTGTATAAAAGATCGAGAAGAATAACTTTATATAGACACGTGTATGTATGTGCATATATATATAATTTTATTCATCTTCTCGATCTTTCAAAAGTATGTGTTACTCTAAATGCTGAGATATACTTATTCTATATAATGGTTTAGGAAATATGCTAATTCTCCATCACTTTTCACTCTATTTAAAAATACAATTGAATGTGTAAATGAATGATAGAATGTTCCTTTCCTCAGAGGCTTTGAAAGACCACTTAAATCTCTCCTCCTTTTAGCCTTCTAACCTTTCTTTATTGCCATTCTGTACAACACGTCTGCCTATATCTTAGTTGCTGTAGTTTATGGTCTGGTTCTCATTTTGTCCAGAAGAAGAGGTTAAAGTTTAACTCAGAGGCAGCTCTATGTTATTCTTAATTCCTCTAGGATGATGCAGAGATTTTTCTGTAGTGAAAGATTGCATAGAAAAGATGGTTAACAGATTGAAGCAAAGAAAATTTCCTAATTCCAACATGATACAGAATATGGAAAGCCAGTTAGAATCAAGATAGCTCAGGGGAAGAGAACTTGGATATAAACATTCTAAGGTCAAATCTTTCATTTAAATAGATGAAAAATAAGAAGAATTGTTTTCATTTATGCATGGCATAGGGATGGAGATGGGACTGGAACAGAGGTGAGGATCCTCCTATTATAAATGAAGGTCAACAGCACCTTCTCTGCAATTTTGAGCCTTAGAGAATTGCCTTCAGCTCCAAGAAATTAAAGTGACTTTCCTTTGGTCACATAGTCAGTATGTGTCAAAGGCTGGGAATTAGGAAAGATATAGGGACTGTACTCTTATGTGGCATATTCAACAATTTAAATATTCTGATGTTCTTCAGTTATATAGATAATTTTAATTTGGGGTGTGCTATGCTCCTTAAAACTCAAAACTCTTGTTTGATATTATCATTGTAGCTGGATCTATATAAGCTAAGTCAGATATTTGGAAATGTTTCATTAATTGATTGTGTGTTTTTTGGTGTTGAGTTTGATTTTTAGCATTGAGGAAACCAAGATTAGCTGTTAAATAATTATATCCATGAGCATTTATGTTGTTCAGGAAAAATGATGCAAGAAGATTTCATAACTTCCACAAAATTCATGACTATAAATTAAATGGACTTTTGATAAACAAACATATAACAATACTCCCCTTATAAAAAAACAGCTTTAATCATTTAGGATTTTTCTTCTTTTTATTGCTAATTGAATCTTGATATTCTCAGGAGGCTTGATGAAGCTCTTTTAAGCTGTACATAATGTATGTCAGCTTGCATGTTCCTTAATAAAGTATGAACATAACTGTAAAATAATAAGCTGGCATTTACTTTGTGGTACTTTAAGAAAAGCAATTAAATGGAGTATATCTAAAAACTAGAAGACCTTGTGCTTTGGATTCTAAATATTAATTTTACACCAAATATGAATGAAATGTCTACTGTAGCTAATTCCCAATTTAGGAATAGTTTGTGTTACAAATTTATAAGCTTACTTTCATCAACTATTCACTAAGCAAATTATTCATTGTCTGCTTTGCATAAAGGCATGATTCTACATACTTTATGGAATGCAGAGAAAAATATATGGTTCTTCTCCCCCAGGACAATGTGCCATTAGAGAGATATCAACTTGTGGGACTTTAAAGGAGGAAACAATTACTCTTAGGTGATTTTAGACATCATGTGGTCTAAATTCCTCATTTCACAAAGGAGGAAATTTTGAGTCATTTTCAGTCATGTGAGACTCTTTGTGACCTTGTTTGGGTTTTTGTTGGAAATGATACTGGAGTGGTTGGGAATTTCCTTCTCCACCTCATTTTACAGAAGACAAAACTGAGGCAAACAGGGTTAAGTGACTTGCCCAGGGTCACACAGTTATTAAGTGTCTGAAACCAGATATGAACTAAGGAATATTAGTCTTCTTGACTATTCACCACACCAGCATTCTATTCACTACACCACCTAGAGGTTCAGAAACCTATACAAATCTGTACAGGTATGTAGTAAGTGGTAAATAGATAATATGAATCCAATTTTCTTTTTTTAAATTACTTTTATTTATTTTGTTAAATGTTTCTAAATTACATATAAAGTTTTTGCAAATAATCATTTATAATTTTGAATTCCAGATTCTATTCCTCCTTCCCAGGATTACCCCTTCCTTGAGAAGTCAAGCAATTTGATTTTGATTATACATGTGAGGGCATGCAAAAATATTTCCATATCATCCATGTGGCAGAAGAAAACATAAACAAAATAAAAGAATAAAAATAAAGTTTAAAAAATATGCTTCAATTTTCATTCAGATTTTATCAGTTCTTTCTCTGGATGTGGATAGCATTTTTGAATTTGGTTCTTTGGAATTGTCTTGGATCATTGTCTTTATTAGAGTAGCTAAGTCTTTAAGTTTATCATTCTTATAATACTGAAACTGTGTATTATGTTCTCCAGGTTCTCCTCACTTCACTTTGCATCAGTTCACAGAGGTATTTCCTTGTTTCTCTGACATTACCTGCCTTGTCATTTCCCACAGCACAATACTATTCCATCATAATCACATACCCAAACTTTATTTTGCCATTCCCTGATTGATGAGTATTTTGGCCACCACAATAAGAAGTGATATAAATATTTTTAGTAAAAATAGGTCCTTTTTCCCTTTTCTTGGCTCTCTTCAGGTTACAGATATCATAGTGGTATTGCTGGGCTAAAAGGTATGCACCATTTTAAAGCCCTTTGGGAATAGTTTCAAATTGTTCTCCAGAATGGTTAGACTAGTTCACAACTCTAACAATGAATTAGTGTCCCAATTTTTTCCACATCCCCTCCAATATTCATAATTTTCCTTTTCTGTCTTCTTAGTCAGTCTGATACGTATGAGGTGGCATCTCATAGTTCTTTAATTTGTATTTCTCTAATGAATAGTGACAGTATTTTTATGTAACTAGATAAATTATCTTTGATTTATTCTTATGAAAACTGCCTGTTTATATCCTTTGAGCACTGGAGAATTGTTTGTTTTATAAATTGGGCTTGTTTCCCTATACAGTAGAAAAACTGACATCTTAGAGGAATTTACTGTAAACACCACAGCCCCCTCCCCCTCCCCCCACTCCGTTTCCTCTTTTCCTTCAAATTTTTGCTGAGTTGGTTGTTTGTGCAAAAGCTTGCTAATTTCATGCAATTCAATTATCTGGTTTTTTTCTTTTGGCAATCCCCTCTATCTTTTGTTTGGACATAAACTCATACCTTACCCATAGGTCTGACGGATACATTTTTTCCATGCTCCCGTAACTTAATTAAGGTATCCTGCTTTAAACCTGAATCATTTATCCATTTTGACCTTATCTTGGTATACACTGTGAGACAGTGGTCTATATCTAGTTTCTTGTAAATTGCTTTCCAGTTTTCCTAGCAATTTTTGTCAGATATTGAGTTCTTGTAAGTATTCAGGTATTTCACATAGATATCCAATTTTACTGGCATATAACTGGGCAAAATAATTCCTAACAATTGCTTTGATTTCATCTTCATTGGTGGTTCATTCTTCCTTTTCATTTTTAATATTTGTATTTTAGTTTTATTCTTTCTTTTTTTAAAATCAAATTAAGTTTGGTTTATCAATTTTATTGTTCCCCTCAAAAACAGTTGTTTTATTTATGAGATCGATGTTTTGTTCACTTGTTTGTTTTTTACTTTAACTGTTTTATTAATCTTTCCCTTGATATTCAGGATTTCCAATGTGTTCTTTTTCTAGATTTGTTGTTGTTGCATGCCTATTAATTGATCTGCTCTTTCTCTATTGTATTGGTGTATTCCTTTAGAGAAAGACATTTTCTTCTAAGTAGCACTTGGGCTGAATCCCACAAATTTTGGGATGTTGTCTTATTGTTTTCATTCTCATTGAAACTATTGATTGCTTCCATGACTTGCTTTTTTGACACACTAATTCTTTAGAATTAGATGATTAAGTTTCCAATTAGCTTTTATCCTCTGCTTCCACATCCCCTTTTTAAATACAATTATGGTCTGAGTAGTATACTTTTAATATTTCTCTTTTCCTGCATTTGCTTGTGAAGTTTTTGCGTGGTCTTTTTTTTTTTTTTGTAAAGTTGCTATATAAGCTGAGAAAAAAAGTATACTCTTTTCTTATCCCATTTAGTTTTATCCAGAGGGTTATCATATCTAACTTTTCTACAATTCTATTAATCTCCTTAACTTTTTTCTTATTTATTTAATAGTTAGATTTCTCTAGCTTTGATTGGGGAAAGATGATATCCCCCATTAGGACAGTGTTACTGTTTCCCCCCCCTCTTTAAATTCATTTAACTTTCCCTTTAAGAATTTGAATGCTATTCCATTTAGTACATATATGTTTAGTATTGATAATACTTCATTTTCTAATTTTTTTGTGCAAAATGTAGATTCCTTGCCTATCCCTTTTAGTTAGGTTTACTTTTGCTTTTCCTTTGTCTGAGATCATGAATGCTACCTCTGTATTTTTTTACTTCAGTTGAATCATAGTAGATTATACTCCAACCCTTTATTTTAACTTTGTGTGTTTCTGTTTCAAGTCTGTTTCTTGTAAATAACATATTTTTGGATTCTTGTTCTTAATGCATTTTGAATTTATCTTCTTTTATGGGTGAGTTCATCCCATTCACATTCATAGTTATGATAAATAAAAGTGCATTTCCCTTCCTTCTCTTTTCTTCTGTTTATCCTTCTCTATCTCTTTTTATCCTGTTCATTCTTAAAAGTCTGTTTTGCTTCTGACTACTGCCTTTTAACTGCTCTCCATTTTATTACCTTCACCTTTCTCTTATCCCTTTCCACTCCTACTTCCCAAGTGGGCAAGATTGATTTCTATTACCAATTGAATATGTGTGTGTGTGTGTGTGTGTATGTGTGTGTGTGTGTGTGTGTGTGTATGTGTGTCCACATGCACGTGTGTGGGGGTAAAGCTCTTCTTTGTGTCTCTCTCTTTTTTTTTTTTTTAGGGAGGCAATTGGAGTTAAGTGACTTGCCCGGGGTCACACAGCTAGTAAGTGTTAAGTGTCTGAGGTCGGATTTGAACTCAGGTCCTCCTGAATCCAGGGCCAGTCCTCTATCCACTGCACCACCTAGCTGCTCCTCTTTGTGTCTCTTTAATGAGAGATACTTTTTTTCCGTTCTTCCTTCTTCCAGCATATCCCTCATTCTCACCTTTCCATTTTTTCCTATCATCCCAACATTATTGCCTCACTCCCACACATTTTTTAATGTAGAATCATTCTAACCAACTTAATAATGATACAATTCTTAGAATATACTTGTATCATCTTCCCAGGAAGGGTCCCTGATCCCTTGGTATTATAATCAGTACTTCTCTTCAGTGCTACTCCTACCTTGGGACTAGAAATGATACAGTTCCTCAGGGTCCCTGATTTCTTGGGGACAGGACTATTACTGCTCCTCAGGGTTTCCAGAAGTGATCTTCTATGCCCTTGAACTATGACATAGAAGAGGATATAAGCAATGGAATTGCCATATGGTTTCTGTTCTTGCACTAGGACAAGTGTACTTAAAATAATCTCTTTCTGGCCAATTGCCAGATTCCCATACCATCTCTGGCTTGAGAGTTCTTGAAATTACGGCTGCTTCTATCAACATCTCCTAGTCCCACCACTGGTGTTTTATCCATGTGTGCTCCAAGTCAGCTCCCTCCCCTGCGTCACAGATCTCTCTTTCTGACTTCTTATGTTGTCTTGGGGTGGAAAGATATTTCACTGGCTGTCACTCCATGACTCTGTCTGAGATGTAGTTTTAAAGTCATTTCAAGGGGAATCTTGGGAGAGTTTGGCTGAGTGCTTCTCTGCTCCCCCATCTTGTCTCTGCCACCAGAAGTTGAACCCAATCATTCAGTGCTTATTCTAGTGTATGCTACTGTATCTTTATAAGTTATTTTTGTGATTCTTCTTCACAGTTTTGTTTTCATTGCTATGAAAATTAATCAATACAAAATGGAAACCTCTATTTTTTCAAACTCAAAATATTTGAACTTGTGATATTATGCAAAAAGAAAAATATCAAGGTAATACTAATTAGGATAATATATTGCATTGTAAGTTATAACCTCTTTCAAAGTGCTCATATATTATTTGATTCTAATAACAAACCTGTGAAATACATATTGCTTTATATTGTTTACATTTTAATGTGGAGTAAACTGAAATCCTGATATGTTAAATAACTTCTTATGGGCAAAACAACTAAGTGGCCCAGAGAGTATTAAATTTTCACAATTTCACAATAAAAAATCTTGTTATTATTATACCATCATATTTTCTCCCTGATCAAACTAATTGAGATACTGTTTACCTTCTTGCATTTTTCAGCTAATAATGCCTTTAGTAGTGAGTGATTTCTAGTAATTGGAACGTACTGTCAGGATTCCACAGTCCTGGCAGCTTCTTGTCTTGGCACTGACTTATTGGTAGATTTCTTCAGTGTCTTTCATAAATCGGCCTCCTATGCTCTGTACCTCCATCAGTTATTGCCATAAAAGAGGAAAGTAGTACTTCCTTGTTAAATCACTTTGAAACCTGAGATGAAAGCTGTTCCAAATGTGCAAAGTACTATTAAATGTCCAAGAAGGATTTGATTGATGATTTATACCTCAGCATTAATTTCAACTTAACCCATATATGAACCCTGGTTTTCTGAGAGGAAAGACCAGAAGAAAGTCTCTAGTACATTTAGTTTCCTATCCTCACATTGTCTATTCCTTTTTTGTTCTTTGACGGAAAGTGGAATTAATTATTTCATATATTAAATGGATTAGCCATTTATTGTTTTTCAATTAAATGTTGCTTAGTATTTAAATATTTGAATCTTTCATGAATTTTTGACATATTTTAATAAATCAATCTATCCTGCAGCAAGAAGTATACATATTTCTAGAATAACTCTACCACAGAATTGGAAAAGAGCTAAGAAGTCTTAGAATTTTGCCTGTACTTCTCTGATCTTATTAAGAAGTACTTATCCAAGATCTACTTGAAAAAAAAATCTAAAGTAGGGAAAATCCTTCATTTCCTTAGGCAATGCATTCTACTTTTATAAATCTCTAATTATAAGTTTTTTTTTCCATTTATTGTTGTTCAGTTGTGTCTGACCATACCAATACTGTCTATGGGTTCTTCTTGGCAAGGATACTGGACTGATTTGCCATTTCCTTCTCCAGTAGATTAACGGAAATAGAGTGTAAGTGACTTTCCCAGGGTCACACATCTAGTAATTAATTGTATGAGGCTGGATTGAACTCAGGTGTTCCTGACTCCTGCCTCCGCACTGTAATGACTGAGCACCTAACTGCCTCCAAAGCAAACAGAGGTTAATTGACAGGCCTAGTATTACACAGCTAATAGGTGTCAGAGACCAGATTTAAACTTAGGTCTTCCTGATTCCAAGTCTAGTGCTCTATCCACTGAGTCATCTAGCTGCCCCATTTCTCCCCATATATCAAGTTTAGATTTACCTGTATCTGCTAAGTCAAAAAAAGTATTTATCAAATACCAACCATATGCCAGATACCTGTATACTTCTAGTTCTGCTTCTTAAGTCCTAATGGCCCATAATAGTTCTTAAAATACATAAAGACAACTATCATGTCACTATCAAAAGCTTCTCTTCTCTGGAATGAATCTTCCCATTTCTTTCAATACACCTTCATATGGAATCCAATATTCTTTTCTTTTTTCTTTTTCTTTTTCTTTTTTTTTTTTTGTTTTTGGTGAGGCAATTGGGGTTAAGTGACTTGCCCAAAGTCACACAGCTAGTAAGTGTTAAGTGTCTGAGGTCAGATTTGAACTCAGGTACTCGAATTCAGTGCCAGTGCTGTATCCACTGCACAACCTAGCTGCCCCCCAATACTCTTTTTAACTTTGTCTCTATGTCCTTTCAGTATCCTTTAACAAACCATGACACACCAAAAACATTTTTTATAGTAGAAAAACAAACAAACAAAGAAAAACCAAACCTAACCCCCTGGAAATAGAATAAATTTCCTAATGTTGGGGAAATTACATACATACACACACACACACACATAAACCATTTTTTTATATATGAATGTAATGAATTGTCACTCTTCTGTAAGAAATAGTGAATATGTTGAATACAGAGAGCCTGGAAAGACTTACATGAAATGATGCAGAATAAAGAAAGCAAAGCCAAGAAAACAATGTACACAAGTATAACAATGTAAAGTGAAAGAACAATCACCAAAAAACAATTGATAGTCATTGCAGAAAACTTAAAATGAAATCTGGCCCCAAGGAAGGGAAATGAGAAGGCGTTGCTAGAGGTTAGTGGTCCATGAGTGTCACACATCATGTATGTATTCAAACTTTTTGATCATTTTTGATATTTTCTTTCTTCCATTTTTTTCTTTAAAGTTGTTATTTTTTTATATAAGGGCTCTCTGGGATTGGGCAGTAGGAGAAATCCTAAAGAAAAGGAAGGAGAAGGAAGAAAAGGTAGAGGAGAGGGAAAGGGGGGAAGAAGAGGCAGAAGAGAAGGAAGAAGAAGGCAGAGGATGAAGATTAGAAAGAAGAAGCAGAGGAAGATGAAGAAGAATAAGAGCAACAACTACAATTTTTAAAAAGACAGTCAAAATTGCAAAATTATAAAGATTAATCATAGCCCCCAAAAAGATATATATCTCTCCTCAGTCCTTTGAAGTGCACATGTGTGAAATATTGAATATTACAAAAAGACTTTTTTGAGTTGATTGGTTTTTACTGATGTTTCTTTTCTTCTTTGCCTTTAATCTTTAAAATGGTCTTTGTTATGTGGGACAGCTTTCTGGGAAGATTGAAAGGTATTTTGGGAGAAATTTAGATATTGAAACAAAAAAATACTAAAATATTTTTTTTAAGGAACTGCTGTTATAATTTGGTAGATATGAAGCAATTCTTTTTATCAGTACCTATCTTTTTAGAGCTCCAAAACACTATTTTAAATTTTCTTGTATTTATTAATTTGCTTAACGTGATATTATACCACAGGATTGTTTTAATTTACACATTTCTTTTTATTTTTAATTTAATTTAATTTAATTTAATTTAATTTTAGTGAGGCAATTGGGGTTAAGTGACTTGCCCAGGGTTACACAGCTAGTAAGTGTAAAGTGTCTGAGGCCAGATTTAAACTCAGGTACTCCAGGGCCGCTACTCTATCCCTGCGCCACCTAGCTGCCCACATGTTTCTTTTTATTAATGATTTGAAACAGTATTTCATATGATTTTTAACAGTTTAATTTTTTGAGAAGTGTTTGTTTATATCATGTCATAAATTATCAATTAGGAAATATTTTTATTACCTATTTCTGTTAGTTGTCTATATATTTTGGACAACAGCCCTTAGAGAGATTTCTTACAAAAATTTTCCCGTACTTAGTGTCTTCCTTTCTTATCCAAGATGCATTGATGTTGTTTGTTTCATAATTTTCAATTTTATATTTTGAGGTTTGAGAAGCTATGGCTTATTTTTTTTTTGCTCTATGAGAAATACAAAGAAAACATGATTTTCAGTATTTTTCTAGGTTGGGGACACTGGTCATGAATATTTCTGTGAAATATTCACAATCCCCAAACCTCAAAATAAAATAAAATCTTTAACTCCTAACCGAGAGAAATCCTTCTGGCTCATTTTGTTTTTTCTTCTAGCACCCTTCTAACCTCCCTGGAAGAATTCAGTCTTTAAAAAATACTATAGGAAAGACTTGATTTATATCTCCTGTGAGTCAGCATGACATGGTAGATAGAAAGCTGACATCAAAGCTATAAAACCTGAATTCAATCCCTGCTTCTTATAAATAACTTTTTGTGTGACACTGGGCCAGTCATTTAAAGTTTCAGTTTTCTAGGCAATTCTATAAGATCATAAATTTTAAAGAACATGTTAATTTGTATTATTCAAGGGGCTTTTCTCAACTAAAGATTCCCTTGTACTAAGGAAAATCACCATTCCCTTCCCTGTCCCTATTCCTATTCCTGTCCCTGTCCCTGTTCCTGCCCCTATCCCTATCTGTATCCTATTCCTATCCATATCTCTATTCCTGTGTCTATCCCTATCCCTTTATTTACATGCCAGAGGAGGAGTATAATGGAGTCTATAGAGTCAAAAAAATCTGCCACCTTCCTGATGAAAAAAAAAAATTAACCTCATTAGCAAGTGTTACCCCCCTTGTATCCTTTTGCCCCATACCAACCTAATCCTCATGACTCTGAATCTCAAAAAGGTATATATCTTGTCTATCTTGATCCTCAATGCACATCACTATCTTCTGTGCTCCCTTCCTTGTCCCTGGCTCAGTACTCTGTTTATCCCCTTGAGATGTTGTCTTTCTTCTTTCTCTTCAGATCATTAATTCTTGCCTCTTTTGCCGCTTTTTTTCATCAAGGCTCTGTCTCTCTAGGAAATCTTATAGATGATGTGGCCAACAGCCCTCACTCTGCCTATTTGGACTGCTGCTGCTTCCAGGCCTTATGTCTACACCTTTTTTACTTCATGTATGCCAAGTATTTTTCAGATTAAAAAGTAAATTAATATGTAGAATGTATATGGGGAAAATCTTAAAAAGGCACACTATTTGATTTACTTCTTTTTTAATTTCAGTTGGATGCTTGATAAAATTTCAAATTCTATTGGAAATGTTGACATTGTTATTAAAGTATCATAAGATGATTTTTCAAATAATTTACAAGAGTTGAAATTAGATGGGGATGCAATTGGCATCGTGATAAGTCATCCTGTTTCATAAAAAAATTCATAAGTCTCATTGTGGAATGAACAAGTCAAAATATACTTTCCAGGTAAATTTTCAGTAGTAGAACATATGTTCATGTTTTAAACAATTTGAGAGGACCGTATGAGAAACCTTACTTGATTCTGGTTCATTGGTTGGAGAAAAATGATGTACAGTGAATGTGAAAGCTATTTTGATGTGTTTGCTTGCTGGAAACAGTGAATTTAAAGATATATATTAATGTATTCTGATACTTGGATGAATAGTTATATATTGTGTGCTTTACTGGTGTTTTCCTGTATTGAACCAGAGTTTTTTTTTTTTTTTTGAGAATAGGGCTTTTGGCTTTGAAAGAATCTCATTAGTCATATATTCTAGGACACTGATTTTTAAATTAACTGCAGCAGCATACCTTGGGGATCATATTGAGTCATATGCTACCTTAATTTATTGTTTGTATAAGAATTAATAATGCCCACTTGAAAGCCTTCTTTCAATATTCATCTTGAGATGGAGAAGACCCATGTTTCTTTAAGACAGTGTTAGCATAGCACAACTTCATTCAGGTCCTTTGAGAACAGCACTAGGGATCAACTATTTTTCTACTACCTGAGCACTAGCTGCAGAAGTTCAGAGGATCACCACCAGAAATCCATAATAATTCATGCAAATTGTCTATGAAGCAATGGAAACATAACAATTTATATCAGGGGAGGGAGTGGCCCACCAAATGAATTTGTAAATCTTTTTTATTATAAAGTATAATGCATTTACTGTTTCTGATTTCTCTCTCAATAATGGTAATCACTCATCTTTATATGGCAAATTACATAAGTTTATACAGATCTTGATAACTACCCTGTGAAGATGACACAAATTATTATTCATGTTTAATAGTTAATGAAACTAAGGTCCCAAAAAGTAAAGAAAGAGGACTTGAACTCAGTTTCTATGATTGGCCATCTTGTACTCTTTTTACAGTTATGAAGTAGGAGCTATAATGGAATTTTATATCTGATTTTTTAATTATTTTGCTATGACATGAAGAAAAGAAAGATTGGACTCTATTCCTTTCTGGACTTCTACCAAAAAGTATACAAACCTTCCATCTTAGATAATATACCCTTATTTGTCTTTTCATCTAATGAGTGATAGGAGATAGTTCTATTTCTGTACAAGGTAAGCTGGAAATGAGGTGAACCTATGAGACTGGTTTACTGAACATCTGTTTTGAAAAGATGTTATAAAAAAGTTAGAGCTGTGCCCAGATCCCAGTTATGTTAGCTATTATGTCTGTGATCTTGGGTCAGTTGCTTCTTTTGGGGCCTCAGTTTCTTCAATAATATCAGATTATTGGATTAGATATGCTGAAAATGCATTTTATCCATCAATCCATCCTCCATCCATTCAACAATTTGGCAAGCATTTGTTAAATGCCTATTGTGTACCAACCACTGAAGATACAAAGATAGAAATAGTCCTTAGCTTCAAGGAACTTACATTCTCTTGGAGAAAAACTATATGCACACAGAAATTAAATAGAAAATCCATGCAAAATAATTTGTAGAGGATAGAGGTAGTGATTGAAGTGGGAGGATCAGAATAGCATTCCTGAAGGAACAGATCAGTTAAACTTTGAATCAAAGTAGATTCTAGGAGATGGAGACGAGTTCACATTGGAGGCATGAGGAATAAAGTGGGGAAAAGTAAAGGGAGATAGAAATATCCTGTAGTGGAATTAGCAAGCAGGTCAGTTTTATTTTTATTTTTGGCATATAAAGTAGGTAAAGGAGAGTAATGTTCCCTTTCAATTCTAAATCCATGGTCCTCTATATAAATCCATTCCCTGTTGTTTCTTATTACACTAATACTATTTATAAAGAACGACCTGACACCCATCTTCTAAGTCACATGTGAGAAACTGAATTGTAACAGACCCATACAAAGAAGTGAAAAAATTCACTTTCTTACCCCAAGGCAAAGTAAATTCTGCTTTTCTCCTTTCTGCTTGCCCTATAATGTCTTAAGGAACAGACAGGGAAAATTAGACTAATTTGCTGTCACTACTTTTTTAGGGTATATAATTGTGAAATTGTGATTCAGTCAAAACTTTTAGCAGTAATTTTTCATTCGGCGTGTATTTGAAATTGTGCTTTGCATTCTTGGGCTGTCAAGTTCTATTCCTTAAAAAGGTGAAACTGTTATACTCCTAATTTTCTTCATATCCACCTATTTACCTTTCTTTTTTTTCCCTTTTTTGAGACTGGGTCTCCCTGTCTTTCTTGGATTAGAAGTAGCTACTCTGGGGCAGCTAGGTGGCATAGTGGATAAAGCACCAGCCCTGTATTCAGGAGGACCTGAGTTCGAATATGAGCTCAGACTCTTTACATTTACTAGCTATGTGACTGGGCAAGTCACTAAATCCTCATTGCCCTGAAAAAAAAGTAGCTACTCATGGGCTCAATCCCAAACACTGATCAATTTAGAAGTTTTAACCTGAACCCTTTTGCCAACCTGGGCTGATTTTCCCCTCCTTTGGCAATAAAGTGCTCCTGGAATGCATTGTCTCAATTCTAGACTTAGTGATGATTCATAATTATCTTTATCCCCTCTGAAGGATAGAGCTGTACAGCTAAACAATCCACTATCCTTAGCCTTCCCCAGTATCAGGGATTACAGGCCAAGGCACTAGCCTTGATTACTTGTTTTTTTTCTTCAATGACTTTTTGCTGATTTGTTTTTTGATCAATCAGTCAATCAGGGGCAGCTAGGTGGTGCAGTGGATAAAGCACTAGCCCTGAATTCAGGAGGATTTGAGTTCAAATCTGGCCTCAGACACTTGACACTTACTAGCTGTGTGACCCTGAGCAAGTCACTAACCCCATTTGCCCCATAAAAATTTTTTTAAAAAATCAGTCAACTTGTATTTTATTAAACACCTACTATATGCCAATCTCATTGTCATGCCCCTTCATATTCAATCCCTCAGGAGTTAAAAAAATGGAAAGTTTAATACATAGGGTAAAAACCAAAGGAATCTTGAAACCATGGAGAATACTTTCCATGGCTACAACCTCTATAGTCATTCACTCAGTACTAGGCAATATGAATACAAAGAAAAATATGAAACAGTCTCTGCCCTCAATAAACTTATATTCTTTCAGGAGAAAAGAACGTGTACTGTGTAATTCTAAACAAAATATAAGCAAAATAAGTACATGGCCCTTCTCCCCCCCACCCCCGTTCCTTCCTCTCTCTCTCTCTCTCTCTCTCTCTCTCTCTCTCTCTCTCTCTCTCTCTCTCTCTCTCTCTCATATATATATATATATATATATATATATATATATTATCCTCTTTTTTCCTGTTTTCTCCCTCAAAGGTCACATAATGAAGGGACTTTTTTCTTCTCATTCTCCTTGATCTGTCTAATTCCTTGAAATTCTGTTTTCTATTTCATGATATGATGCTTTCCTTATCCTTTTCTTATCTCTCTGACAGCTATACTTTTCTCTCCTTTTATGACTAATCTTTTCTTTTTATGACTCATATATAAGCATTCCTCAGAATTCTGTTGTCAGACTTCTCATATCTCTATGCTTGATTCCTTAGGAATCTCATCTCTACCAATGGATTCAATTATCACCTCTACATGAATGACTCTCATAATTTTATCTCTAACTTTAGCCTTTCTGCAGAGCTGTGCATATGTACATGTCCAGGGAGTCATTCCTGATTACAAAGAATAAAAAAGTAGAGGAAAAATGTTTAGTAAATCTAGCTACAGTTCCTCATATTAACCATGATAGTATATATCATGTTCTATCCTAAGAACATCAGTTCTATATTTTCAGTTGTCTCTTGTGCATTTATATATGACTGTCTTATGAGCACCTGAAACAAAATATCTAAAACCAGATTGATCAACCACTCTCCAAATCAACTCTTTTTTTATGATTTCCTCATTCCTGGTCCCAATACCTTCATTCTCCCAATTCCTGAGACCCCAAACTTCAGATTTATCTTGTATTGCTTCTCAACATCTAACTAATTCCCTGTTCATGTTGACTCAATAACATTTTTCAAATTTGTCACCAGTTTTCCATTCTCAGGCAGAAAAATGCAGGAGTGGATAGAGTTCCTGGCATGGAGTCAGGAAGACCTGAGTTCAATATAGCCCAAGATTCTTACTAGCTCTGTGACCTTGGGTAAATCACTTAACCCTAGTTGCCTCAGTTTCCTCTTCTGTAAAATGATCTGGAGAAGGAAATGTCAAACTATTCCAGTCTCTTTGCCAAGAAAGCCCAAACTGAGGTCATGAAGAGTCGGAAACAACTGATGACAAACAAATGATGAAACAAAACACATTTCCATTCTCAATGTGAACAACCCTCAGACTATCATTACCTGGCCTGCACTATTGTGATAATATCCAGTGCCCAGCAGTGCTTTGTACATAGTAGTAGTAAATGATTAATAAGTGTTTGTTGAATTGAGTTTAATTGAGCTACCTAATTGAGTTGTAAACTCTGCTAAATTAATTTTGTTTTACATATTGGCATATGGTTTAACTTTCCTAAAGCTGCATAACCAAAAGTGATCTTTGCCCTCTGCCTATCCATAGCACTTTATTTATAAAGTATTTTCTGGTTGTATCACATTCTGCCTTGTGTTGTAGCTATTGCATTTGTGTGCATGTTTTACATCTCCTGCTATATTATAAATTTTCTAAGGACAGGTGCCCTATCCTACTCAATTTTGTATGATGAACAGCACTTACTATAGTGCTTTATACATTATATTATATATATGTGCAAAGTTTTAAATTAAGGTTCATATTATTTATTTATTTATTGAGATACATTTTATTGATACATTTTGTTTTTATGTCATGGTCAGATCCAGATATCACCTTCCCCTAGAATTGTACCTTTCTTTACAACAAAGACATTTAACAAAGTAATACCAACTAACAGGATAACCTTAGCTATCACTTTTTACAACATTCTATTGCTGTAGTCTCTCACATCTCTGCAGAATGTTTCCACATCAGTTCTATGGGACCAAAATTGGTCATTGTAGTTTCTCAGAGTTCAGCTTGCTTTTGGCATTCTTTTTATTTTCATTATAATGGTCATTCTCTTGGTTTGGCTTCCTTCAAGTATAAATTAGCTAATATTTTTCTAAATTTTTCATATTTGTTCTTTGTTATGAAAAAGTGATATTTTATGATATATATATGCCATAATTTGTTCAGCCCTTCATGATTTGAGGAGAATTTACTTAGTTTTGAGTTTTTTGAGATGCTACAATAGAAATTACTGATAAGGGTTTCTTTCTTTTCTTTTTTTTCTTTTTGTCTTTTGTCTACTTGAGATATTTCATTACTAAGGTTTCTGGGTCAAAGCATATGAAGACTTTAGTAATATTTCTTACAGTTATAAATTATTTTCCAGAATTATTGGACGAATTAACAATTTAACCAATACTGTATCTGTATGCATGTATTCCTACAGTCCCTCTAACATTTATTTTCTTTTATCATCTTGGACAATATGATAGATATTAGTCAAACTATAGTCGATTTTATGATCCTATTCTTAAGTCTTGGAGACTAGAACTGGATATATAAATAAGGGAAAATAATAAAATAATTCTCCAAAGTATTAATGTAGAGAAAATTATAGAAGGTTGAATTCATTTATTATTGAAGAAAGTTTAATTTTTATTAAATTGTATTATTGCTCCATTTCACAAAATTTCATTAAGGCAAAAATACTTATTAAACTTACTTTTACAGAAGTTATAATCTCTAGTTTAGTTAGTCAATAGCATTTGTTAAACACTTAGTTTGTGTCAGAAACTGAGTGTAACAAAATTCCTAACTTTCACACATATTAAATCCCAGTTGTTCCTCATATGTAAAGCTGCAGAAATTTTTCACACATAAGGGGAGACATTTGGACCTGCATTTAATTCCCTGTTTTTATGATTGAAGAATGAAAAAAAGTGTAAGTTTTACAAAATACATTGTGTCTGAAATTCTTTGAGCTAACTGAAGTTCATTTATCAACTATAATTGGCATTTCTATTCATATTAAACTCACTTCATACTTAGAGCACAAAATACAAACTATTTTTTAACCTTTTGAAACTTTGGTTTTAAGATCAGAATATTGAAATGAAAACCAACCTGTTGTTGCTGACATCAGTTAAAGGAAAATGATAGTGTTTAAGGTGTCAAAAGATTCTATGGGTCTTGTCATAGATAACAGGGCCAGAAAAATGCCTGCTAAGAATTGTGTTGCTGTTCCATAAATAAGTATAAATCTTGTGCTGTGAGGCCAATTTATTTCTTTTTTTCCTAGCAAAGAAAACCAGCATGTTTCAAATTAAACTTAACATTTAACAATTAATATTTGAATATAATTTGACAAAACATACTGTTTAATGAAATGGAGGATATCTGTAAGAGATCATGACTTAATCTTGAGAAGATCCAATAATATTTAACACCACATATAGTTGAGGGAATTTGAAAAAAAACAATTAAATATGTGTATGTATTACATATAGAATCTGGTAAAACTCTTTCATGGGAGGTATATAGTACTTTTTTTTAGTGAGGCAATTGGGGTTAAGTGACTTGCCAGGGTCACACAGCTAGTAAGTGTTAAGTGTCTGAGGCCAGATTTGAACTCAGGTACTCGTGATTCAAGGGCCAGTGCTCTATCCACTACGCCACCTAGCTGCCCCTATATAGTACTTAAAATGGAATCAAATTTCTAGCATGTATCATTTTGTTTTCCCTTTCTTCACAAGATTTTTCAAAGCAATAAAAGTAAGGGAAACAAAAGATCTCTTTATCATATATATGGAAAAATATATACATACTATATATATCTCTATATCTATGTAATTTAGCACAGAAATTAACTCAATGTAAATTATGTGGTTCTAGAATTTATTTTTGGTTGGAAAAAGATCATTTTATGTCATAATATAAAATTAAGTGTTTCAAATATTTGAACAGGTGGTGCTGGATCCAAAGTGCTTTGAACTGTTCCTCACCACTGAAGAACACCTGACTCAGGGAAGAAGGGCAGAATGAAGCACGCTTTGACTTAGTCTTCTAAACTTTTCAATATAACTTTAAGTACTCAATTTGAATCTTTTGTTTTTACAATATCTACCTTTGTATTTGTGTTCAAAAGCATAATAGGCCTATTAAAGTATGTAGTAGTTCATTGACCTTATTATGATCATTTCCCAAACCCTCCTGACTTCACTGTTTCTGTTAGTAGCACCCAACAGCCTATATTTAAATATTATCCTAAATTTGACAATTCCACTATCCATTGATTGAAATGTTTTTCATTTCTCTTATTGGAAGAATGTTATAATAGATGCTTAAAACTTCAATGTTCCTGCCATCTCCTCAAAGTATAGATATATAATACTTGTTCCTTTCAAAGCTTCAAAAAAGAACTCTTTTCACTCATTGCACCTTCACATCTATTTTCTAATTCTACCACTTGATTAAACTATTCTCAAGGTTACCAATTAACTCTGGGTAGTACCCTGGTATCCTTCTTTGGTTCATGTAAAACTGTTTCCTTCTAATTCTTCCCCTCCCTATCCAGCTGTGCTTTTTTTTTACTTTTCTTTGTTGGATAATCAGTAATCATCTCTTGACCAAGTGGATGGATGTTCCCTTTCGCTCTGTTATATGTCTTCTTCTCAATTCTCCCCATACTCTCTCCCTTGGAAATCTCAGATTCTCTGAATGAGTTCAATTGTCATCTCTACATAAATAACTACCCATTTTTTTTCATTTAGCCTTAATTTTTCTCTTGAACTTCAGTAATGTATTGTCAAAGGCTTATTGAAAATCTCTAGCTACATATCTTGTAGGCATCTACTAATAGATATATTCTAATCATGATCTAATAGAAATATGGAGAATAGGAGAGGTGTTGTAGGACTTATGAGAAGGAAATATTGTTCTGATATTCTAAAAGGGAAAAGTGTGGAATCTATGAACTGTACATCTTGATTAATTTTGATTTCTGAAAGAATTATGAAATTTGGATGTTTGGCAAACAAAAATCAATAAAAGCTATGATGTATTCTTCAAGAACAGTTTGGTATGGACTAACTTAATTTCTATAGAGTTAGGTAAATTAGGGGATTATCTAGTTGTATAATTTTTTTTTTTTTTTTGCACGGGGCAATGAGGGATAAGTGATTTGCCCAGGGTCACACAGCTAGTAAGTGTCAAGTGTCTGAGGCTGGATTTGAACTCAGGTCTTCCTGAATCCAAGGCCAGTGCTTTATCCACTTCACCACCTAGCTGCCCCTAGTTGTATAAATTTTTTTAATTAATAAAGTATTTTATTTTTTTCCCCATTACATGTAAAGATAATTCTCAACTTTTGTTTATACAAGCTCTCCAATTTCAGATTTTTTCTCGCTCCCTCCCCCTCCCCTAGACAGCAGGCAATCTGATATAGGTTATATATATATATATATGTATGTATATATATGATATAGGTTATATATATATGTATATATATATGTGTGTATATGTGTGTATGTGTGTGTGTGTATGTGTGTGTATGTGTGTGTATATGTGTGTATATATATGTATATATATGTATATATATATGCACATAATAACATTAAACATTTCTGCATTAGTCATATTGTAAGAGAAAAATCAGAGCAATGACGACAAACCTCAAAATAGATAAACATCAGTACCAAAAACAAAAGAAGTAGTTTGGTTCTTTCAGCATCTATACTCCACAGTTCTTTTTTTTTCCCCTGGATTTGGAGATCCTCTTCCATCATGAGTCCCCTGTAACTCTTCTCTACCATTGCATTGGTGAGAAGAATCTAGTCCCTCACAGTAGGTCAACACACAATGTTGATGTGACTGTGTACAATGTTCTTCTGGTTCTGCTCATTTCACTCATCATCAGCCCACGCAAGACCCTCCAGGTTTCTCTGAACTCCTCCTGCTCATCATTTCTTACAGCACAATAGTATTCCATTGTATTCATATACCACAACTTGTCCAGCCATTCCCCAATTGATGGGCATCCCCTCAACTTCCAATTCCTTGCCACCACATAAAGAACAGCTATAAATATTTTTGTACACGTGGGTCCCTTTCCCTTTTCCATGATTTCTTTGGGCAAAAGATCCAAAAGTGGTATTGCTGGGTCAAAGGGAATGCACAGCTTTATAGCCCTTTGGGTATAATTCCAAATTGCTCTCCAGAATGGTTGAATCACTTCACAGCTCTACCAACAATGCATTAGTGTTGTAATTTTCCCATAGCTTCTCCAACATTTATTATTTCCCTTTTTTGTCATTGTAGTCAATCTGATAGGTGTCAGGTGGTACCTCAGAGTTGTTTTAATTTGCATCTCTCTAATCATTAGAGATTTAGAGCATTTTTTCATGTGGGAATAGATAGCTTTTGTTTCTTCATCAGAAAACTGCCTGTTCATAACCTTTGACCATTTCTCAATTGGGGAATGACTTGGATTCTTATAAATTTGATTTAGCTCCCTATATATTTTACAAATGAGGCCTTTATCAGAAGTACTGGCCATAAAAATTGTTTCCCAGCTTTCTGCTTCCCTTCTAATTTTGGATGCATTGTTTCTGTGTGTACAAAAATTTTTTAATTTAATATCATCAAAATCATCCATTTTGCATTTTATAATATATTCTATCTCTTGTTTGGTCATAAACTGTTTTCCTTTCAAAGGATCTGATAGGTAGACTATTCCTTTCTCTCCTAATTTACCTATGGCATCACCTCTTATGTCTAAATCATGTATCCATTTTGACCTTATTTTAGTATAAGGTGTCAGATGTTGGTCTATGCCTAATTTCTGCCATACTATCTTCCAGTTTTCACAGCAGTTTTTGTGAAATACTGAGTTCCTATCTCAGAAGCTGGAGTCTTTGGGTTTATCAAACACTACATTACTAGTCATTTACTACTGCGTTTCCTGTGCCTAGCCTATTCCATTGATCCTCCACTCTATTTCTTAGCCAGTACCAGATAGTTTTGATGACTGCCACTTTATAGTAAAGTTCCAGGTTTGGTAGCATTAACCCACCTTCCTGTGAAATTTTTTTCATTATTTCCCTGGATATTCTTGATTTTTTTTCCAGATGAATTTTGTTATTATCTTTTCTAGCTCTATAAAATAATTTTTAAGTAGTCTGATTGGTATGGCACTGAATAAGTAAATTAATTTAGGTACTATTGTCATTTTTACTATATTAGCTCTGCCTATCCATGAGCAATTGATATCTTTCCAATTATTTAGATCTGATTTGATTTGTGTGAAGAGTGTTTGGTAGTTGTGTTCATAGAGTTCCTGGGTTTGTCTTGGCAAGTAGACTCCCAAGTATTTTATATTATCTACTGTTACTTTAAATGGAATTTCTCTTTCTATCTCTTGCTGCTGGACTTTGTTGGTCATGTATAGAAATGCTGATGATTTCTGTGGATTTATTTTATATCTTGCCACTTTGCTGAAGTTGTTAATTGTTTCAAGTAATTTTTGAGTTGATTCTCTAGGATTCTTTAAGTATACCATCATATCATCTGCAAAGAGTGATAGTTTTGTTTCCTCCTTGCCTATTCTAATTCCTTTAATTCCTTTCTCTTCTCTGATTGCTAAAGCTAACATTTCTAGGACAATATTAAATAATAGGGGTGATAATGGACATCCCTGTTTCACCCCTTATTGGGAAGGCCTCTAATTTATCTCCATTGCATATAATCCTTGCTGATGGCCTTAGGTAGATACTGTTTATTATTATAAGGAAAGCTCCCGCTATTCCTAAACTCTCCAGTGTTTTTATTAGGAATGGGTGTTGTATTTTGTCAAAAGCTTTCTCTGCATCTATTGAGATAATCATATGATTTTGGTTGGTTTTCTTTTTGATGTGGTTAATTATGTTAATAGTTTTCCCTAATGTTGAACCAGACCTGCATTCCTGGTATAAATCCCACCTGGTCATAGTGTATTATCCTAGTGATCACTTGCTGTAATCTCCTTGCTAATATCTTATTTAAGATTTTAGCATCAATATTCATTAGGGAAATTGGTTTGTAATTTTCTTTCTCTGTTTTTGCTTTGCCTGGTTTTGGTATCACCACCATATTTGTGTCATAAAACGAATTTGGTAGAACTCCTTCTTCACCTATTTTTCCAAATAATTTGTATAATATTGGAATTAATTGTTCTTTAAATGTTTGGTAAAATTCACCCGTAAACCCATCTGACCCTGGGGATTTTTTCTTAGGGAGTTCACTAATGGCTTGTTCAATTTCTTTTTCTAATATGGGTTTCTTTAAGGATTTTATTTCCTCTTCAGTTAACCTGGGCAATTTGTATTTTTTGTAAATATTCATCCATTTCATTTAGATTGTCAAATTTATTGGCATACAGTTGGGCAAAATAATTCCTAATTATTGCTTTGATTTCCACTTCATTGGTGGTAACATAACCCTTTTCATTTTTGATACTGGTAATTTGGTTTTCTTCTTTCTTTTTTTTAATCAAATTAACCAAGATTTTATCTATTTTATTGGTTTTTTCATAAAACCAGCTCTTAGTTTTATTGATTAATTCTATAGTTTTTTTGCTTTCAATCTTATTAATTTCTCCTTTAATTTTCAGGATCTCTAATTTAGTGTCTAATTGGGGATATCTTATTTGTTCTTTTTCTAGCTTTTTAAGTTGCATGCCCAATCTCCTCTTTCTCTTTTTTATTCATGTAAGCATTTAGAGCTATAAATTTTCCCCTAAGCACTGCCTTGGCTGCATCCCATAGATTTTGGTATGTTGTCTCATTATTGTCATTCTCTTGGATAAAGTTATTGATTGTTTTTATTATTTCTTGTTTGGCCCATTCATTCTTTAGAATGAAATTATTTAGTTTCCAATTGATTTTCATTCTACTTTTCCTTGGCTCTTTCTTACATGTAATTTTTATTGCATCTTGATCTGAGAGGGATGCATTTACTATTTCTGCCTTTCTACATTTGACTATGATGTTTTTGTGCCCTAATACATGGTCAATTTTTGAAAATGTGCCATGTACTGCTGAGAAAAAGGTATATTCCTTTCTATCCCCTTTCAGTTTTCTCCAGACATCTATCATGTCTAACTTTTCTACTAATCTATTGACCTCTTTCACTTCTTTCTTATTTATTTTTTGGCTAGATTTATCTAATTCTGAGAGGGAGAGATTTAGATCCCCCACTAGTATAGTATTACTGTCTAATTCCTCTTATAACTCATTTAACTTCTCCTCTAAGAACTTGGATGCCATACCACTTGGCACATACATGTTTAATATTGATATCACTTCATTATCTATAGTACCTTTAAGCAAGATGTAATTTCCTTCCTTATCTCTTTTAATGAGATCTATTTTTGCCTGCACTTTGTCTGAGATAAGGATTGCTACCCCTGCTTTTTTTACTTTAGCTGAAGCACAATATATTCTGCTCTAGCCTTTTACCTTTACTCTGTGTGTATCTCTCTGCTTCAAATTTGTTTCTTGTAAATAGCATATTGTAGGATTCTGGTTTTTAATCCACTCTGCAATTCATTTCTGTTTTATAACAGAGTTCATCCCATTCACATTCACAGTTATTATTACTGACTGTCTATTCCCCTCCATTCTATTCACCCCCTTTGTACTTTTCCCCCCTTCTTTCACCCTATTCCTCCTCACCGATGTTTTACTCCTTACCCTTGCCTCCCCCAATCTGCCTTCCTTTTTTATCACCCCCCTCTCTTTCCTTTACCCTTTCTCCCTTGCTTTTGTCCTCCCTTCTATCAGTCCCCCCCTTTCTCTTCCCCTTTTGCTTCCCTAAAGAATGAGTTAAGTTTCTTTATCCCAATGAATGTATATGTTATTCCCTCTTTGAATCAAATCTAATGAGAATAGGGTTGAAACAATGTTCACACCTGCTTTCTTTCCCTCTATTGTAATAGGGTTTTTTTTTCACCTCTTCTTATGATATGATTCACCCCATTCCACCTCCCCTTTCCTCTCCTCCCCATAGACTCCCTTTTTAAACCCTTAATTTTCTTTGTATCATCACATCAAAGACAATTTATATTTATACCCTCTGTGTAAAGTCCTTCTCTCTGCCCAAATACATTTATAGTTCTTAAGACTTATGAGTATTATCTTCCTGTGTAGGGATATAAACAGTTTAACATAATAGGGTAACCGTTTTTTTTTTCCCCTCTGTTTACCTTTTTAAACTTCTCTTGAGTCTTGTATGTTGAGATTGAATTTTCTATTCAGTTCTGGTCTTTTCACCAGGAAAGATTGAAAGTCCCCAATGTCATTAAATGTCCATCTTTTCCCCTGAAAGAGAATGCGCATTTTTGCTGGGTAATAGATTCTCGGCTGCAATCCAAGCTCCTTTGCCTTCCAGAATATCATATTCCAAGCCTTGGGGTCCTTTAATGTTGCAGCTGCCAGGTCCTGAGCAATCCTGACTGTGGCTCCATGATATTTAAATTGCTTCTTTCTGGCTGCTTGGAGTATTTTCTCCTTCACCTGATAATTCTGGAATTTGGCTACAATATTCCTTGGAGTTTTCCTTTTGGGGTGTCTTTCAGGAGGTGATCAGTAGATTCTTTCAATGATGACTTTATCCTCTGATTCTGTGATATCAGGGCAGTTCTCCTTAATAATTTCCTGGAATATGGTGTCTAGATTCTTTTTCTGGTCATGGCTTTCAGGCAGTCCAATGATTCTCAAATTGTCTCTCTTGGATCTGTTTTCCAGATCAGTTGTCTTTCCAATGAGGTATTTCACATTTTCTTCTATTTTTTCATTCTTTTGATTCTGCTTGACTGATTCCTGGTGTCTTATGGATTCCTTATCTTCCAACTGTCCAATTTTAATTTTTAAGGCATTGTTTTCTTCAGTAAGATTATGCACCTTATTTTCCATTTGGCCAAGCGAATTTTTTAAGGCAGTGTTTTCTTCAATGAGATTATGCACTTTGTTTTCCATTTGGCCAAACGAATTTTTAAAGGCATTGTTTTCTTCAGTGAAATTATGTACTTTTTTTCCATTTGGCCAGTCAATCTTTGTGCTTCCTTTTCCAAGCTACTGATTATAATTTCATAGTTTTCTTGTTTTGCTTTCATTTCTCTCCCCATTTTTTCTTCTACCTCTCTCAATTGATTTTTAAAATCCTTTTTAAGGGGCAGCTAGGTGGCACAGTGGATAGAGCACCGGCCCTGGAGTCAGGAGTACCTGAGTTCAAATCTGACCTCAGACACTTAACTAGCCATGTGACCCTGGGCAAGTCACTTAACCCCAATTGCCTCACCAAAAAAAAAAAATCCTTTTTGAGCTCTTCCAGGAAGGCTTTTTGTTCTTGAGACCAATTCACCTTCCCTGGTGAGGCTTCAGATGTAGGCAATTTGAGGGTATTGTCCTCATTTGAGTTTGTGTCAGCTTCTTCCCTATTGATATAGAAGCTTTCAATGGAGAGGGCTCTTTTTTGCTTCTTACTCATTATTGCAGCTTGTTTGTTTATTTTTTAAGTTGAGGTCTGCTCTGGGAGCACCAGGGTCCCTGTTTTGGGCTTCTTGTGCAGGCGTATGGGTGCTGTGTGACTGGCTTTTTACTCTGAGGCCTTTATAGAGTGTATAGTTCGCCCCGCGCCCCCCCCCCCCCTGCCCCGCACCACTTCCTGTCTGAGTGCGCTCAGCCAGGCGCCTGATCCCATCTGTCCTGCTCGTAGCCCCACAGGCAGCCTGCCCTCCTGGGCTGGTGCAGGTAGGTTTTCCCACTGTCCTTCTTGGCCACCAGATTTTTGAGCCAGGTTCCAGGGGCCTCAGTTGTTCAGCTGTGGCCCACAGCTCCTGCTGACTTGCCCAGATCCCCTCGGCGTTGGGCTGCTGCCCTGCGCTGGGCCTCCCCTTTTCCTGAGTCAGACAGACCTTTTCCTAAAGTCTTCTAAATTATCTCTGGTTGGAAGACTGTGTCTCTCTGTCTCTCTGCAGGTTCTGTAGTTTCAGAATCCATCCAGAGGCTTGATTTAATGTTCTTTTTGAGGGAACAATAGGAGAGCTCAGGCAGCTTGCTGCTTCTTCTCTGCCATCTTCTAGTTGTATAATTTTTAAGCAAGAATTTGGAAATTTATCTTTATTTGGCAATTTATCTTCACCTAAAGACTATATTAACCCATTTAGATCTTACAGCATTTATTCTTGGTTTTATACTCAGGAAGAGAAAACTAATCCCCTTGCCACATGAAATCCCTTAGAATACTTCAAAATAGCACTGTGTCCCCTCCCTCCATACTGTCTTATCACTAGGCTAAATGTCTGGTTTTTATTCTAGTACTCCTAATAGCAGGGTCTTATGACCACTCACCATCTAGGTGACCATTCTCTGAATATCCTCCTGTTTGTTCATTTTTGTTCTAAAAGGTGGTATTAAGAGCTGAATGAAAGTACTGTTGAAATTAGTTCTGATTAGGAATAAGTAGAATGATACTACTATTTTCCTGAATCTAGATATTCGGCTTCTCTTTAAAACATACCTGCCCCCAACCCATACATACATACATGCAAACACAAAAACATTTTAATTTGGTTTTATATAAACTACTTTTCTAAACATATTGCTTCTAATAATCCAGTTTTATAATGAAAAGGGGCAAAACATGATTCAATAAAATCAACCAAAACATTAATTTGTTTCTGTAGAGCTCCAAGGTAGTTCTGTAGTCTACAAACAAATCAGGAAGCTATATTCTCAAATACTTTTTTATGTGGGCAAGTATAGCCATCATCTCTCTCTCTCTCTCTCTCTCTCTCTCTCTCTCTCTCTCTCTCTCTCCACACCCACATACATATACATGTTTATGTGTATGTATACATATACATATATTCATTCAAAAATAAATGTATATTTTAAAATTTCGCATTCTTTTCTTTTTAAATTTTGAGTTTCAAATTTTCTACCTACTACCTACTCCCTGCCACTCAGTGAGAAGGCAAGGAAGATTATATCAATTTTACATGTGAAATCATGCAAAACATAGTTCCATATTAGCCATATCACAAAAAAATTCAAAAAAGAAAGCAAGTAGATTATACTTCAATTTGTATTTAGAGTTCATCAGTTCTCTCTTTGGAAAGTGCATGGTATTTTTTTTTCTTCATGAGTCCTTTGGAATTTTCTTGAATCATTGAATTGATCAGAGTAGCCAAGTGTTTCAGTAG